>NC_092751.1:46341093-46664843 GCF_047496795.1 Chiloscyllium punctatum
GAGGAGAGAGAGGAGGGGGAGTGGAGGGCGTGAGACAGGTGAGAGGGGGAGGGGGTAGAGAGAAGAGGGGAGAGAGCGTGGGAGAGAGCGGGTGGGAGAGAGAGTGGAGGCTGGGTGGGTGGAGGGGGAGGGAGAGTAAGAGGGGAGGGAGATTGAGAGGGGAGGGAGAGTGAGAGGGAGGGGAGGGCAAGAGAGGGGAAGGAGAGTGAGGGGGACGGAGAGAGATGGGAGGGCCAGTGAGGGGAGGGAGAGAGAGAGGGGGCAGGGAGAGAGAGGGGAGAGCCAGTGAGGGGTGGGCGAGTGAGAGGGGAGGGCGAAAGAGGGGAGGGCGAGAGAGGGGAGGGAGAGAGAGTGGGGAGGGCGAGAGAGAGGGGAGGGTGAGAGAGAGGGGAGGGCGAGAGAGGGGGGAGCGAGAGAGTGGAGAGAGCGGGAGGGGGGAGAGAGATGGGTGAGACAGAGGGGGTGAGGGAGTGGGGGTGAGAGAGAGGGGGTGTGTGAGAGAGAGTGGGTGTGAGAGAGTGAGATGGGATGGAGAGAGAGGGGGTGTGAGAGACAGAGGGAGATGGAGAGGGAGGGGGGGTTAGAGAGCAAGGGGTTGAGAGAGAGGGGGTGAGAGACTGAGGGGGTGAGAGAGTGTGGGGGGTTGAGAGAGGGGGTGGTGAGAGAGAGGGGGAGTGAGAGAGAGGGGGGTGAGAGTGGGGGGGTTTAGAGAGCAAGGGGTTGAGAGAGAGGGGGTGAGAGACTGAGGGAATGAGAGAGTGGGGGGGGTTGAGAGAGGGGGTGGTGAGAGAAAGGGGGAGTGAGAGAGAGGGGGGTGAGAGAAGGGGGGTTTAGAGAGCAAGGGGTTGAGAGAGAGGGGGTGAGAGACTGAGGGAATGAGAGAGTGTGGGGGGTTGAGAGAGGGGGTGGGAGAGAGAGAGGGAGTGAGAAGGAGAGAAAGGGGATGAGAACGAGGCAGAGAGATGGTGGGAGAGAGGGAGGGGGTGAGAGAGCGAGGGTGTGTGAGAGTGTGTGTGAGAGAGAGGGGGGTTGTGAAAGAGATTGGGGTGGGAGAGAGGGGTGAGGAAGAGAGAGGGGAGAGAGAGGGGGGTTGAGAGAGAAGGGTGAGAGAGAGTTGGATGTGAGAGAGAGCGAGGGATTGAGAGAGAGGGGGGTGAGAGACGGAGGGGCGTGAGAGAGTGAGGGGATGGGAGATTGAGGGGTGTCGAGAGAAGGGGTGGTGAGGGGGGCTGAGAGAGAGAGGGAGTGAGAGTGAGGGGTGAGAGAGTGACAGACAGAGAGAACGATAGAGCAAGAGTGAGAGCGAAGAGGTGAGAGAGATAGGGTGGACTGAGAGAGAGGGAGAGAGAGAGTGAGAGTGACAGACAGAGAGAGCATGAGCGACAGAGAGAGAGCACGAGTGAGAGAGAGCGAACGAGAGAGACCGTGAGATAAGAGAGAGCGGGAGGCAAGAGAGTGGGATAGAGGCCGGGAGAGAGAGAGACCGTGGGAAGCGGGTGAGAGAGTGAGGGAGAGACCGCAAGAGGAAGAGAGCAAGCAGACGAGTGAGACAGAGAGAGAGAATGTGAGAGAGAGGGGGGTGAGAGAGGGGTGCGAGAGAGAGGGGCGAGAGAGAGGAGGTGAGATAGAGGGGGAGAGAGAGCTGGGTGAGGGCGGTGAGAGGGAGAGGTGGGAGTGAGTGACAGAGAGGAGGTGGGAGAGAGAGAGTAGGTGAGAGAGAGGGAGCGAGAAGGAGAGAGAGGGGATGAGAAAGAGGCAGAGAGATGGTGGGAGAGAGGGAGGGGGTGAGAGAGTGAGG
This sequence comes from Chiloscyllium punctatum, assembly GCF_047496795.1. Classification (NCBI taxonomy): domain Eukaryota; kingdom Metazoa; phylum Chordata; class Chondrichthyes; order Orectolobiformes; family Hemiscylliidae; genus Chiloscyllium; species Chiloscyllium punctatum. The sequence continues at coordinate 46,342,892 of NC_092751.1, forward strand.
GGGATGTGAAAGAGATTGGGGTGGGAGAGAGAGGGGTGATGGAGAGAGAGGGGAGAGAGAGAGAGGGGTGTGAGAGGGAGATAGATGTGAGAGAGAGAGAGGGGGGCTTGAGAGAGAGAGCGACGGGAGTGAGAGAGAGAGGGTGGGAGAGAGGGGAAGAGAGAGAGGGTGAGAATGAGAGGGGTGAGAGAGCAATTGAGAGAGGGGGGTTGAGGGGGGGAGAGAGAGGTTGAGAGAGAGGGGGTGAGAGAGGTTTTGAGAGAGAGAGGTTAAGAGAGAGACTGGGGAAAGAGGGGGTGAGAGAGAGAGAGAGGGTTAGAGAGAGACGGGAGAGAGAGGGGTTGAGAAAGATGGGTTGCAAGAGAAAGGAGGTGAGGGGGAGGACTGAGAGAGAGAGATGGAGAGAGAGAGAGCGACAGACAGAGAGAGATAGAGCAAGAGTGAGAGTGACAGACAGAGAGAGCATGAGCGACAGAGAGAGAGAGAGCACGAGCGAGAGAGCGAACGAGAGAGACCGTGAGATAAGAGAGAGCGGGAGGCAAGAGAGAGGGAGAGAGGCAGGGAGAGAGAGAGAACGTGAGAAGAGGGTGAGAGAGTGAGAGAGAGACCGCAAGAGGAAGAGAGCGAGCAGAAGAGTGAGACAGAGAGAGAGAATGTGAGAGGGGGGGGTGAGAGAGGGGTGCGAGACAGAGGGGCGAGAGAGGAGGGGAGAGAGGATGAGAGAGAGGGGGCGAGGGAGGAGGAGGGAGAGGGAGAGGGGGTGGGATTGGGGGCAGAGAGAGGGCACAGAGAGGGGGTAGAGAGATGGCAGAGAGGGGGAGAGATGGAGGAGAGGGGGAGAGAGGGGGTGAGAGAGCGGGGGAGAGAGGGGGGAGAGAGGGGGATGCGGGGGTGAGAGAGAGAGGGTGAGAGAGAGGGGTTGAGAGAGAGGGGGTAAGAGAGAAAGGGGTGAGGGAGAGAGGGGTGAGAAAGGGAGAGAGGTCTGAGAAAAGGAGAGAGGGGGAGAAAGAGAGAGGGGGAAGAGAAAGAGAGAGAGAAGGTCAGAGAAAGAGTGAATGTGAGGGGGTGAGAGAGAGGAGGTGGGAGAGAGAGTGGGAGAGAGAGGGGGTGAGAGAGAGGGATTGAGAGAAAGGAGGAGAAATAGAGAAAGGGTGAGAGAGAAAGGGGGACAGCGAGATAAAGAGGGATGAGAGAGATGGGACGCGAGAGAGAGAGAGTTAAAGAGGTGAGAGAGAGGGTGAGATAGACAGTGAATGATGGGTTGAGAGAGAGAGAGACAGAGAGAGAGAGCGAGTGAACAGATGAGACAGTTAGAGGGGTGTGAGGGAGATGGGGTGAGAGAGTGGGCGCTAGAGAGAGACAGAGCGAGAGCAAGAAGGAGGGAGGAAGAAAGGGGTCAAAAGAGATGGAGAAATGGGGTGAACAAGAGAAAGAGGGTGCGAGAGAGAAAGAGAGTGGGAGTGTGAGACAGAGTGCGAGAGGGAAGGGGAATGAGAGAGAGAAAAAGGGAGCGAGAGACATGAGGGGATGAGAGAGAGGGCGGGGGAGAGAGAGGGTGTAAAGGGGAGAGAGGGTGAGGGATGACAGAGGGAGGGGTGAGAGTGAGAGAGCAGGGTGGAGAGAGAGGGGGTGAGAGAGAGTGAGGGAGAGAGAGATAACAAGGTGAGAGAGAAAGGGGGGGTGTGAGAGAGAGGCAGTGAGAGAGAAGGGGGTGAGAGAGATAGGGGGTGCAAGAGAGCGTGGGTGAGAGCAGGAGGGGCTGTGAGAGAGGGGTGAGATAGGGAGAGTGTGAGAGAGGAGGGATGAGAGTGGGAGGGGGAAGAGGGACGGGATGAGAGAGGGAGGGTGAGAGAGAGGGGTGTGAGAGAGAGAGGGGTGAGAGAGAAGGGTGAGAGAGGGAGTCTTTAGACAGGGTCACAGCATTTGGGTTTTAATTCCACCCTGAGAGAGTCCTACCTCTCAGATCCTGGGGATTGACAAACTTTAACCCCAGGCTTCAAAACTGTTTTAAAAACGACAGGGCCACAATCTGACAGGAACCAGTTACCCAGAGGCCCCTAAAACCCAGGGTCCCCCCCAGAGGAGATTAAACCTCGGGGTAAATAAATACACAACTCACGTGGGCCCCCACGGGGTGCAGCCTGTCGACCAGGCCTCAGGCCTCAGGCCCGTGCTCCCCCTCTGGAGGTTGTTCTTTCCTGGACTCGAACATTTTGGATCTTCACGTTGCAGCTTTCCAAACAAAGGTTCCTCGGGATAAAAGAGGGAAAAGATTAGTTGAAAGGGGGAGCAAGAGCATTTTGGAGGCAAGTTACACAGCAAGATCCCAGGGTTAAAAGCACCTCTGCCCAGCTCCAATGTATTAATGTATGTAACACAGTCAGCAGTTGGGATGGAACATGGTGTGGGAGAAGATCTTCCCAGGGATTGGAGGGGGATAGTGAGGGAAAGGCATCAGATTCTTACACTCTGCAGTGACCTGGGATCAATTGTCTTTTACTGAAAACAGTTCCCAACTTGTATGTGCCTGTAGCTCCCTCCAGTCTGAAACCCTCATGACCCTCTCTCCTGTCTACTCTCTCTGAGCCAATGGTGTCTTCATTCTGCTACTGACCCTTCAGTCCCACTGGTATCATTTTTTCCCACCTTCTCTCATCCACGTGAAGGAATTGGATCCTGACAATTCCATTTACACTGTCTCCCATCAATCTTCATAGGATCCATATCACAGAGGTTAGACAGTGATCCCAGCAAACACTCCCAGGGCAGAGGGAGCACAGGGTTCCAGACAAAATAAAGCTCCCATTAAACTGTCTCCATTTAAATCCCCAGGGCAGGTAGAGAATGGGGTCAGATACAGAGTAAATCTCCCTCTACACTGCAGCTTTTCAAATTCCCAGGCCATTTTGAGCTCGGCATTAGGTACTGATTAATTCCCCCACTTCCCCCATCCTGTTCACATCAAACTCAATCAGGATAGCTCCATCACTGGGTTAGATACAGAGTATGTATCTGTTTGGATTTCAGCCCCAATCCAGTTGGTGATGATCACGGCCTTGTTAAGTGTGTTTGGGAATGGGGAGGGAGCTGTTAGGAGGGTGATGGTGGGATAGTGGGGAGCAGAGCTGTCTTCCAAGCAGTTGACCTGGGTCCGATTGCCAGCCATTGCAGTGTTGTGGTTTGTAAACAGCCTTTTAAAGGTAAGGCACTGGGATAAATCGAGGAAATAAATCTTTCATTCTGTGGTAAACCGGATCTGTCAGATTGCTCCTTGCTTTTCCTGGTGAATTGCAGTGTGGAACCGGGCAGCATTGCTCGGCATCTCAGAAGCTTTCCCCTCTGCTGCTTCCCATTTCTTATTGAAATATTGGTTGCAGCACAAGGATGGGTTTGTTTTGTTCGAAAAGTGAGAGACTGCTCCAGTCAGGAACCTGAAATAATTACAGAAGCCACTGGAAGCATTGCTCGGCATCTCAGAAGCTTTCCCCTCTGCTGCTTCCCATTTCTTATTGAAATATTGGTTGCAGCACAAGGATGGGTTTGTTTTGTTCGAAAAGTGAGAGACTGCTCCAGTCAGGAACCTGAAATAATTACAGAAGCCACTGGAAACAACAGCTTCTGTAGTGGTGGGGAGGGAGGGTTAATGTGTCAAATCTACACAAGGATAAAATAAACTCCAGCCACAAAACAATCAGAAATCCTGACTCTGCAAACATCCTTGTAAATCTTTTCTGAATCTTTACAAGTTTCACCCCATTCTCCCGATAGCAGAAAGACCAGAATTGTGTGGTTTATGGAATGTTACGATATCCGAACAGTTGCTGTTTATAGTTAAATAATGTTCATTTGGTTCAGGTTTCCAATCGAGTTCGGTTTGTCCAATCTTTCTTCCTTATGTTTGTGTCCCAACGATAGTGTGGAGTAAAGTGTGTTTTGATCCAACCCTGGCAGTTTGACCAATCACATTGTAACGCCTTACACTTCCCTTCAGGAAATCAGGAAAAGGGGTCGAGACCATTTTCTTAAGGCAGAGGAGTTTGGTCTGGTTCATAACATCCTCAATGTCATCAATCCATGTCCCTCCAGCCCTGAGCAATGATGTTTACAGATTACTGGAGGATACACAGACACATTAATCGGTATTATCTTGGACAGGAGTCATTTGGGAATGATATTCCTCAGACCATCAACTCTCAGCTCGGCCAAGGATGAAGGCCAGGAATCCGGCACAATTGGGAAAAAGCCCATTTCCCTGGAGACTGAGAGGTCACTAACAGAGTGGGAGCTGGAGAGTCAGGAACAGAATAACAGGGACAGTCTACTCTGTTCACATAGCCTTCACCCCTCAGTGAATCCAGTGGCAGGAATGACTGCTATTAGTCAGACTGACAGAATGTGATCAGATACACACACTGTCCTTCCACATCATCAATATCGCCCAGCTCCCACCCTGTCTCAGCTCATCTGCCCCTCTGCCATCTTCAATATTTTAATCAGGGCAGCATTAACTACCGTGCTTTGAGCTGAGCTGTCTTACCTTCTGTACTCTCTCTCTAAACGGCTCCAATTCCACCCGATCCCTCTCCGGTTTAAGATGCTCCTTGACATCCGCCCCAATGAAAGAGGTAGACCGTCACCTGATCCATGCACTGAAGAGCAGACTGACCCAACTCTGTCAATGTGACCCACATAGGGAAGTGCACACTGACCCCAATCTGTCAATGTAACACACCCAGGGAAGAGAAGACTGACCCCACTCTGTCAAAGTAACAAACCCAGGGAAGAGCAGACTGACCCCCACTCTGTCAATGTAACTCAGCCAGGGAAGGGCAGACTGACCCCACTCTGTCAATGTAACACACCCAGGGAAGAGCAGACTGACCCCACTCTGTCAATGTAACACACACAGGGAAGTGCAGACTGACACGACTCTGTCAATGTAACACACACAGGGAAGAGCAGACTGACCCCACTCTGTCAAAGTAACACACCCAGGGAAGTGCAGACTGACCCCAATCTGTCAATGTTACACACACATGGAAGAGCAGGCTGACCCCACTCTGTCAATGTAACACACCCAGGGAAGAGCAGACTGACCCCACTCTGTCAATGTAACACACACAGGGAAGTGCAGACTGACCCGACTCTGTCAATGTAACACACACAGGGAAGAGCAGACTGACCCCAATCTGTCAAAGTAACACACCCAGGGAAGTGCAGACTGACCCCAATCTGTCAATGTTACACACACATGGAAGAGCAGGCTGACCCCACTCTGTCAATGTAACACACCCAGGGAAGAGCATACTGACCCCACTCTGTCAATGTTACACACCCAGGGAAGTGCACACTGACCCCACCCTATCAAAGTAACAAACCCAGGGAAGAGCAGACTGACCCCCACTCTGTCAATGTAACACACCCAGGGAAGGGCAGACGGACCCCACTCTGTCAATATAACACACCCAGGGAAGAACAGACTGACCCCAATCTGTCAATGTAACCCACCCGGGAAAGAGCAGACTGACCCCACTCTGTCAACGTAACACACCCAGGGAATAGCAGACTTACCCCACTCTGTCAATGTAACCCACCCATAAAAGAGCAGACTGGCCCCACTCTGTCAATGTGACACGCCCTGGGAAGAGCAGACTGACCACACTCTGTCAATGTGACACGCCCTGGGAAGAGCAGACTGACCTCACTCTGTCAATGTAACACACCCAGGGAAGAGCAGACTGACCCCACTCTGTCAATGTAACACACCCAGGGAAGAGCAGACTGACCCCACTCTGTCAATTTAACACACCCAGGGAAGAGCAGACTGACCCCACTCTGTAAATGTAACACACACAGGGGAGAGCAGACTGACACCACCCTGTCACTGTAAAACTCCCAGGGAAGAACAGACTGACGCCACTCTGTCAATGTAACACACCCAGGGAAGAGAAGACTGACCCCACTCTGTCAATGTAACCCTCCCAGGGAAGAGCAGACTGACCCCACTCTGTCAATGTAACACACCCAGGAAAGAGCAGACTGAACTCACTCTGTCAATGTAACACAACCAGGGAAGATCAGACTGACCCCACTCTGTCAATGTAACACACTCAGGGAAGAGCAGACTGACCCCACTCTGTCAATGTAACCCACCCATAAAAGAGCAGACTGTCCCCACTCTGTCAATGTGACACGCCCTGGGAAGAGCACACTGACCCAACTCTGTCAATGTAACACACCCAGGGAAGAGCAGACTGACCAAACTCTGTCAATGTAACAAACCCAGGGAAGAGCAGACGGACCTCACTCTGTCAATGTAACCCACCCAGAGAAGAGCAGAATGACCTCTTCTGCAAAGTTACTCACAGTGAACTGCAGACGTCCCCACTCTGTCAATGTAACCCACCCAGTGAAGTGCACATTGACCCCACTCTGTCATTGTAACACACCCAGGGAAGAGCAGACTGACCCCAATCTGTCAATGTAACACACAATGGGAGAACAGACTGACCCCACTCTGTCAATGTAACACACCCAGGGAAGAGCAGACAGATACCACTCTGTCAATGTAACACACCAAGGGAAGAACAGACTGACCCCACTCTGTCAATTTAACACACCCAGGGAAGAGCAGACTGACCCCACTCTGTAAATGTAACACACCCAGGGGAGAGCAGACTGACGCCACTCTGTCAATGTAACACACCCAGGGAAGAGCAGACTGACCCAACACTGTCAATTTAATACACCCAAGGAAGAACAGACTGACCCCACTCTGTCAATGTAACACACTGAGGAAAGAGAAGACTGACCCCTATCTGTCAATGTAACAAACCCAGGGAAGAGCAGACTGACCTCACTCTGTCAATGTAACACACCCAGGGAAGAGCAGACTGACCCCACTCTGTCAATGTAACACACCCAGGGAAGAGCAGACTGACCTCACTCTGTCAGTGTATCACACACAGGGAAGAGCAGACTGACCCCAATCTGTCAATGTAACACACCCAGGGAAGAGCAGACTGAGCTCACTCTGTCAATGTAACCCATCCAGAGAAGAGCAGAATGACCGCTTCTGCAAAATTACTCACACAGTCAACTGCAGTCTTACCCCACTCTGTCAATGTAACACACCCAGGGAAGAGTAGACTGACCATACTCTGTAAATGTAACAAACCCAGGGAAAAGCAGGCTGACCTCACTCTGTCAATGTAACACACCCAGGGAAGTGCAGACTGACCCCACTCTGTCGATGTAACAAACTTGGGGAAGAGCAGACTAACCCCAATCTCTCAATGTAACACACCCAGGGAAGAGCAGACTGACTCCACTGTGTCAATGTAACAAACCCAGGGAAGAGCAGACTGACCTCACTCTGCCAATGTTACACACCCAGGGCAGAGCAGACTGACCCCACTCTGTCAATGTAACCGACCCATAAAAGAGCAGACTGACCCCACTCTGTCAATATGACACGCCCTGGGAAGAGCAGACTAAACTCACTCTGTCAATTTAACACACCCAGGGAAGAGCAGACTGACCCCACTCTGTCAATGTAACACACCCAGGGAAGAGCAGACTGCGCTCACTCTGTCAATGTAACACAACCAGGGAGGAGCAGACTGAACCCACCCTGTCACTGTAACACACCCAGGGAAGAGCAGACTGACCTCACACTGTCAATGTAACCCACCAAGGGAACAGCAGAATGACCGCTTCTGCAAAATTACTCACACAGTCAACTGCAGTTTTACCCCACTCTGTCAATGTAACACACCCAGGGAAGAGTAGACTGACCATACTCTGTAAATGTAACAAACCCAGGGAAAAGCAGGCTGACCCCACTCTGTCAATGTAACCGACCCATAAAAGAGCAGACTGACCCCACTCTGTCAATGTGACACGCCCTGGGAAGAGCAGACTAAACTCACTCTGTCAATGTAACACACCCATAAAAGAGCAGACTGACCCCACTCTGTCAATGTGACACGTCCTGGGAAGAGCACACTGACCCAACTCTGTCAATGTAACACACACAGGGAAGAGCAGACTGACCAAACTCTGTCAATGTAACAAACCCAGGGAAGAGCATTCTGACCTCACTCTGTCAATGTAACCCACCCAGAGAAGAGCAGAATGTCCTCTTCTGCAAAATTACTCACATAGTGAACTGCAGACTTACCCCACTCTGTCAATGTAACCCACCCAGTGATGTGCACACTGACCCCACTCTGTCATTGTAACACACCCAGGGAAGAGCAGACTGACCGCACTCTGTCAATGTAACACACAATGGGAGAACAGACAGAAACCACTCTGTCAATGTAACACACCCAGGGAAGAGCAGACAGATACCACTCTGTCAATGTAACACACCAAGGGAAGAACAGACTGACCCTACTCTGTCAATTTAACACACCCAGGGAAGAGCAGACTGACCCCACTCTGTCAATGTAACATACCCAGGGGAGAGCAGACTGACACCACCCTGTCACTGTAACACTCCCAGGGAAGAACAGACTGACGCCACTCTGTCAATGTAACACACCCAGGGAAGAGCAGACTGACCCAACACTGTCAATTTAACACACCCAAGGAAGAACAGACTGACCCTACTCTGTCAATTTAACACACTCAGGGAAGAGCAGTACTGACCCCAATCTGTCAATGTAACACACCCAGGGAAGAGAAGACTGACCCCACTCTGTCAATGTAACAAACCCAGGGAAGAGCAGACTTACCTCACTCTGTCAATGTAACACACCCAGGGAAGAGCAGACTGACCCCACTCTGTCAATGTAACACACGCAGGGAAGAGCAGACTGAATTCATTCTGTCAATGTAACCCACCCATAAAAGAGCAGACTGACCCCACTCTGTCAATGTGACACGCCCTGGGAAGAGCAGACTGACCACACTCTGTCAATGTAACACACCCTGGGAAGAGCAGACTGACCCCCACTCTGTCAATGTAACACACACAGGGAAGTGCACACTGACCCCACTCTGTCATTGTAACACAGCAAGGGAAGAGCAGACTGACCCCCACTCTGTCAATGTAACAAACCCTGGGAGAACAGACTGACCCCACTCTGTCAATGTAACACACCCAGGTAAGAGCAGACTGAACCCACTCAGTCAATGTAACAAACCCAGGGAAGAACAGACTGACCCCACTCTGTCATTGTAACACACCCAGGGAAGAGCAGACTGACCGCACTCTGTCAATGTAACACACAATGGGAGAACAGACTGACCCCACTCTGTCAATGTAACACACCCAGAGAAGAGCAGACAGATACCACTCTGTCAATGTAACACACCAAGCGAAGAACAGACTGACACCACTCTGTCAATTTAACACACCCAGGGAAGAGCAGACTGACCCCACTCTGTCAATGTAACATACCCAGGGGAGAGCAGACTGACACCACCCTGTCACTGTAACACTCCCAGGGAAGAACAGACTGACCACACTCTGTCAATGTAACACACCCATGGAAGAGCAGACTGACCAAACTCTGTCAATGTAACAAACCCAGGGAAGAGCAGACTAAGCTCACTCTGTCAATGTAACCCACCCAGAGAAGAGCAGACTGTCCTCTTCTGCAAAATTACTCACACAGTGAACTGCAGACTTACCCCACTCTGTCAATGTAACCCACCCAGTGATGTGCACACTGACCCAACACTGTCAATTTAACACACCCAAGGAAGAACAGACTGACCCCACTGTGTCAATTTCACACACCCAGGGGAGAGCAGACTGACACCACCCTGTCAGTGTAAAACTCCCAGGGAAGAACAGACTGACGCCACTCTGTCAATGTAACACACCCAGGAAAGAGCAGACTGACCCAACACTGTCAATTTAACACACCAAAGGAAGAACAGACTGACCCCACTCTGTCAATGTAACACACTCAGGGAAGAGCAGACTGACCCCAATCTGTCAATGTAACACACCCAGGGAAGAGAAGACTGACCCCAATCTGTCAATGTAACAAACCCAGGGAAGAGCAGACTGACCTCACTCTGTCAATGTAACACACCCAGGGTAGAGCAGACTGACCCCACTCTGTCAATGTAACACACCCAGGGAAGAGCAGACTGAACTCACTCTGTCAATGTAACACAAACAGGTAGGATCAGACTGAACCCACCCTGTCACTGTAACACACCCAGGGAAGAGCAGACTTACCTCACTCTATCAATGTAACCCACCCAGAGAAGAGCAGAATGACCGCTTCTGCAAAATTACTCACACAGTCAACTGCAGTCCTACCCAACTCTGTCAATGTAACACACCCAGGGAAAAGCAGACTGACCCAACTCTGTCAATGTAACACACCCAGGGAGGAGCAGACTGAACCCACCCTGTCACTGTAACACACCCAGGGAAGAGCAGACTGTCCCCACTCTGTCAATTTAACAAACCCAGGGAAGTGCAGACTGACCTCACTCTGTCAATGTAACCCACCCAGAGAAGAGCAGAATGACCGCTTCTGCAAAATTACTCACACAGTCAACTGCAGTCTTACCCCACTCTGTCAATGTAACACACCCAGGGAAGAGTAGACTGACCATACTCTGTAAATGTCACAAACCCAGGGAAGAGCAGACTGACCTCACTCTGTCAATGTAACACACCCAGGGGAAGTGCAGACTGACCCCACTCTGTCAATGTAACACACCCAGGGAAGAGCAGACTGACCCCACTCTGTCAATGTAAAACACCCAGGGAAGTACAGACTGACCCCACTATGTCAATGTAACAAACCCAGGGAAGAGCAGACTGACCCCACTCTGTCAATGTGACACGCCCTGGAAGAGCACACTGACCCAACTCTGTCAATGTAACACACCCAGGGAAGAGCGGACTGACCAAACTCTGACAATGTAACAAACCCAGGGAAGAGCAGACTAACCTACTCTGTCAATGTAACCCACCCAGAGAAGAGCAGAATGTCCTCTTCTGCAAAATTACTCACACAGTGAACTGCAGACTTACCCCACTCTGTCAATGTAACCCACCCAGTGATGTGCACACTGACCCCACTCTGTCATTGTAACACACCCAGGGAAGAGCAGACTGAACCAACTCTGTCAATGTAACACACAATGGGAGAACAGACAGAAACCACTCTGTCAATGTAACACACCCAGGGAAGAGCAGACAGATACCACTCTGTCAATGTAACACACCAAGGGAAGAACAGACTGACCCCACTCTGTCAATTTAACACACCCAGGGAAGAGCAGACTGACCCAACACTGTCAATTTAACACACCCAAGGAAGAACAGACTGACCCCACTCTGTCAATGTAACACACTCAGGGAAGAGCAGACTGACCCCAATCTGACAATGTAACACACCCAGAGAAGAGCAGAATGACCGCTTCTGCAAAATTACTCACACAGTCAACTGCAGTCTTACCCAACTCTGTCAATGTAACAAACCCAGGGAAAAGCAGACTGACCCAACTCTGTCAATGTAACACACCCAAGGAGGAGCAGACTGAACCCACCCTGTCACTTTAACACACCCAGGGAAGAGCAGACTGTCCCCACTCTGTCAATTTAACAAACCCAGGGAAGTGCAGACTGACCTCACTCTGTCAATGTAACCCACCCAGAGAAGAGCAGAATGACCGCTTCTGCAAAATTACTCACACAGTCAACTGCAGTCTTACCCCACTCTGTCAATGTAACACACCCAGGGAAGAGTAGACTGACCACACTCTGTAAATGTAACAAACCCAGGGAAGAGCAGACTGACCTCACTCTGTCAATGTAACACACCCAGGGAAGTGCAGACTGACCCCACTCTGTCAATGTAACACACCCAAGGAAGAGCAGACTGACCCCACTCTGTCAATGTAACACACCCAGGGAAGTACAGACTGACCCCACTATGTCAATGTAACAAACCCAGGGAAGAGCAGACTGACCCCACTCTGTCAATGTGACACGCCCTGGAAGAGCACACTGACCCAACTCTGTCAATGTAACACACCCAGGGAAGAGCGGACTGACCAAACTCTGTCAATGTAACAAACCCAGGGAAGAGCAGACTAACCTACTCTGTCAATGTAACCCACCCAGAGAAGAGCAGAATGTCCTCTTCTGCAAAATTACTCACACAGTGAACTGCAGACTTACCCCACTCTGTCAATGTAACCCACCCAGTGATGTGCACACTGACCCCACTCTACCATTGTAACACACCCAGGGAAGAGCAGACTGAACCCACTCTGTCAATGTAACACACAATGGGAGAACAGACTGAAACCACTCTGTCAATGTAACACACCTAGGGAAGAGCAGACAGATACCACTCTGTCAATGTAACACACCAAGGGAAGAACAGACTGACCCCACTCTGTCAATTTAACACACCCAGGGAAGAGCAGACTGACCCAACACTGTCAATTTAACACACCCAAGGAAGAACAGACTGACCCCACTCTGTCAATGTAATACACTCAGGGAAGAGCAGACTGACCCCAATCTGTCAATGTAACACACCCAGGGAAGATAAGACTGACCCCACTCTGTCAATGCAACAAACCCAGGGAAGAGCAGACTGACCTCACTCTGTCAATGTAACACACCCAGGGAAGAGCAGACTGACCCCACTCTGTCAATGTAACACACGCAGGGAAGAGCAGACTGAATTCATTCTGTCAATGTAACCCACCCATAAAAGAGCAGACTGACCCCACTCTGTCAATGTGACACGCCCTGGGAAGAGCAGACTGACCACACTCTGTCAATGTAACACACCCTGGGAAGAGCAGACTGACCCCCACGCTGTCAATGTAACACACACAGGGAAGTGCACACTGACCCCACTCTGTCATTGTAACACAGCAAGGGAAGAGCAGACTGACCCCCACTCTGTCAATGTAACAAACCCTGGGAGAACAGACTGACCCCACTCTGTCAATGTAACACACCCAGGTAAGAGCAGACTGAACCCACTCTGTCAATGTAACACACCCAGGGAAGAACAGACTGACCCCACTCTGTCATTGTAACACACCCAGGGAAGAGCAGACTGACCGCACTCTGTCAATGTAACACATAATGGGAGAACAGACTGACCCCACTCTGTCAATGTAACACACCCAGGGAAGAGCAGACAGATACCACACTGTCAATGTAACACACCAAGGGAAGAACAGACTGACCCCACTCTGTCAATTTAACACACCCAGGGAAGAGCAGACTGACCCCACTCTGTCAATGTAACATACCCATGGGAGAGCAGACTGACACCACCCTGTCACTGTAACACTCCCAGGGAAGAACAGACTGACCACACTCTGTCACTGTAACACACCCAGGGAAGAGAGGACTGACCAAACTCTGTCAATGTAACAAACCCAGGGAAGAGCAGACTAACCTCACTCTGTCAATGTAACCCACCCAGAGAAGAGCAGAATGTCCTCTTCTGCAAAATTACTCACACAGTGAACTGCAGACTTACACCACTCTGTCAATGTTACCAACCCAGTGATGTGCACACTGACCCAACACTGTCAATTTAACACACCCAAGGAAGAACAGACTGACCCCACTCTGTCAATGTAACACACCCAGGGAAGAGCAGACTGACCCAACACTGTCAATTTAACACACCCAAGGAAGAACAGACTGACCCCACTGTGTCAATTTAACACACCCAGGGGAGAGCAGACTGACACCACCGTGTCACTGTAAAACTCCCAGGGAAGAAGAGACTGACGCCACTCTGTCAATGTAACACACCCAGGGAAGAGCAGACTGACCCAACACTGTCAATTTAACACACCTAAGGAAGAACAGACTGACCCCACTCTGTCAATGTAACACACTCAGGGAAGAGCAGACCGACCCCAATCTATCAATGTAACACACCCAGGGAAGAGATGACTGACCCCAATCTGTCAATGTAACAAACCCAGGGAAGAGCAGACTGACCTCACTCTGTCAATGTAACACACCCAGGGAAGAGCAGACTGACCCCACTCTGTCAATGTAACACACCCAGGGAAGAGCAGACTGAACTCACTCTGTCAATGTAACACAACCAGGGAGGAGCAGACTGAACCCACCCTGTCACTGTAACACACCCAGGGAAGAGCAGACTGACCTCACTCTGTCAATGTAACCCACCCAGAGAAGAGCAGAATGACCGCTTCTGCAAAATTACTCACACAGTCAACTGCAGTCTTACCCAACTCTGTCAATGTAACACACCCAGGGAAAAGCAGACTGACCCAACTCTGTCAATGTAACACACCCAGGGAGGTGCAGACTGAACCCACCCTGTCACTGTAACACACCCAGGGAAGAGCAGACTGTCCCCACTCTGTCAATTTAACAAACCCAGGGAAGAGCAGACTGACCTCACTCTGTCAATGTAACCCACCCAGAGAAGAGCAGAATGACCGCTTCTGCAAAATTACTCACACAGTCAACTGCAGTCTTACCCCACTCTGTCAATGTAACACACCCAGGGAAGTGCAGACTGACCCCACTCTGTCAATGTAACACACCCAGGGAAGAGCAGACTGACCCCACTCTGTCAATGTAACACACCCAGGGAGGTACAGACTGACCCCACTATGTCAATGTAACAAACCCAGGGAAGAGCAGACTGACCTCACTCTGCCAATGTAACACACCCAGGGAAGAGCAGACTGACCCCACTCTGACAATGTAACCTACCCATAAAAGAGCAGACTGACCCCACTCTGTCAATGTGACACGCCCTGGGAAGAGCAGACTAACCTCACTCTGTCAATGTAACACACCCAGGGAAGAGCAGACTGACCCCACTCTGTCAATGTGACACGCCCTGGAAGAGCACACTGACCCAACTCTGTCAATGTAACACACCCAGGGAAGAGCAGACTGACCAAACTCTGTCAATGTAACCCACCCAGAGAAGAGCAGAATGTCCTCTTCTGCAAAATTACTCACACAGTGAACTGCAGACTTACCCCACTCTGTCAATGTAACCCACCCAGTGATGTGCACACTGACCCCTCTCTGTCATTGTAACACACCCAGGGAAGAGCAGACTGACCCCACTCTGTCAATGTAACATACAATGGGAGAACAGACTGAAACCACTCTGTCAATGTAACCCACCCAGGGAAGAGCAGAAAGATACCACTCTCTCAATGTAACACACCAAGGGAAGAACAGACTGACCCCACTCTGTCAATTTAACACACCCAGGGAAGAGCAGACTGACCCAACACTGTCAATTTAACACACCCAAGGAAGAACAGACTGACCCCACTCTGTCAATGTAACACACTCAGGGAAGAGCAGACTGACCCCAATCTGTCAATGTAACACACCCAGGGAAGAGAAGACTGACCCCACTCTGTCAATGTAACAAACCCAGGGAAGAGCAGACTGAACTCACTCTGTCAAAGTAACACACCCAGGGAAGAGCAGACTGACCCCACTCTGTCAATGTAACACACGCAGGGAAGAGCAGACTGAATTCATTCTGTCAATGTAACCCACCCATAAAAGAGCAGACTGACCCCACTCTGTCAATGTGACACGCCCTGGGAAGAGCAGACTGACCACACTCTGTCATTGTAACACAGCAAGGGAAGAGCAGACTGACCCCCACTCTGTCAATGTAACAATCCCTGGGAGAACAGACTGACCCTACTCTGTCAATGTAACACGCCCAGGGAAGAGCAGATTGACCCCACTCTGTCAATGTAACACACCCATAAAAGAGCAGACTGGCCCCACTCTGTCAATATGACACGCCCTGGGAAGAGCAGACTGACCACACCCTGTCAATGTTACCCACCCAGGGAAGAGCAGATTGACCCCACTCTGTCAATATGACACGCCCTGGGAACAGCAGACTGACCTCACTCTGTCAATGTAACACACCCAGGGAAGAGCAGACTGACCCCACTCTGTCAATGTAACACACGCAGGGAAGAGCAGACTGAATTCATTCTGTCAATGTAACCCACCCATAAAAGAGCAGACTGACCCCACTCTGTCAATGTGACACGCCCTGGGAAGAGCAGACTGACCACACTCTGTCAATGTAACACACCCTGGGAAGAGCAGACTGACCCCCACGCTGTCAATGTAACACACCCTGGGAAGAGCAGACTGACCCCCACGCTGTCAATGTAACACACACAGGGAAGTGCACACTGACCCCACTCTGTCATTGTAACACAGCAAGGGAAGAGCAGACTGACCCCCACTCTGTCAATGTAACAAACCCTGGGAGAACAGACTGACCCCACTCTGTCAATGTAACACACCCAGGTAAGAGCAGACTGAACCCACTCTGTCAATGTAACACACCCAGGGAAGAACAGACTGACCCCACTCTGTCATTGTAACACACCCAGGGAAGAGCAGACTGACCGCACTCTGTCAATGTAACACATAATGGGAGAACAGACTGACCCCACTCTGTCAATGTAACACACCCAGGGAAGAGCAGACAGATACCACACTGTCAATGTAACACACCAAGGGAAGAACAGACTGACCCCACTCTGTCAATTTAACACACCCAGGGAAGAGCAGACTGACCCCACTCTGTCAATGTAACATACCCATGGGAGAGCAGACTGACACCACCCTGTCACTGTAACACTCCCAGGGAAGAACAGACTGACCACACTCTGTCACTGTAACACACCCAGGGAAGAGAGGACTGACCAAACTCTGTCAATGTAACAAACCCAGGGAAGAGCAGACTAACCTCACTCTGTCAATGTAACCCACCCAGAGAAGAGCAGAATGTCCTCTTCTGCAAAATTACTCACACAGTGAACTGCAGACTTACACCACTCTGTCAATGTTACCAACCCAGTGATGTGCACACTGACCCAACACTGTCAATTTAACACACCCAAGGAAGAACAGACTGACCCCACTCTGTCAATGTAACACACCCAGGGAAGAGCAGACTGACCCAACACTGTCAATTTAACACACCCAAGGAAGAACAGACTGACCCCACTGTGTCAATTTAACACACCCAGGGGAGAGCAGACTGACACCACCGTGTCACTGTAAAACTCCCAGGGAAGAACAGACTGACGCCACTCTGTCAATGTAACACACCCAGGGAAGAGCAGACTGACCCAACACTGTCAATTTAACACACCTAAGGAAGAACAGACTGACCCCACTCTGTCAATGTAACACACTCAGGGAAGAGCAGACCGACCCCAATCTATCAATGTAACACACCCAGGGAAGAGATGACTGACCCCAATCTGTCAATGTAACAAACCCAGGGAAGAGCAGACTGACCTCACTCTGTCAATGTAACACACCCAGGGAAGAGCAGACTGACCCCACTCTGTCAATGTAACACACCCAGGGAAGAGCAGACTGAACTCACTCTGTCAATGTAACACAACCAGGGAGGAGCAGACTGAACCCACCCTGTCACTGTAACACACCCAGGGAAGAGCAGACTGACCTCACTCTGTCAATGTAACCCACCCAGAGAAGAGCAGAATGACCGCTTCTGCAAAATTACTCACACAGTCAACTGCAGTCTTACCCAACTCTGTCAATGTAACACACCCAGGGAAAAGCAGACTGACCCAACTCTGTCAATGTAACACACCCAGGGAGGTGCAGACTGAACCCACCCTGTCACTGTAACACACCCAGGGAAGAGCAGACTGTCCCCACTCTGTCAATTTAACAAACCCAGGGAAGAGCAGACTGACCTCACTCTGTCAATGTAACCCACCCAGAGAAGAGCAGAATGACCGCTTCTGCAAAATTACTCACACAGTCAACTGCAGTCTTACCCCACTCTGTCAATGTAACACACCCAGGGAAGTGCAGACTGACCCCACTCTGTCAATGTAACACACCCAGGGAAGAGCAGACTGACCCCACTCTGTCAATGTAACACACCCAGGGAGGTACAGACTGACCCCACTATGTCAATGTAACAAACCCAGGGAAGAGCAGACTGACCTCACTCTGCCAATGTAACACACCCAGGGAAGAGCAGACTGACCCCACTCTGACAATGTAACCTACCCATAAAAGAGCAGACTGACCCCACTCTGTCAATGTGACACGCCCTGGGAAGAGCAGACTAACCTCACTCTGTCAATGTAACACACCCAGGGAAGAGCAGACTGACCCCACTCTGTCAATGTGACACGCCCTGGAAGAGCACACTGACCCAACTCTGTCAATGTAACACACCCAGGGAAGAGCAGACTGACCAAACTCTGTCAATGTAACCCACCCAGAGAAGAGCAGAATGTCCTCTTCTGCAAAATTACTCACACAGTGAACTGCAGACTTACCCCACTCTGTCAATGTAACCCACCCAGTGATGTGCACACTGACCCCTCTCTGTCATTGTAACACACCCAGGGAAGAGCAGACTGACCCCACTCTGTCAATGTAACATACAATGGGAGAACAGACTGAAACCACTCTGTCAATGTAACCCACCCAGGGAAGAGCAGAAAGATACCACTCTCTCAATGTAACACACCAAGGGAAGAACAGACTGACCCCACTCTGTCAATTTAACACACCCAGGGAAGAGCAGACTGACCCAACACTGTCAATTTAACACACCCAAGGAAGAACAGACTGACCCCACTCTGTCAATGTAACACACTCAGGGAAGAGCAGACTGACCCCAATCTGTCAATGTAACACACCCAGGGAAGAGAAGACTGACCCCACTCTGTCAATGTAACAAACCCAGGGAAGAGCAGACTGAACTCACTCTGTCAAAGTAACACACCCAGGGAAGAGCAGACTGACCCCACTCTGTCAATGTAACACACGCAGGGAAGAGCAGACTGAATTCATTCTGTCAATGTAACCCACCCATAAAAGAGCAGACTGACCCCAGTCTGTCAATGTGACACGCCCTGGGAAGAGCAGACTGACCACACTCTGTCATTGTAACACAGCAAGGGAAGAGCAGACTGACCCCCACTCTGTCAATGTAACAATCCCTGGGAGAACAGACTGACCCTACTCTGTCAATGTAACACGCCCAGGGAAGAGCAGATTGACCCCACTCTGTCAATGTAACACACCCATAAAAGAGCAGACTGGCCCCACTCTGTCAATATGACACGCCCTGGGAAGAGCAGACTGACCACACCCTGTCAATGTTACCCACCCAGGGAAGAGCAGATTGACCCCACTCTGTCAATATGACACGCCCTGGGAACAGCAGACTGACCTCACTCTGTCAATGTAACACACCCAGGGAAGAGCAGACTGACCCCACTCTGTCAATGTAACACACGCAGGGAAGAGCAGACTGAATTCATTCTGTCAATGTAACCCACCCATAAAAGAGCAGACTGACCCCACTCTGTCAATGTGACACGCCCTGGGAAGAGCAGACTGACCACACTCTGTCAATGTAACACACCCTGGGAAGAGCAGACTGACCCCCACGCTGTCAATGTAACACACCCTGGGAAGAGCAGACTGACCCCCACGCTGTCAATGTAACACACACAGGGAAGTGCACACTGACCCCACTCTGTCATTGTAACACAGCAAGGGAAGAGCAGACTGACCCCCACTCTGTCAATGTAACAAACCCTGGGAGAACAGACTGACCCCACTCTGTCAATGTAACACACCCAGGTAAGAGCAGACTGAGCCCACTCTGTCAATGTAACACACCCAGGGAAGAACAGACTGACCCCACTCTGTCATTGTAACACACCCAGGGAAGAGCAGACTGACCGCACTCTGTCAATGTAACACATAATGGGAGAACAGACTGACCCCACTCTGTCAATGTAACACACCCAGGGAAGAGCAGACAGATACCACACTGTCAATGTAACACACCAAGGGAAGAACAGACTGACCCCACTCTGTCAATTTAACACACCCAGGGAAGAGCAGACTGACCCCACTCTGTCAATGTAACATACCCATGGGAGAGCAGACTGACACCACCCTGTCACTGTAACACTCCCAGGGAAGAACAGACTGACCACACTCTGTCAATGTAACACACCCAGGGAAGAGAGGACTGACCAAACTCTGTCAATGTAACAAACCCAGGGAAGAGCAGACTAACCTCACTCTGTCAATGTAACCCACCCAGAGAAGAGCAGAATGTCCTCTTCTGCAAAATTACTCACACAGTGAACTGCAGACTTACCCCACTCTGTCAATGTAACCAACCCAGTGATTTGCACACTGACCCAACACTGTCAATTTAACACACCCAAGGAAGAACAGACTGACCCCACTCTGTCAATGTAACACACCCAGGGAAGAGCAGACTGACCCAACACTGTCAATTTAACACACCCAAGGAAGAACAGACTGACCCCACTGTGTCAATTTAACACACCCAGGGGAGAGCAGACTGACACCACCGTGTCACTGTAAAACTCCCAGGGAAGAACAGACTGACGCCACTCTGTCAATGTAACACACCCAGGGAAGAGCAGACTGACCCAACACTGTCAATTTAACACACCTAAGGAAGAACAGACTGACCCCACTCTGTCAATGTAACACACTCAGGGAAGAGCAGACCGACCCCAATCTATCAATGTAACACACCCAGGGAAGAGATGACTGACCCCAATCTGTCAATGTAACAAACCCAGGGAAGAGCAGACTGACCTCACTCTGTCAATGTAACACACCCAGGGAAGAGCAGACTGACCCCACTCTGTCAATGTAACACACCCAGGGAAGAGCAGACTGAACTCACTCTGTCAATGTAACACAACCAGGGAGGAGCAGACTGAACCCACCCTGTCACTGTAACACACCCAGGGAAGAGCAGACTGACCTCACTCTGTCAATGTAACCCACCCAGAGAAGAGCAGAATGACCGCTTCTGCAAAATTACTCACACAGTCAACTGCAGTCTTACCCAACTCTGTCAATGTAACACACCCAGGGAAAAGCAGACTGACCCAACTCTGTCAATGTAACACACCCAGGGAGGTGCAGACTGAACCCACCCTGTCACTGTAACACACCCAGGGAAGAGCAGACTGTCCCCACTCTGTCAATTTAACAAACCCAGGGAAGAGCAGACTGACCTCACTCTGTCAATGTAACCCACCCAGAGAAGAGCAGAATGACCGCTTCTGCAAAATTACTCACACAGTCAACTGCAGTCTTACCCCACTCTGTCAATGTAACACACCCAGGGAAGTGCAGACTGACCCCACTCTGTCAATGTAACACACCCAGGGAAGAGCAGACTGACCCCACTCTGTCAATGTAACACACCCAGGGAGGTACAGACTGACCCCACTATGTCAATGTAACAAACCCAGGGAAGAGCAGACTGACCTCACTCTGCCAATGTAACACACCCAGGGAAGAGCAGACTGACCCCACTCTGACAATGTAACCTACCCATGGAAGAGCAGACTGACCCCACTCTGTCAATGTGACACGCCCTGGGAAGAGCAGACTAACCTCACTCTGTCAATGTAACACACCCAGGGAAGAGCAGACTGACCCCACTCTGTCAATGTGACACGCCCTGGAAGAGCACACTGACCCAACTCTGTCAATGTAACACACCCAGGGAAGAGCAGACTGACCAAACTCTGTCAATGTAACCCACCCAGAGAAGAGCAGAATGTCCTCTTCTGCAAAATTACTCACACAGTGAACTGAAGACTTACCCCACTCTGTCAATGTAACCCACCCAGTGATGTGCACACTGACCCCTCTCTGTCATTGTAACACACCCAGGGAAGAGCAGACTGACCCCACTCTGTCAATGTAACATACAATTTGAGAACAGACTGAAACCACTCTGTCAATGTAACCCAACCAGGGAAGAGCAGAAAGACACCACTCTCTCAATGTAACACACCAAGGGAAGAACAGACTGACCCCACTCTGTCAATTTAACACACCCAGGGAAGAGCAGACTGACCCAACACTGTCAATTTAACACACCCAAGGAAGAGCAGACTGACCCCACTCTGTCAATGTAACACACTCAGGGAAGAGCAGACTGACCCCAATCTGTCAATGTAACACACCCAGGGAAGAGAAGACTGACCCCACTCTGTCAATGTAACAAACCCAGGGAAGAGCAGACTGAACTCACTCTGTCAAAGTAACACACCCAGGGAAGAGCAGACTGACCCCACTCTGTCAATGTAACACACGCAGGGAAGAGCAGACTGAATTCATTCTGTCAATGTAACCCACCCATAAAAGAGCAGACTGACCCCACTCTGTCAATGTGACACGCCCTGGGAAGAGCAGACTGACCACACTCTGTCATTGTAACACAGCAAGGGAAGAGCAGACTGACCCCCACTCTGTCAATGTAACAATCCCTGGGAGAACAGACTGACCCTACTCTGTCAATGTAACACGCCCAGGGAAGAGCAGATTGACCCCACTCTGTCAATGTAATACACCCATAAAAGAGCAGACTGGCCCCACTCTGTCAATATGACACGCCCTGGGAAGAGCAGACTGACCACACCCTGTCAATGTTACCCACCCAGGGAAGAGCAGATTGACCCCACTCTGTCAATATGACACGCCCTGGGAACAGCAGACTGACCTCACTCTGTCAATGTAACACACCCAGGGAAGAACAGACTGACTCCACTCTGTCAATGGAACACACCCAGGGAAGAGCAGACTGACACCACTCTGTCAATGTAACACACCCAGGGAAGAGCAAACTGACCCCACTCTGTCAATGAAACACACCCAGGGAAGAGCAGACTGACCCCACTCTGTCAATGTTACCCACCCAGGGAAGAGCAGATTGACCCCACTCTGTCAATGTAACACACCCAGGGAAGAGCAGACTGACCCCACTCTGTCAATGTAACACACCCAGGGAACAGCAGACTGACCCCACTCTGTCAATGTCACACACCCAGGGAATAGCAGACTGACCCCACTCTGTCAATGTAACACACCCAGGGAAGAGCAGACTGACCCCACTCTGTCAATGTAACACACCCAGGGAACAACAGACTGACCCCACTGTGTCAATGTAACAAACTTGGGGAAGAGCAGACTGACCCCAATCTGTCAATGTAACACACCCAGTGAAGAGAAGACTGACCCCACTCTGTCAATGTAACCCTCCCAGGGAAGAGGAGACTGACCCCACTCTGTCAATGTAACACACCCAGGGAAGAGCAGACAGAACTCACTCTGTCAATGTAACACAACCAGGGAAGATCAGGCTGACCGCACTCTGTCAATGTAACTCACCCAGCGAAGAGCAGACTGACCCAACACTGTCAATTTAACACACCCAAGGAAGAACAGAATTTCCCCACCCTGTCAATGTAACACACTCAGGGAAGAGCAGACTGACCCCACTCTATCAATGTAATACACCCAGGGGAGAGCAGACTGACACCACCCTGTCACTGTAACACTCCCAGGGAAGAACAGACTGACGCCACTCTGTCAATGTAACACACCCAGGGAAGAGCAGACTGACCCAACACTGTCAATTTAACACACCCAAGGAAGAACAGAATTTCCCCACCCTGTCAAGTTAACACACTCAGGGAAGAGCAGACAGACCCCAATCTGTCAATGTAACACACCCAGGGAAAAGAAGACTGACGCCACTCTGTCAATGTAACAAACCCAGGGAAGAGCAGACTGAACTCACTCTGTCAATGTAACACACCCAGGGAAGAACAGACTGGCCCCAATCTGTCAATGTAACACACCCAGGGAAGAGCAGACTGAACTCACTCTGTCAATGTAACACACCCAGGGAAGAGCAGACTGACCCCAATCTGTCAATGTAACACACGCAGGGAAGAGCAGACTGAATTCATTCTGTCAATGTAACCCACCCATAAAAGAGCAGACTGACCTCACTCTGTCAATTTGACAAACCCTGGGAAGATCAGACTGACCCACTCTGTCAATGTAACACACCCAGCGAAGAGCAGACTGACCCCACTCTGTCAATGTAACCCACCCATAAAAGAGCAGACTGTCCCAACTCTGTCAATGTGACACGCCCTGGGAAGAGCACACTGACCCAACACTGTCAATGTAACACACCCAGGGAAGAGCAAACTGACCAAACTCTGTCAATGTAACAAACCCAGGGAAGAGCAGACTGACCTCACTCTGTCAATGTAACACACCCAGGGAAGAGCAGACAGATACCACTCTGTCAATGTAACACACCAAGGGAAGAACAGACTGACCCCACTCTGTCAATTTAACACACCCAGGGAAGAGCAGACTGACCCCACTCTGTCAATGTAACACACCCAGGGGAGAGCAGACTGACACCACCCTGTCACAGTAAAATTCCCAGGGAAGAACAGACTGACGCCACTCTGTCAATGTAACACACCCAGGGAAGAGCAGACTGACCCAACACTGTCACGTTAACACACCCAAGGAAGAACAGAATTTTCCCACCCTGTCAATGTAACACACTCAGGGAAGAGTAGACTGACTCCAATCTGTCAATGTAACACACCCAGGGAAAAGAAGACTGACGCCACTCTGTCAATGTAACAAACCCAGGGAAGAGCAGACTGACCTCACTCTGTCAATGTAACACACCCAGGGAAGAACAGACTGGCCCCACTCTGTCAATGTAACACACCCAGGAAAGAGCAGACTGAACTCACTCTGTCAATGTAACACACCCAGGGACGAGCAGACTGACCCCACTCTGTCAATGTAACACACGCAGGGAAGAGCAGACTGAATTCATTCTGTCAATGTAACCCACCCATAAAAGAGCAGACTGGCCCCACTCTGTCAATGTAACACACCCTGGGAAGTGAAGACTGACCCCACTCTGTCAATGTAACACAGCCAGGGAAGAGCAGACTGACCCCACTGTGTCAATGTAACAAACTTGGGGAAGAGCAGACGGACCCCAATCTGTCAATGTAACACACCCAGGGAAGAGAAGACTGACCCCACTCTGTCAATGTAACCCGCCCAGGGAAGAGCAGACTGACCCCACTCTGTCAATGTAACACACCCAGGGAAGAGCAGACTGAACTCACTCTGTCAATGTAACACAACCAGGGAAGAGCAGACTAAACTCACTCTGTCAATGTAACACACACAGGGATGTGCGCACTGACCCCACTCTGTCATTGTAACATAGCAAGGGAAGAGCAGACTGACCCCCACTCTGTCAATGTAACAAACCCTGGGAGAACAGACTGACCCCACTCTGTCAATGTAACACACCCAGGGAAGAACAGACTGAACCCACTCTTTCAATGTAACACACCCAGGGAAGAACAGACTGACACCACTCTGTCAATGTAATACACCCAGGGAAGAACAGACTGACCCCACTCAGTCAATGTAACACACCCAGGGAAGAGCAGACTGACCCCACTCTGTCAATGTAACACACCCAGGGAATAGCAGACTTACCCCACTCTGTCAATGTAACCCACCCATAAAAGAGCAGACTGGCCCCACTCTGTCAATGTGACACGCCCTGGGAAGAGCAGACTGACCACACTCTGTCAATGTTACCCACCCAGGGAAGAGCAGATTGACCCCACTCTGTCAATGTGACACGCCCTGGGAAGAGCAGACTGACCTCACTCTGTCAATATAATACACCCAGGGAAGAGCAGACTGACCACACTCTGTCAATGTAACACACCCAGGGAAGAACAGACTGACACCACTCTGTCAATGTTACCCACCCAGGGAAGAGCAGATTGACCCCACTCTGTCAATGTAACACACCCAGGGAAGAGCAGACTGACCCCACTCTGTCAATGTAATACACCCAGGGAAGAGCAGACTGACCCCACTCTGTCAATGTAACACACCCAGGGAAGAGCAGACTGACCCCACTCTGTCAATGTAACACACCCAGGGAAGAGCAGACTGACCCCACTCTGTCAATGTAACACACCCAGGGAACAACAGACTGACCCCACTGTGTCAATGTAACAAACTTGGGGAAGAGCAGACTGACCCCAATCTGTCAATGTAACACACCCAGGGAAGAGAAGACTGACCCCACTCTGTCAATGTAACCCTCCCAGGGAAGAGGAGACTGACCCCACTCTGTCAATGTAACACACCCAGGGAAGAGCAGACTGAACTCACTCTGTCAATGTAACACAACCAGGGAAGATCAGACTGACCCCACTCTGTCAATGTAACACACCCAGCGAAGAGCAGACTGAATTCATTTTGTCAATGTAACCCACCCATAAAAGAGGAGACTGACCCCACTCTGTCAATTTGACACGCCCTGGGAAGAGCAGACTGACCACACTCTGTCAATTTAACACACCCAGGGAAGAGCAGACTGACCCCACTCTGTCAATGTAACACACCCAGGGGAGAGCAGACTGACACCACCCTGTCACTGTAACACTCCCAGTGAAGAACAGACTGACGCCACTCCGTCAATGTCACACACCCAGGGAATAGCAGACTGACCCCACTCTGTCAATGTAACACACCCAGGGAAGAGCAGACTGACCCAACTCTGTCAATGTAACACACCCAGGGAACAACAGACTGACCCCACTGTGTCAATGTAACAAACTTGGGGAAGAGCAGACTGACCCCAATCTGTCAATGTAACACACCCAGTGAAGAGAAGACTGACCCCACTCTGTCAATGTAACCCTCCCAGGGAAGAGGAGACTGACCCCACTCTGTCAATGTAACACACCCAGGGAAGAGCAGACTGAACTCACTCTGTCAATGTAACACAACCAGGGAAGATCAGACTGACCAAACTCTGTCAATGTAACTCACCCAGCGAAGAGCAGACTGACCCAACACTGTCAATTTAACACACCCAAGGAAGAACAGAATTTCCCCACCCTGTCAATGTAACACACTCAGGGAAGAGCAGACTGACCCCACTCTATCAATGTAATACACCCAGGGGAGAGCAGACTGACACCACCCTGTCACTGTAACACTCCCAGGGAAGAACGGACTGACGCCACTCTGTCAATGTAACACACCCAGGGAAGAGCAGACTGACCCAACACTGTCAATTTAACACACCCAAGGAAGAACAGAATTTCCCCACCCTGTCAAGTTAACACACTCAGGGAAGAGCAGACAGACCCCAATCTGTCAATGTAACACACCCAGGGAAAAGAAGACTGACGCCACTCTGTCAATGTAACAAACCCAGGGAAGAGCAGACTGACCTCACTCTGTCAATGTAACACACCCAGGGAAGAACAGACTGGCCCCAATCTGTCAATGTAACACACCCAGGGAAGAGCAGACTGAACTCACTCTGTCAATGTAACACACCCAGGGAAGAGCAGACTGACCCCACTCTGTCAATGTAACACACGCAGGGAAGAGCAGACTGAATTCATTCTGTCAATGTAACCCACCCATTAAAGAGCAGACTGACCTCACTCTGTCAATGTGACAAACCCTGGGAAGATCAGACTGACCCCACTCTGTCAATGTAACACACCCAGCGAAGAGCAGACTGACCCCACTCTGTCAATGTAACCCACCCATAAAAGAGCAGACTGTCCGAACTCTGTCAATGTGACACGCCCTGGGAAGAGCACACTGACCCAACTCTGTCAATGTAACACACCCAGGGAAGAGCAGACTGACCAAACTCTGTCAATGTAACACACACAGGGAAGTGCAGACTGACCCGACTCTGTCAATGTAACACACACAGGGAAGAGCAGACTGACCCCACTCTGTCAAAGTAACACACCCAGGGAAGTGCAGACTGACCCCAATCTGTCAATGTTACACACACATGGAAGAGCAGGCTGACCCCACTCTGTCAAAGTAACACACCCAGGGAAGAGCATACTAACCCCACTCTGTCAATGTAACACACCCAGGGAAGTGCACACTGACCCCACCCTATCAAAGTAACAAACCCAGGGAAGAGCAGACTGACCCCCACTCTGTCAATGTAACACACCCAGGGAAGGGCAGACTGACCCCACTCTGTCAATATAACACACCCAGGGAAGAACAGACTGACCCCAATCTGTCAATGTAACCCACCCAGGAAAGAGCAGACTGACCCCACTCTGTCAATGTAACACACCCAGGGAATAGCAGACTTACCCCACTCTGTCAATGTAACCCGCCCATAAAAGAGCAGACTGGCCCCACTCTGTCAATGTGACACGCCCTGGGAAGAGCAGACTGACCACACTCTGTCAATGTTACCCACCCAGGGAAGAGCAGATTGACCCCACTCTGTCAATGTGACACGCCCTGGGAAGAGCAGACTGACCTCACTCTGTCAATGTAACACACCCAGGGAAGAACAGACTGACCCCACTCTGTCAATGTAACACACCCAGGGAAGAGCAGACTGACCCCACTCTGTCAATGTAACACAGCCAGGGAAGAGCAGACTGATCCCACTGTGTCAATGTAACAAACTTGGGGAAGAGCAGACGGACCCCAATCTGTCAATGTAACACACCCAGGGAAGAGAAGACTGACCCCACTCTGTCAATGTAACCCTCGCAGGGAAGAGCAGACTGACCCCAAACTGTCAATGTAACACACCCAGGGAAGAGCAGACTGAACTCACTCTGTCAATGTAACACAACCAGGGAAGATCAGACTGACCCCACTCTGTCAATGTAACACACTCAGGGAAGAGCAGACTGACCCCACTCTGTCAATGTAACCCACCCATAAAAGAGCAGACTTTCCCCACTCTGTCAATGTGACACGCCCTGGGAAGAGCACACTGACCCAACTTTGTCAATGTAACACACCCAGGGAAGAGCAGACTGACCTCACTCTGTCAATGTAACCCACCCAGAGAAGAGCAGAATGACCTCTTCTGCAAAGTTACTCACAGTGAACTGCAGACGTCCCCACTCTGTCAATGGAACCCACCCAGTGAAGTGCACATTGACCCCACTCTGTCATTGTAACACACCTGGGGAAGAGCAGACTGACCCCACTCTGTCAATGTAACACACAATGGGAGAACAGACTGACCCCACTCTGTCAATGTAACACACCCAGGGAAGAGCAGACTGACCCCACTCTGTAAATGTAACACACCCGGGGAGAGCAGACTGACACCACCCTGTCACTGTAAAACTCCCAGGAAAGAACAGACTGACGCCACTCTGTCAATGTAACACACCCAGCGAAGAGAAGACTGACCCCACTCTGTCAATGTAACCCTCCCAGGGAAGAGCAGACTGACCCCACTCTGTCAATGTAACACACCCAGGGAAGAGCAGACTGAACTCACTCTGTCAATGTAACACAACCAGGGAAGATCAGACTGACCCCACTCTGTCAATGTAACACACTCAGGGAAGAGCAGACTGACCCCACTCTGTCAATGTAACCCACCCATAAAAGAGCAGACTGTCCCCACTCTGTCAATGTGACACGCCCTGGGAAGAGCACACTGACCCAACTCTGTCAATGTAACACACCCAGGGAAGAGCAGACTGACCAAACTCTGTCAATGTAACAAACCCAGGGAAGAGCAGACTGACCTCACTCTGTCAATGTAACCCACCCAGAGAAGAGCAGAATGACCTCTTCTGCAAATTTACTCAAAGTGAACTGCAGACGTCCCCACTCTGTCAATGTAACCCACCCAGTGAAGTGCACATTGACCCCACTCTGTCATTTTAACACACACAGGGAAGAGCAGACTGACCCCAATCTGTCAATGTAACACACAATGGGAGAACAGACTGACCCCACTCTGTCAATGTAACACACCCAGGGAAGAGCAGACAGATACCACTCTGTCAATGTAACACACCAAGGGAAGAACAGACTGACCCCACTCTGTCAATTTAACACACCCAGGGAAGAGCAGACTGACCCCACTCTGTAAATGTAACACACCCAGGGGAGAGCAGACTGACACCACCCTGTCACTGTAAAACTCCCAGGGAAGAACAGACTGACGCCACTCTGTCAATGTAACACACCCAGGGAAGAGCAGACTGACCCAACACTGTCAATTTAACACACCCAAGGAAGAACAGACTGACCCCACTCTGTCAATGTAACACACTGAGGAAAGAGAAGACTGACCCCAATCTGTCAATGTAACAAACCCAGGGAAGAGCAGACTGACCTCACTCTGTCAATGTAACACACCCAGGGAAGAGCAGACTAACCCCACTCTGTCAATGTAACACACCCAGGGAAGAGCAGACTGACCTCACTCTGTCAGTGTATCACACCCAGGGAAGAGCAGACTGACCCCACTCTGTCAATGTAACACACCCAGGGAAGAGCAGACTGAGCTCACTCTGTCAATGTAACACAACCAGGGAGGAGCAGACTGAACCCACCCTGTCACTGTAACACACCCAGGGAAGAGCAGACTGACCTCACTCTGTCAATGTAACACACCCAGAGAAGAGCAGAATGACCGCTTCTGCAAAATTACTCACACAGTCAACTGCAGTCTTACCCCAATCTGTCAATGTTACACACCCAGGGAAGAGTAGACTGACCATACTCTGTAAATGTAACAAACCCAGGGAAAAGCAGGCTGACCTCACTCTGTCAATGTAACACACCCAGGGAAGTGCAGACTGACCCCACTCTGTCAATGTAACAAACTTGGGGAAGAGCAGACTAACCCCAATCTCTCAATGTAACACACCCAGGGAAGAGCAGACTGACTCCACTGTGTCAATGTAACAAACCCAGGGAAGAGCAGACTGACCTCGCTCTGCCAATGTTACAAACCCAGGGCAGAGCAGACTGACCCCACTCTGTCAATGTAACCGACCCATAAAAGAGCAGACTGACCCCACTCTGTCAATGTGACACGCCCTGGGAAGAGCAGAGTAAACTCACTCTGTCAATTTAACACACCCAGGGAAGAGCAGACTGACCCCACTCTGTAAATGTAACACACCCAGGGGAGAGAAGACTGACACCACCCTGTCACTGTAAAACTCCCAGGGAAGAACATACTGACGCCACTCTGTCAATGTAACACACCCAGGGAAGAGCAGACTGACCCAACACTGTCAATTTAACACACCCAAGGAAGAACAGACTGACCCCACTCTGTCAATGTAACACACTCAGGAAAGAGAAGACTGACCCCAATCTGTCAATGTAACAAACCCAGGGTAGAGCAGACTGACCTCACTCTGTCAATGTAACACACCCAGGGAAGAGCAGACTGACCCCACTCTGTCAATGTAACATACCCAGGGAAGAGCAGACTGACCTCACTCTGTCAGTGTATCACACCCAGGGAAGAGCAGACTGACCCCACTCTGTCAATGTAACACACCCAGGGAAGAGCAGACTGCGCTCACTCTGTCAATGTAACACAACCAGGGAGGAGCAGACTGAACCCACCCTGTCACTGTAACACACCCAGGGAAGAGCAGACTGACCTCACTCTGTCAATGTAACCCACCCAGAGAAGAGCAGAATGATCGCTTCTGCAAAATTACTCACACAGTCAACTGCAGTTTTACCCCACTCTGTCAATGTAACACACCCAGGGAAGAGTAGACTGACCATACTCTGTAAATGTAACAAACCCAGGGAAAAGCAGGCTGACCTCACTCTGTCAATGTAACACACCCAGGGAAGTGCAGACTGACCCCACTCTGTCAATGTAACAAACTTGGGGAAGAGCAGACTAACCCCAATCTCTCAATGTAACACACCCAGGGAAGAGCAGACTGACTCCACTGTGTCAATGTAACAAACCCAGGGAAGAGCAGACTGACCTCACTCTGCCAATGTTACACACCCAGGGCAGAGCAGACTGACCCCACTCTGTCAATGTCACCTACCCTTAAAAGAGCAGACTGACCCCACTCTGTCAATGTGACACGCCCTGGGAAGAGCAGACTAAACTCACTCTGTCAATGTAACACACCCATAAAAGAGCAGACTGACCCCACTCTGTCAATGTGACACGTCCTGGGAAGAGCACACTCACCCAACTCTGTCAATGTAACACACACAGGGAAGAGCAGACTGACCAAACTCTGTCAATGTAACAAACCCAGGGAAGAGCATTCTGACCTCACTCTGTCAATGTAACCCACCCAGAGAAGAGCAGAATGTCCTCTTCTGCAAAATTACTCACACAGTGAACTGCAGACTTACCCCACTCTGTCAATGTAACCCACCCAGTGATGTGCACACTGACCCCACTCTGTCATTGTAACACACCCAGGGAAGAGCAGACTGACCGCACTCTGTCAATGTAACACACAATGGGAGAACAGACTGACCCCACTCTGTCAATGGAACACACCCAGGGCAGAGCAGACTGACCCCACTCTGTCAATGTAACATACCCAGGGGAGAGCAGACTGACACCACCCTGTCACTGTAACACTCCCAGGGAAGAACAGACTGACGCCACTCTGTCAATGTAACACACCCAGGGAAGAGCAGACTGACCCAACACTGTCAATGTAACACACCAAGGGAAGAACAGACTGATCCTACTCTGTCAATATAACACACCCAGGGAAGAGCAGACTGACCCCACTCTGTCAATGTAACATACCCAGGGGAGAGCAGACTGACACCACCCTGTCACTGTAACACTCCCAGGGAAGAACAGACTGACGCCACTCTGTCAATGTAACACACCCAGGGAAGAGCAGACTGACCCAACACTGTCAATTTAACACACCCAAGGAAGAACAGACTGACCCTACTCTGTCAATTTAACACACTCAGGGAAGAGCAGTACTGACCCCAATCTGTCAATGTAACACACCCAGGGAAGAGAAGACTGACCCCACTCTGTCAATGTAACAAACCCAGGGAAGAGCAGACTGACCTCACTCTGTCAATGTAACACACCCAGGGAAGAGCAGACTGACCCCACTCTGTCAATGTAACACACGCAGGGAAGAGCAGACTGAATTCATTCTGTCAATGTAACCCACCCATAAAAGAGCAGACTGACCCCACTCTGTCAATGTTACCCACCCAGGGAAGAGCAGACTGACCACACTCTGTCAATGTAACACACCCTGGGAAGAGCAGACTGACCCCCACGCTGTCAATGTAACACACACAGGGAAGTGCACACTGACCCCACTCTGTCATTGTAACACAGCAAGGGAAGAGCAGACTGACCCCCACTCTGTCAATGTAACAAACCCTGGGAGAACAGACTGACCCCACTCTGTCAATGTAACACACCCAGGTAAGAGCAGACTGAACCCACTCTGTCAATGTAACAAACCCAGGGAAGAACAGACTGACCCCACTATGTCATTGTAACACACCCAGGGAAGAGCAGACTGACGGCACTCTGTCAATGTAACACACTTTGGGAGAACAGACTGACCCCACTCTGTCAATGTAACACACCCAGGGAAGAGCAGACAGATACCAATCTGTCAATGTAACACACCAAGCGAAGAACAGACTGACACCACTCTGTCAATTTAACACACCCAGGGAAGAGCAGACTGACCCCACTCTGTCAATGTAACATACCCAGGGGAGAGCAGACTGACACCACCCTGTCACTGTAACACTCCCAGGGAAGAACAGACTGACCACACTCTGTCAATGTAACACACCCAGGGAAGAGCAGACTGAACAAAATCTGTCAATGTAACAAACCCAGGGAAGAGCAGACTAAGCTCACTCTGTCAATGTAACCCACCCAGAGAAGAGCAGACTGTCCTCTTCTGCAAAATTACTCACACAGTGAACTGCAGACTTACCCCACTCTGTCAATGTAACCCACCCAGTGATGTGCACACTGACCCAACACTGTCAATTTAACACACCCAAGGAAGAACAGACTGACCCCACTGTGTCAATTTATCACACCCAGGGGAGAGCAGACTGACACCACCCTGTCACTGTAAAACTCCCAGGGAAGAACAGACTGACGCCACTCTGTCAATGTAACACACCCAGGAAAGAGCAGTCTGACCCAACACTGTCAATTTAACACACCAAAGGAAGAACAGACTGACCCCACTCTGTCAATGTAACACACTCAGGGAAGAGCAGACTGACCCCAATCTGTCAATGTAACACACCCAGGGAAGAGAAGACTGACCCCAATCTGTCAATGTAACAAACCCAGGGAAGAGCAGACTGACCTCACTCTGTCAATGTAACACACCCAGGGAAGAGCAGACTGACCCCACTCTGTCAATGTAACACACCCAGGGAAGAGCAGACTGAACTCACTCTGTCAATGTAACACAACCAGGGAGGAGCAGACTGAACCCACCCTGTCACTGTAACACACCCAGGGAAGAGCAGACTGACCTCACTCTGTCAATGTAACCCACCCAGAGAAGAGCAGAATGACCGCTTCTGCAAAATTACTCACACAGTCAACTGCAGTCCTACCCAACTCTGTCAATGTAACACACCCAGGGAAAAGCAGACTGACCCAACTCTGTCAATGTAACACACCCAGGGAGGAGCAGACTGAACCCACCCTGTCACTGTAACACACCCAGGGAAGAGCAGACTGTCCCCACTCTGTCAATTTAACAAACCCAGGGAAGTGCAGACTGACCTCACTCTGTCAATGTAACACACCCAGAGAAGAGCAGAATGACCGCTTCTGCAAAATTACTCACACAGTCAACTGCAGTCTTACCCCACTCTGTCAATGTAACACACCCAGGGAAGAGTAGACTGACCACACTCTGTAAATGTAACAAACCCAGGGAAGAGCAGACTGACCTCACTCTGTCAATGTAACACTCCCAGGGAAGTGCAGACTGACCCCACTCTGTCAATGTAACACACCCAGGGAAGAGCAGACTGACCCCACTCTGTCAATGTAACACACCCAGGGAAGTACAGACTGACCCCACTATGTCAATGTAACAAACCCAGGGAAGAGCAGACTGACCCCACTCTGTCAATGTGACACGCCCTGGAAGAGCACACTGACCCAACTCTGTCAATGTAACACAGCCAGGGAAGAGCGGACTGACCAAACTCTGACAATGTAACAAACCCAGGGAAGAGCAGACTAACCTACTCTGTCAATTTAACCCACCCAGAGAAGAGCATAATGTCCTCTTCGGCAAAATTACTCACACAGTGAACTGCAGACTTACCCCACTCTGTCAATGTAACCCACCCAGTGATGTGCACACTGACCCCACTCTGTCATTGTAACACACCCAGGGAAGAGCAGACTGAACCCACTCTGTCAATGTAACACACAATGGGAGAACAGACTTACCCCACTCTGTCAATGTAACACACCCAGGGAAGAGCAGACAGATTCCACTCTGTCAATGTAACACACCAAGGGAAGAACAGACTGACCCCACTCTGTCAATTTAACACACCCAGGGAAGTGCAGACTGACCCAACACTGTCAATTTAACACACCCAAGGAAGAACAGACTGACCCCACTCTGTCAATGTAACACACTCAGGGAAGAGCAGACTGACCCCAATCTGTCAATGTAACACACCCAGAGAAGAGCAGAATGACCGCTTCTGCAAAATTACTCACACAGTCAACTGCAGTCTTACCCAACTCTGTCAATGTAACACACCCAGGGAAAAGCAGACTGACCCAACTCTGTCAATGTAACACACCCAGGGAGGAGCAGACTGAACCCACCCTGTCACTTTAACACAACCAGGGAAGAGCAGACTGTCCCCATTCTGTCAATTTAACAAACCCAGGGAAGTGCAGACTGACCTCACTCTGTCAATGTAACCCACCCAGAGAAGAGCAGAATGACCGCTTCTGCAAAATTACTCACACAGTCAACTGCAGTCTTACCCCACTCTGTCAATGTAACACACACAGGGAAGAGTAGACTGACCACACACTGTAAATGTAACAAACCCAGGGAAGAGCAGACTGACCTCACTCTGTCAATGTAACACACCCAGGGAAGTGCAGACTGACCCCACTCTGTCAATGTAACACACCCAGGGAAGAGCAGACTGACCCCACTCTGTCAATGTAACACACCCAGGGATGTACAGACTGACCCCACTATGTCAATGTAACAAACCCAGGGAAGAGCAGACTGACCCCACTCTGTCAATGTAACACACCCAGGGAACAACAGACTGACCCCACTGTGTCAATGTAACAAACTTGGGGAAGAGCAGACTGACCCCAATCTGTCAATGTAACACACCCAGGGAAGAGAAGACTGACCCCACTCTGTCAATGTAACCCTCCCAGGGAAGAGGAGACTGACCCCACTCTGTCAATGTAACACACCCAGGGAAGAGCAGACTGAACTCACTCTGTCAATGTAACACAACCAGGGAAGATCAGACTGACCCCACTCTGTCAATGTAACACACCCAGCGAAGAGCAGACTGAATTCATTTTGTCAATGTAACCCACCCATAAAAGAGGAGACTGACCCCACTCTGTCAATTTGACACGCCCTGGGAAGAGCAGACTGACCACACTCTGTCAATTTAACACACCCAGGGAAGAGCAGACTGACCCCACTCTGTCAATGTAACACACCCAGGGGAGAGCAGACTGACACCACCCTGTCACTGTAACACTCCCAGTGAAGAACAGACTGACGCCACTCCGTCAATGTCACACACCCAGGGAATAGCAGACTGACCCCACTCTGTCAATGTAACACACCCAGGGAAGAGCAGACTGACCCCACTCTGTCAATGTAACACACCCAGGGAACAACAGACTGACCCCACTGTGTCAATGTAACAAACTTGGGGAAGAGCAGACTGACCCCAATCTGTCAATGTAACACACCCAGTGAAGAGAAGACTGACCCCACTCTGTCAATGTAACCCTCCCAGGGAAGAGGAGACTGACCCCACTCTGTCAATGTAACACACCCAGGGAAGAGCAGACTGAACTCACTCTGTCAATGTAACACAACCAGGGAAGATCAGGCTGACCCCACTCTGTCAATGTAACTCACCCAGCGAAGAGCAGACTGACCCAACACTGTCAATTTAACACACCCAAGGAAGAACAGAATTTCCCCACCCTGTCAATGTAACACACTCAGGGAAGAGCAGACTGACCCCACTCTATCAATGTAATACACCCAGGGGAGAGCAGACTGACACCACCCTGTCACTGTAACACTCCCAGGGAAGAACAGACTGACGCCACTCTGTCAATGTAACACACCCAGGGAAGAGCAGACTGACCCAACACTGTCAATTTAACACACCCAAGGAAGAACAGAATTTCCCCACCCTGTCAAGTTAACACACTCAGGGAAGAGCAGACAGACCCCAATCTGTCAATGGAGCACACCCAGGGAAAAGAAGACTGACGCCACTCTGTCAATGTAACAAACCCAGGGAAGAGCAGACTGACCTCACTCTGTCAATGTAACACACCCAGGGAAGAACAGACTGGCCCCAATCTGTCAATGTAACACACCCAGGGAAGAGCAGACTGAACTCACTCTGTCAATGTAACACACCCAGGGAAGAGCAGACTGACCCCACTCTGTCAATGTAACACACGCAGGGAAGAGCAGACTGAATTCATTCTGTCAATGTAACCCACCCATAAAAGAGCAGACTGACCTCACTCTGTCAATGTGACACACCCTGGGAAGATCAGACTGACCCCACTCTGTCAATGTAACACACCCAGCGAAGAGCAGACTGACCCCACTCTGTCAATGTAACCCACCCATAAAAGAGCAGACTGTCCCAACTCTGTCAATGTGACACGCCCTGGGAAGAGCACACTGACCCAACTCTGTCAATGTAACACACCCAGGGAAGAGCAGACTGACCAAACTCTGTCAATGTAACACACACAGGGAAGTGCAGACTGACCCGACTCTGTCAATGTAACACACACAGGGAAGAGCAGACTGACCCCACTCTGTCAAAGTAACACACCCAGGGAAGTGCAGACTGACCCCAATCTGTCAATGTTACACACACATGGAAGAGCAGGCTGACCCCACTCTGTCAAAGTAACACACCCAGGGAAGAGCATACTGACCCCACTCTGTCAATGTAACACACCCAGGGAAGTGCACACTGACCCCACCCTATCAAAGTAACAAACCCAGGGAAGAGCAGACTGACCCCCACTCTGTCAATGTAACACACCCAGGGAAGGGCAGACTGACCCCACTCTGTCAATATAACACACCCAGGGAAGAACAGACTGACCCCAATCTGTCAATGTAACCCACCCAGGAAAGAGCAGACTGACCCCACTCTGTCAATGTAACACACCCAGGGAATAGCAGACTTACCCCACTCTGTCAATGTTACCCGCCCATAAAAGAGCAGACTGGCCCCACTCTGTCAATGTGACACGCCCTGGGAAGAGCAGACTGACCACACTCTGTCAATGTTACCCACCCAGGGAAGAGCAGATTGACCCCACTCTGTCAATGTGACACGCC
Organism: Chiloscyllium punctatum; assembly: GCF_047496795.1. NCBI lineage: Eukaryota > Metazoa > Chordata > Chondrichthyes > Orectolobiformes > Hemiscylliidae > Chiloscyllium > Chiloscyllium punctatum. The sequence continues at coordinate 46,381,247 of NC_092751.1, forward strand.
CTGGGAAGAGCAGACTGACCTCACTCTGTCAATGTAACACACCCAGGGAAGAACAGACTGACCCCACTCTGTCAATGTAACACACCCAGGGAAGAGCAGACTGACCCCACTCTGTCAATGTAACACAGCCAGGGAAGAGCAGACTGACCCCACTGTGTCAATGTAACAAACTTGGGGAAGAGCAGACGGACCCCAATCTGTCAATGTAACACACCCAGTGAAGAGAAGACTGACCTCACTCTGCCAATGTAACACACCCAGGGAAGAGCAGACTGACCCCACTCTGTCAATGTAACCCACCAATAAAAGAGCAGACTGGCCCCACTCTGTCAATGTGACACGCCCTGGGAAGAGCAGACTGACCACACCCTGTCAATGTTACCCACCCAGGGAAGAGCAGATTGACCCCACTCTGTCAATGTGACACGCCCTGGGAACAGCAGACTGACCTCACTCTGTCAATGTTACACACCCAGGGAAGAACAGACTGACTCCACTCTGTCAATGGAACACACCCAGGGAAGAGCAGACTGACACCACTCTGTCAATGTAACACACCCAGGGAAGAGCAAACTGACCCCACTCTGTCAATGAAACACACCCAGGGAAGAGCAGACTGACCCCACTCTGTCAATGTTACCCACCCAGGGAAGAGCAGATTGACCCCACTCTGTCAATGTAACACACCCAGGGAAGAGCAGACTGACCCCACTCTGTCAATGTAACACACCCAGGGAACAGCAGACTGACCCCACTCTGTCAATGTTACCCACCCAGGGAAGAGCAGATTGACCCCACTCTGTCAATGTAACACACCCAGGGAAGAGCAGACTTACGCCACTCTGTCAATGTAACACACCCAGGGAACAGCAGAATGACCCCACTCTGTCAATGTCACACACCCAGGGAATAGCAGACTGACCCCACTCTGTCAATGTAACACACCCAGGGAAGAGCAGACTGACCCCACTCTGTCAATGTAACACACCCAGGGAACAACAGACTGACCCCACTGTGTCAATGTAACAAACTTGGGGAAGAGCAGACTGACCACACTCTGTCAATGTAACACACCCAGTGAAGAGAAGACTGACCCCACTCTGTCAATGTAACCCTCCCAGGGAAGAGGAGACTGACCCCACTCTGTCAATGTAACACACCCAGGGAAGAGCAGACTGAACTCACTCTGTCAATGTAACACAACCAGGGAAGATCAGGCTGACCCCACTCTGTCAATGTAACTCACCCAGCGAAGAGCAGACTGACCACACTCTGTCAATGTACCAAACCCAGGGAAGAGCAGACTGACCTCACTCTGCCAATGTAACACACCCAGGGAAGAGCAGACTGACCCCACTCTGTCAATGTAACCCACCATAAAAGAGCAGACTGGCCCCACTCTGTCAATGTGACACGCCCTGGGAAGAGCAGACTGACCACACCCTGTCAATGTTACCCACCCAGGGAAGAGCAGATTGACCCCACTCTGTCAATGTGACACGCCCTGGGAACAGCAGACTGACCTCACTCTGTCAATGTAACACACCCAGGGAAGAACAGACTGACTCCACTCTGTCAATGGAACACACCCAGGGAAGAGCAGACTGACACCACTCTGTCAATGTAACACACCCAGGGAAGAGCAAACTGACCCCACTCTGTCAATGAAACACACCCAGGGAAGAGCAGACTGACCCCACTCTGTCAATGTTACCCACCCAGGGAAGAGCAGATTGACCCCACTCTGTCAATGTAACACACCCAGGGAAGAGCAGACTGACCCCACTCTGTCAATGTAACACACCCAGGGAACAGCAGACTGACCCCACACTGTCAATGTTACCCACCCAGCGAAGAGCAGATTGACCCCACTCTGTCAATGTAACACACCCAGGGAAGAGCAGACTGACCCCACTCTGTCAATGTAACACACCCAGGGAACAGCAGACTGACCCCACTCTGTCAATGTCACACACCCAGGGAATAGCAGACTGACCCCACTCTGTCAATGTAACACACCCAGGGAAGAGCAGACTGACCCCACTCTGTCAATGTAACACACCCAGGGAACAACAGACTGACCCCACTGTGTCAATGTAACAAACTTGGGGAAGAGCAGACTGACCCCACTCTGTCAATGTAACACACCCAGTGAAGAGAAGACTGACCCCACTCTGTCAATGTAACCCTCCCAGGGAAGAGGAGACTGACCCCACTCAGTCAATGTAACACACCCAGGGAAGAGCAGACTGACCCCACTCTGTCAATGTAACACACCCAGGGAATAGCAGACTTACCCCACTCTGTCAATGTAACCCACCCATAAAAGAGCAGACTGGCCCCACTCTGTCAATGTGACACGCCCAGGGAAGAGCAGGCTGACCACACTCTGTCAATGTAACAAACCCAGGGAAGAGCAGACTGACCTCACTCTGCCAATGTAACACACCCAGGGAAGAGCAGACTGACCCCACTCTGTCAATGTAACCCACCAATAAAAGAGCAGACTGGCCCCACTCTGTCAATGTGACACGCCCTGGGAAGAGCAGACTGACCACACCCTGTCAATGTTACCCAACCAGGGAAGAGCAGATTGACCCCACTCTGTCAATGTGACACGCCCTGGGAACAGCAGACTGACCTCACTCTGTCAATGTAACACACCCAGGGAAGAACAGACTGACTCCACTCTGTCAATGGAACACACCCAGGGAAGAGCAGACTGACACCACTCTGTCAATGTAACACACCCAGGGAAGAGCAAACTGACCCCACTCTGTCAATGAAACACACCCAGGGAAGAGCAGACTGACCCCACTCTGTCAATGTTACCCACCCAGGGAAGAGCAGATTGACCCAACTCTGTCAATGTAACACACCCAGGGAAGAGCAGACTGACCCCACTCTGTCAATGTAACACACCCAGGGAACAGCAGACTGACCCCACTCTGTCAATGTTACCCACCCAGGGAAGAGCAGATTGACCCCACTCTGTCAATGTAACACACCCAGGGAAGAGCAGACTGACCCCACTCTGTCAATGTAACACACCCAGGGAACAGCAGACTGACCCCACTCTGTCAATGTCACACACCCAGGGAATAGCAGACTGACCCCACTCTGTCAATGTAACACACCCAGGGAAGAGCAGACTGACCCCACTCTGTCAATGTAACACACCCAGGGAACAACAGACTGACGCCACTGTGTCAATGTAACAAACTTGGTGAAGAGCAGATTGACCCCACTCTGTCAATGTAACACACCCAGTGAAGAGAAGACTGACCCCACTCTGTCAATGTAACCCTCCCAGGGAAGAGGAGACTGACCCCACTCTGTCAATGTAACACACCCAGGGAAGAGCAGACTGAACTCACTCTGTCAATGTAACACAACCAGGGAAGATCAGGCTGACCCCACTCTGTCAATGTAACTCACCCAGCGAAGAGCAGACTGACCCAACACTGTCAATTTAACACACCCAAGGAAGAACAGAATTTCCCCACCCTGTCAATGTAACACACTCAGGGAAGAGCAGACTGACCCCACTCTATCAATGTAATACACCCAGGGGAGAGCAGACTGACACCACCCTGTCACTGTAACACTCCCAGGGAAGAACAGACTGACGCCACTCTGTCAATGTAACACACCCAGGGAAGAGCAGACTGACCCAACACTGTCAATTTAACACACCCAAGGAAGAACAGAATTTCCCCACCCTATCAAGTTAACACACTCAGGGAAGAGCAGACAGACCCCAATCTGTCAATGTAACACACCCAGGGAAAAGAAGACTGACGCCACTCTGTCAATGTAACAAACCCAGGGAAGAGCAGACTGAACTCACTCTGTCAATGTAACACACCCAGGGAAGAACAGACTGGCCCCAATCTGTCAATGTAACACACCCAGGGAAGAGCAGACTGAACTCACTCTGTCAATGTAACACACCCAGGGAAGAGCAGACTGACCCCACTCTGTCAATGTAACACACGCAGGGAAGAGCAGACTGAATTCATTCTGTCAATGTAACCCACCCATAAAAGAGCAGACTGACCTCACTCTGTCAATTTGACACACCCTGGGAAGATCAGACTGACCCCACTCTGTCAATGTAAAACACCCAGCGAAGAGCAGACTGACCCCACTCTGTCAATGTAACCCACCCATAAAAGAGCAGACTGGCCCCACTCTGTCAATGTGACACGCCCAGGGAAGAGCAGACTGACCACACTCTGTCAATGTAACAAGCCCAGGGAAGAGCAGACTGACCTCACTCTGCCAATGTAACACACCCAGGGAAGAGCAGACTGACCCCACTTTGTCAATGTAACCCACCAATAAAAGAGCAGACTGGCCCCACTCTGTCAATGTGACACGCCCTGGGAAGAGCAGACTGACCACACCCTGTCAATGTTACCCACCCAGGGAAGAGCAGATTGACCCCACTCTGTCAATGTGACACGCCCTGGGAACAGCAGACTGACCTCACTCTGTCAATGTAACACACCCAGGGAAGAACAGACTGACTCCACTCTGTCAATGGAACACACCCAGGGAAGAGCAGACTGACACCACTCTGTCAATGTAACACACCCAGGGAAGAGCAAACTGACCCCACTCTGTCAATGAAACACACCCAGGGAAGAGCAGACTGACCCCACTCTGTCAATGTTACCCACCCAGGGAAGAGCAGATTGACCCCACTCTGTCAATGTAACACACCCAGGGAAGAGCAGACTGACCCCACTCTGTCAATGTAACACCCCCAGGGAACAGCAGACTGACCCCACTCTGTCAATGTTACCCTCCCAGGGAAGAGCAGATTGACCCCACTCTGTCAATGTAACACACCCAGGGAAGAGCAGACTGACCCCACTCTGTCAATGTAACACACCCAGGGAACAGCAGACTGAACCCACTCTGTCAATGTCACACACCCAGGGAATAGCAGACTGACCCCACTCTGTCAATGTAACACACCCAGGGAAGAGCAGACTGACCCCACTCTGTCAATGTAACACACCCAGGGAACAACAGACTGACCCCACTGTGTCAATGTAACAAAGTTGGGGAAGAGCAGACTGACCCCACTCTGTCAATGTAACTCTCCCAGGGAAGAGGAGACTGACCCCACTCTGTCAATGTAACACACCCAGGGAAGAGCGGACTGAACTCACTCTGTCAATGTAACACAACCAGGGAAGATCAGGCTGACCCCACTCTGTCAATGTAACTCACCCAGCGAAGAGCAGACTGACCCAACACTGTCAATTTAACACACCCAAGGAAGAACAGAATTTCCCCACCCTGTCAATGTAACACACTCAGGGAAGAGCAGACTGACCCCACTCTATCAATGTAATACACCCAGGGGAGAGCAGACTGACACCACCCTGTCACTGTAACACTCCCAGGGAAGAACAGACTGACGCCACTCTGTCAATGTAACACACCCAGGGAAGAGCAGACTGACCCAACACTGTCAATTTAACACACCCAAGGAAGAACAGAATTTCCCCACCCTGTCAAGTTAACACACTCAGGGAAGAGCAGACAGACCCCAATCTGTCAATGTAACACACCCAGGGAAAAGAAGACTGACGCCACTCTGTCAATGTAACAAACCCAGGGAAGAGCAGACTGAACTCACTCTGTCAATGTAACACACCCAGGGAAGAACAGACTGGCCCCAATCTGTCAATGTAACACACCCAGGGAAGAGCAGACTGAACTCACTCTGTCAATGTAACACACCCAGGGAAGAGCAGACTGACCCCACTCTGTCAATGTAACACACGCAGGGAAGAGCAGACTGAATTCATTCTGTCAATGTAACCCACCCATAAAAGAGCAGACTGACCTCACTCTGTCAATTTGACACACCCTGGGAAGATCAGACTGACCCCACTCTGTCAATGTAACACACCCAGCGAAGAGCAGACTGACCCCACTCTGTCAATGTAACCCACCCATAAAAGAGCAGACTGTCCCAACTCTGTCAATGTGACACGCCCTGGGAAGAGCACACTGACCCAACACTGTCAATGTAACACACCCAGGGAAGAGCAGACTGACCAAACTCTGTCAATGTAACAAACCCAGGGAAGAGCAGACTGACCTCACTCTGTCAATGTAACACACCCAGGGAAGAGCAGACAGATACCACTCTGTCAATGTAACACACCAAGGGAAGAACAGACTGACCCCACTCTGTCAATTTAACACACCCAGGGAAGAGCAGACTGACCCCACTCTGTCAATGTAACACACCCAGTGGAGAGCAGACTGACACAACCCTGTCACAGTAAAACTCCCAGGGAAGAACAGACTGACGCCACTCTGTCAATGTAACACACCCAGGGAAGAGCAGACTGACCCAACACTGTCACGTTAACACACCCAAGGAAGAACAGAATTTCCCCACCCTGTCAATGTAACACACTCAGGGAAGAGCAGACTGACTCCAGTCTGTCAATGTAACACACCCAGGGAAAAGAAGACTGACGCCACTCTGTCAATGTAACAAACCCAGGGAAGAGCAGACTGACCTCACTCTGTCAATGTAACACACCCAGGGAAGAACCGACTGGCCCCACTCTGTCAATGTAACACACCCAGGGAAGAGCAGACTGAACTCACTCTGTCAATGTAACACACCCAGGGAAGAGCAGACTGACCACACTCTGTCAATGTAACACACGCAGGGAAGAGCAGACTGAATTCATTCTGTCAATGTAACCCACCCATAAAAGAGCAGACTGGCCCCACTCTGTCATTGTGACACGCCCTGGGAAGAGCAGACTGACCACCCTCTGTCAATGTAACACACCCTGGGAAGTGAAGACTGACCCCCACTCTGTCAATGTAACACACACAGGGAAGTGCACACTGACCCCACTCTGTCATTGTAACACAGCAAGGGAAGAGCAGACTGACCCCCACTCTGTCAATGTAACAAACCCTGGGAGAACAGACTGACCCCACTCTGTCAATGTAACACACCCAGGGAAGAGCAGACTGAACCCACTCTTTCAATGTAACACACCCAGGGAAGAACAGACTGACCCCACTCTGTCAATGTAATACACCCAGGGAAGAACAGACTGACCCCACTCAGTCAATGTAACACACCCAGGGAAGAGCAGACTGACCCCACTCTGTCAATGTAACACACCCAGGGAATAGCAGACTTACCCCACTCTGTCAATGTAACCCACCCATAAAAGAGCAGACTGGCCCCACTCTGTCAATGTTACCCACCCAGGGAAGAGCAGATTGACCCCACTCTGTCAATGTGACACTCCCTGGGAAGAGCAGACTGACCTCACTCTGTCAATATAACACACCCAGGGAAGAGCAGACTGACCACACTCTGTCAATGTAACACACCCAGGGAAGAGCAGACTGACACCACTCTGTCAATGTAACACACCCAGGGAAGAACAGACTGACCCCGCTCTGTCAATGAAACACACCCAGGGAAGAGCAGACTGACCCCACTCTGTCAATGTTACCCACCCAGGGAAGAGCAGATTGACCCCACTCTGTCAATGTAACACACCCAGGGAAGAGCAGACTGACCCCACTCTGTCAATGTAACACACCCAGGGAACAGCAGACTGACCCCACTCTGTCAATGTAACACACCCAGGGAAGAGAAGACTGACCCCACTCTGTCAATGTAACCCTCCCAGGGAAGAGGAGACTGACCCCACTCTGTCAATGTAACACACCCAGGGAAGAGCAGACTGAACTCACTCTGTCAATGTAACACAACCAGGGAAGATCAGACTGACCCCACTCTGTCAATGTAACACACCCAGCGAAGAGCAGACTGAATTCATTTTGTCAATGTAATCCACCCATAAAAGAGGAGACTGACCCCACTCTGTCAATTTGACACGCCCTGGGAAGAGCAGACTGACCACACTCTGTCAATTTAACACACCCAGGGAAGAGCAGACTGACCCCACTCTGTCAATGTAACACACCCAGGGGAGAGCAGACTGACACCACCCTGTCACTGTAACACTCCAGGGAAGAACAGACTGACGCCACTCTGTCAATGTCACACACCCAGGGAATAGCAGACTGACCCCACTCTGTCAATGTAACACACCCAGGGAAGAGCAGACTGACCCCACTCTGTCAATGTAACACACCCAGGGAACAACAGACTGACCCCACTGTGTCAATGTAACAAACTTGGGGAAGAGCAGACTGACACCACTCTGTCAATGTAACCCTCCCAGGGAAGAGGAGACTGACCCCACTCTGTCAATGTAACACACCCAGGGAAGAGCAGACTGAACTCACTCTGTCAATGTAACACAACCAGGGAAGATCAGGCTGACCCCACTCTGTCAATGTAACTCACCCAGCGAAGAGCAGACTGACCCAACACTGTCAATTTAACACACCCAAGGAAGAACAGAATTTCCCCACCCTGTCAATGTAACACACTCAGGGAAGAGCAGACTGACCCCACTCTATCAATGTAATACACCCAGGGGAGAGCAGACTGACACCACCCTGTCACTGTAACACTCCCAGGGAAGAACAGACTGACGCCACTCTGTCAATGTAACACACCCAGGGAAGAGCAGACTGACCCAACACTGTCAATTTAACACACCCAAGGAAGAACAGAATTTCCCCACCCTGTCAAGTTAACACAATCAGGGAAGAGCAGACAGACCCCAATCTGTCAATGTAACACACCCAGGGAAAAGAAGACTGACGCCACTCTGTCAATGTAACAAACCCAGGGAAGAGCAGACTGACCTCACTCTGTCAATGTAACACACCCAGGGAAGAACAGACTGGCCCCAATCTGTCAATGTAACACACCCAGGGAAGAGCAGACTGAATTCATTCTGTCAATGTAACCCACCCATAAAAGAGCAGACTGACCTCACTCTGTCAATTTGACACACCCTGGGAAGATCAGACTGACCCCACTCTGTCAATGTAACACACCCAGCGAAGAGCAGACTGACCCCACTCTGTCAATGTAACCCACCCATAAGAGAGCAGACTGTCCCAACTCTGTCAATGTGACACGCCCTGGGAAGAGCACACTGACCCAACTCTGTCAATGTGACACGCCCTGGGAAGAGCAGACTGACCACCCTCTGTCAATGTAACACACCCTTGGAAGTGAAGACTGACCCCCACTCTGTCAATGTAACACACACAGGGAAGTGCACACTGACCCCACTCTGTCATTGTAACACAGCAAGGGAAGAGCAGACTGACCCCCACTCTGTCAATGTAACAAACCCTGGGAGAACAGACTGACCCCACTCTGTCAATGTAACACACCCAGGGAAGAGCAGACTGAACCCACTCTTTCCATGTAACACACCCACGGAAGAACAGACTGACCCCACTCTGTCAATGTAATACACCCAGGGAAGAACAGACTGACCCCACTCAGTCAATGTAACACACCCAGGGAAGAGCAGACTGACCCCACTCTGTCAATGTAACACACCCAGGGAATAGCAGACTTACCCCACTCTGTCAATGTAACCCACCCATAAAAGAGCAGACTGGCCTCACTCTGTCAATGTGACACGCCCTGGGAAGAGCAGACTGACCACACTCTGTCAATGTTACCCACCCAGGGAAGAGCAGATTGACCCCACTCTGTCAATGTGACACGCCCTGGGAAGAGCAGACTGACCTCACTCTGTCAATATAACACACCCAGGGAAGAGCAGACTGACCACACTCTGTCAATGTAACTCACCCAGGGAAGAACAGACTGACCCCGCTCTGTCAATGAAACACACCCAGGGAAGAGCAGACTGACCCCACTCTGTCAATGTTACCCACCCAGGGAAGAGCAGATTGACCCCACTCTGTCAATGTAACACACCCAGGGAAGAGCAGACTGACCCCACTCTGTCAATGTAACTCACCCACCGAAGAGCAGACTGACCCAACACTGTCAAATTAACACACCCAAGGAAGAACAGAATTTCCCCACCCTGTCAATGTAACACACTCAGGGAAGAGCAGACTGACCCCACTCTATCAATGTAATACACCCAGGGGAGAGCAGACTGACACCACCCTGTCACTGTAACACTCCCAGGGAAGAACAGACTGACGCCACTCTGTCAATGTAACACACCCAGGGAAGAGCAGACTGACCCAACACTGTCAATTTAACACACCCAAGGAAGAACAGAATTTCCCCACCCTGTCAAGTTAACACACTCAGGGAAGAGCAGACTGACCCCAATCTGCCAATGTAACACACCCAGGGAAAAGAAGACTGACGCCACTCTGTCAATGTAACAAACCCAGGGAAGAGCAGACTGACCTCACTCTGTCAATGTAACACACCCAGGGAAGAACAGACTGGCCCCAATCTGTCAATGTAACACACCCAGGGAAGAGCAGACTGAACTCACTCTGTCAATGTAACACACCCAGGGAAGAGCAGACTGACCCCACTCTGTCAATGTAACACACGCAGGGAAGAGCAGACTGAATTCATTCTGTCAATGTAACCCACCCATAAAAGAGCAGACTGACCTCACTCTGTCAATGTGACACACCCTGGGAAGATCAGACTGACCCCACTCTGTCAATGTAACACACCCAGCGAAGAGCAGACTGACCCCACTCTGTCAATGTAACCCACCCATAAAAGAGCAGACTGTCCCAACTCTGTCAATGTGACACGCCCTGGGAAGAGCACACTGACCCAACTCTGTCAATGTAACACACCCAGGGAAGAGCAGACTGACCAAACTCTGTCAATGTAACAAACCCAGGGAAGAGCAGACTGACCTCACTCTGTCAATGTAACACACCCAGAGAAGAACAGAATGACCTCTTCTGCAAAGTTACTCACACAGTGAACTGCAGACTTACCCCACTCTGTCAATGTAACCCACCCAGTGAAGTGCACATTGACCCAACTCTGTCATTGTAACACACCCAGGGAAGAGCAGACTGACCTCACTCTGTCAATGTAACACACCCAGGGAAGAGCAGACTGTCCACACTCTGTCAATGTAACACACCCAGGGAATTGCAGACTGACCCCACTCTGTCAATGTAACACATCCAGGGAAGACCAGACTGACCCCTCTCCCTCCGTGTAACTCACCCAGGGAAGAGCAGACTGACCCCACTCTTTCATTGTAACACACCCAGGGAAGAGCAGACTGACCCCAGTCTGACAATGTAACACACCCAGGGAAGAGCAGACTGACCACACTCTGTCAATGTAACACACCCAGGGTAGAGCAGACTGACCCCACTCTGTCAGTGTAACACACCCAGGGAAGAGCAGACTGACCCCACTCTGTCAATGTAACACACCCAGGGAAGAGCGGACTGACCCCACTCTGTCAATGTAACCCACCCAGTGAAGAGCAGACTGACCCCTCTCCCTCCAAGTAACTCACCCAGGGAAAAGCAGACTGACCCCACTCTTTCAATGTAACACACCCAGGGAAGAGCAGACTGACACCACTCTGTCAATGCAACACACCCAGGAGAGAGCAGACTGACCCCTCTCTCTCCATGTAACTCACCCAGGGAAGATTGACTGACCCCACCCTGTCAATGTAACACACCCAGGGAAAAGCAGACTGACCCCACTCTGTCAATGTAACACACCCAGGGAAGAGCAGACTGACCCCACACTGTCAATATCACAGACCTTGGGAAGAGCAGACTGACCCCCCTCTGTCAATGTAACACACCCAGGGAAGAGCAGACTGACCCTACATTGTCAATGCAACACACCCAGGGAAGAGCAACTGACCCCACTCTGACAATGTAACACACCCAGGGAAGAGCAGACTGACCACACTCTGTCAATGTAACACACCCAGGGAAGAGCAGACTGACCCCACTCTGTCAGTGTAACACACCCAGGGAAGAGCAGACTGACCCCACTCTGTCAATGTAACACACCCAGGGAAGAGCGGACTGACCCCACTCTGTCAATGTAACCCACACAGTGAAGAGCAGACTGACCCCTCTCCCTCCATGTAACTCACCCAGGGAAAAGCAGACTGACCCCATTCTGTCAATGTATCCCACCCAGGGTAGAGCAGACTGACCGCAGTCAGTCAATTTAACCCACCCAGGGAAGAGCAGACTGACCCCACTCTGTCATTATCACATACCCAGGGAAGAGCAGACTCACCCAACTCTGTCAATGTAACACACCCAGGGGAGACCAGAGTGACCCCTCTCTCTCAATGTAACTCACCTAGGGAAGAACAGACTGACCCCACTCTGTCAAAGTAACACACTCAAAGAAGAGCAGACTCTTCCCACTCTGTCAATGTAACACACCCAGGGAAGAGCAGACTGTCCCCACTCTGTCAATGTAACACACCCAGGGAAGAGCAGACTGACCCCACTCTGTCAATGTAACACACCCAGGGAAGAGCTGACTGACCCCTCTCCCTCCGTGTAACTCACCCAGGGAAGAGCAGACTGACCCCACTCTTTCAATGTAACACACCCAGGGAAGAGCAGACTGACGCCACTCCATCAATGTAACACACCCGGGGAAGAGCAGACTGACCCCACCCTGTCAATATAACGCACCCAGGGAAGAGCAGACAGACCCCACTCTGTCAATGTAACACACCCAGGGAAGAGCAGACTGACCCCACTCTGTGAATGTAACACAACCAGGGAAGGGCAGACTGACCCAACACTGTCAATTTAACACACCCAAGGAAGAACAGAATTTCCCCACCCTGTCAATGTAACACACTCAGGGAAGAGCAGACTGACCCCACTCTATCAATGTAATACACCCAGGGGAGAGCAGACTGACACCACCCTGTCACTGTAACACTCCCAGGGAAGAACAGACTGACGCCACTCTGTCAATGTTACACACCCAGGGAAGAGCAGACTGACCCAACACTGTCAATTTAACACACCCAAGGAAGAACAGAATTTCCCCACCCTGTCAAGTTAACACACTCAGGGAAGAGCAGACAGACCCCAATCTGCCAATGTAACACACCCAGGGAAAAGAAGACTGACGCCACTCTGTCAATGTAACAAACCCAGGGAAGAGCAGACTGACCTCACTCTGTCAATGTAACACACCCAGGGAAGAACAGACTGGCCCCAATCTGTCAATGTAACACACCCAGGGAAGAGCAGACTGAACTCACTCTGTCAATGTAACACACCCAGGGAAGAGCAGACTGACCCCACTCTGTCAATGTAACACACGCAGGGAAGAGCAGACTGAATTCATTCTGTCAATGTAACCCACCCATAAAAGAGCAGACTGACCTCACTCTGTCAATGTGACACACCCTGGGAAGATCAGACTGACCCCACTCTGTCAATGTAACACACCCAGCGAAGAGCAGACTGACCCCACTCTGTCAATGTAACCCACCCATAAAAGAGCAGACTGTCCCAACTCTGTCAATGTGACACGCCCTGGGAAGAGCACACTGACCCAACTCTGTCAATGTAACACACCCAGGGAAGAGCAGACTGACCAAACTCTGTCAATGTAACAAACCCAGGGAAGAGCAGACTGACCTCACTCTGTCAATGTAACACACCCAGAGAAGAGCAGAATGACCTCTTCTGCAAAGTTACTCACACAGTGAACTGCAGACTTACCCCACTCTGTCAATGTAACCCACCCAGTGAAGTGCACATTGACCCAACTCTGTCATTGTAACACACCCAGGGAAGAGCAGACTGACCTCACTCTGTCAATGTAACACACCCAGGGAAGAGCAGACTGTCCACACTCTGTCAATGTAACACACCCAGGGAATTGCAGACTGACCCCACTCTGTCAATGTAACACATCCAGGGAAGACCAGACTGACCCCTCTCCCTCCGTGTAACTCACCCAGGGAAGAGCAGACTGACCCCACTCTTTCATTGTAACACACCCAGGGAAGAGCAGACTGACCCCACTCTGTCAGTGTAACACACCCAGGGAAGAGCAGACTGACCCCACTCTGTCAATGTAACACACCCAGGGAAGAGCGGACTGACCCCACTCTGTCAATGTAACCCACCCAGTGAAGAGCAGACTGACCCCTCTCCCTCCAAGTAACTCACCCAGGGAAAAGCAGACTGACCCCACTCTTTCAATGTAACACACCCAGGGAAGAGCAGACTGACCCCACTCTGTCAATGCAACACACCCAGGAGAGAGCAGACTGACCCCTCTCTCTCCATGTAACTCACCCAGGGAAGATAGACTGACCCCACCCTGTCAATGTAACACACCCAGGGAAAAGCAGACTGACCCCACTCTGTCAATGTAACACACCCAGGGAAGAGCAGACTGACCCCACTCTGTCAATATCACAGACCTTGGGAAGAGCAGACTGACCCCCCTCTGTCAATGTAACACACCCAGGGAAGAGCAGACTGACCCTACATTGTCAATGCAACACACCCAGGGAAGAGCAGACTGACCCCACTCTGACAATGTAACACACCCAGGGAAGAGCAGACTGACCACACTCTGTCAATGTAACACACCCAGGGAAGAGCAGACTGACCCCACTCTGTCAGTGTAACACACCCAGGGAAGAGCAGACTGACCCCACTCTGTCAATGTAACACACCCAGGGAAGAGCGGACTGAACCCACTCTGTCAATGTAACCCACCCAGTGAAGAGCAGACTGACCCCTCTCCCTCCATGTAACTCACCCAGGGAAAAGCAGACTGACCCCATTCTGTCAATGTAACCCACCCAGGGAAGAGCAGACTGACCGCAGTCAGTCAATGTAACCCACCCAGGGAAGAGCAGACTGACCACACTCTGTCAATGTAACAAACCCAGGGAAGAGCAGACTGACCTCACTCTGCCAATGTAACATACCCAGGGAAGAGCAGACTCACCCAACTCTGTCAATGTAACACACCCAGGGGAGAACAGAGTGACCCCTCTCTCTCAATGTAACTCACCTAGGGAAGAACAGACTGACCCCACTCTGTCAAAGTAACACACTCAAAGAAGAGCAGACTCTTCCCACTCTGTCAAAGTAACACACTCAGGGAAGAGCAGACTGACCTCACTCTGTCAATGTAACACACCCAGGGAAGAGCAGACTGTCCCCACTCTGTCAATGTAACACACCCAGGGAAGAGCAGACTGACCCCACTCTGTCAATGTAACACACCCAGGGAAGAGCTGACTGACCCCTCTCCCTCCGTGTAACTCACCCAGGGAAGAGCAGACTGACCCCACTCTTTCAATGTAACACACCCAGGGAAGAGCAGACTGACCCCACTCCATCAATGTAACACACCCGGGGAAGAGCAGACTGACCCCACCCTGTCAATATAACGCACCCAGGGAAGAGCAGACAGACCCCACTCTGTCAATGTAACACACCCAGGGAAGAGCAGACTGACCCCACTCTGTGAATGTAACACAACCAGGGAAGGGCAGACTGACCCCACTCTGTCAATGTAACATACTCAGGGAATAGCAGTCTGACCCCACTCTGTCAATGTATCACACCCAGGGGAGAGCAGACTGACCCCACCCTGTCAATGTAACTCACCCAGGGAACAGCAGACTGACCCCAATCTGTCAATGTAACACACCCAGTGAAGGGCAGACTGACCCCACACTTTCAATGTAACACATCCAGAGTAGAGCAGACTGACCCCACTCTGTCAATGTCACGCACCCAGGGAAGAGCAGACTGACCCCACACTTTCAATGCAACACATTCAGAGAAGAGCAGACTGACCGCACTCGGTCAATGTAAACCACCCAGGGAAGAGCAGACTGACCCCTCTCTGTCAATGTAACACACCCAGGGAAGAGCAGATTTACCCCACTCTGTCAATGTAACAGACCCAGGGAAGAGCAGACTGACCCCACTCTGTCAATGTAACACACCCAGGGAAGAGCAGACTGATCCCATTATGTCAATGTAACACACCCAGGGAAGAACAGACTGACCCCACTCTGTCAATGTCAGACACCCAGGGGAGTGCAGACTTACCCCACTCTGTCAATGTAACACACCCAGGGAAGAGCGGACTGACCCCACTCTGTCAATGTAACCCACCCAGTGAAGAGAAGACTGACCCCTCTCCCTCCATGTAACTCACCCAGGGAAGAGCAGACTGACCGCACTCTGTCAATGTAACACACCCAGGGAAGAGCAGACTGACCCCAATCTGTCAATGTGACACTCTCAGTGAAGAGCAGACTGACCCCACTCTGTCAATGTGACACTCTCAGGGAAGAGCAGACTGACCGCACTCTGTCAATGTGAGACTCTCATGGAAGAGCAGACTGACCCCACTCTGTCAATGTAACCCACCCAGGGAAGAGCAGACTGACCCCACTCTGTCAATGTATCACACCCAGGGGAGAGCAGACTGAACCAACCCTGTCAATGTAACTTACCCAGGGAAGTGCAGACTGACCTCACTCTGTCAATGTTACACACCGCGGGAAGAGCAGACTGACCCCACTCTGTCAATGTAACACACCCAAGGAAGAGCAGTCTGAAATCACTCTGTCATTGTAACACAGCCAGGGAAGAGCAGATTGACCCCTCTCTGTCAATGTAACTCACCCAGGGAACAGGAGATTGACCTCACTCGGTCAATGTAACATACCCAGGGAAGAGCAGACTAACCCCATTCTTTCAATGAAACACACCCAGGGAAGAGCAGACAGACCCCACTCTGTCAATGTCACGCACCCAGGGAAGAGCAGACTGACCTCACTCTGTCAATGTAACACACCCAGGGAAGAGCAGACTGACCCCACTCTGTCAATGTAACACACCCAGGGAAGAGCAGACTGTCCCCACTCTGTCAATGTAACACACCCAGGGAAGTGCAGACTGACCCCACTCTGTCAATGTAACACACCCAGGGAAGACCAGACAGACCCCTCTCCCTCCGTGTAACTCACCCAGGGAAGAGCAGACTGACCCCACTCTTTCAATGTAACGCACCCAGGGAAGAGCAGACTGACCCCACTCCATCAATGTAACACACCCGGGGAAGAGCAGACTGACCACACCCTGTCAATGTAATGCACCCAGGGAAGAGCAGTCAGACCCCACTCAGTCAATGTAACACACCCAGGGAAGACCAGACTGACCCCACTCTGTCAAAGTAACACAACCAGGGAAGGGCAGACTGAACCCACTCTGTCAATGTAACATACTCAGGGAATAGCAGTCTGACCCCACTCTGATAATGCATCACACCCAGGGGAGAGCAGACTGACCCCACCCTGTCAATGTAACTCACCCAGGGAAGCGCAGACTGACCTCACTCTGTCAATGTAACACACCGCGGGAAGAGCAGACTGACCCCACTCTTTCAATGTAACACACCCAGGGAAGAGCAGTCTGACCCCACTCTGTCATTGTAACACAGCCAGGGAAGAACAGACTGACCCCTCTCTGTCAATGTAACTCACCCAGGGAACTGAAGATTGACCACACTCGGTCAATGCAACACACCCAGGGAAGAGCAGACTGATCCCACTCTGTCAATGTCACGCACCCAGGGAAGAGCAGACTGACCGCACTCTGTCAATGTAACACACCCAGGGAAGAGCAGATTGATCCCACTGTGTCAATGTAACACACCCACTGAAGAGCAGACTGACCCCACCCTGTCAATGTAACACATCCAGGGAAGAGCAGACTGACCGCCCTCGGTCAATGTAACACACCCAGGGAAGAGCAGATTTACCCCACTCTGTCAATGTAACAGACCCAGGGAAGAGTAGACTGACCCCACTCTGTCAATGTAACACACCCAGGCAAGAGCAGACTGACACCATTCTGTCAATGTAACACACCCAGGGAAGAACAGACTGACCCCACTCTGTCAATGATAGACACCCAGGGGAGAGCAGACTTACCCAACTCTGTCAATGTAACACACTCAGGGAAGAGCAGATTGACCCCACTCTGTCAATGTAACACACCCAGCGAAGAGCAGACTGACCCCACTTTGTCAATGTAACACACCCAGGGAAGAGCAGACAGACTCCGTTCTGTAAATGTAACCCACCCAGGGAAGAACAGACTGACCCCACTCTGTCAATGTAACACACCCAGGGAAGAGCAGACTGACCCCACTCTGTCAGTGTAACACACCCAGAGAAGAGCGGACTGACCCCACTCAGTCAATGTAACACACCCAAGGAAGAGCAGACTGACCCCACTCTCTCAGTGTAACACACCCAGAGAAGAGCTGACTGACCCCACTCTGTCAATGCAACACACCCAGGGAAGACCAGACTGACCCCTCTCCCTCCGTGTAACTCACCCAGGGAATAGCAGACTGACCCCACTCTTTCAATGTAAAACACCCAGGGAAGAGCAGACTGACCCCACTCTGTCAATGCAACACAGCCAGGGTAGAGCAGACTGAACCCTCTCTCTCCATGTAACTCACCCAGGGAAGATAGACTGACCCCACCCTGTCAATGTAACACACCCAGGGAAAAGCAGACTGACCCCACTCTGTCAATGTAACACACCCAGGGAAGAGCAGACTGACCCCACTCTGTCAATATCACAGACCTTGGGAAGAGCAGACTGACCCCCCTCTGTCAATGTAACACTCCCAGGGAAGAGCAGACTGACCCTACACTGTCAATGCAACACACCCAGGGAAGAGCAGACTGACCCCACTCTGACAATGTAACACACCCAGGTAAGAGCAGACTGACCACAATCTGTTAATGTAACACACCCAGGGAAGAGCAGACTGACCCCACTCTGTCAGTGTAACACACCCAGGGAAGAGCAGACTGACCCCACTCTGTCAATGTAACACACCGAGGGAAGAGCAGACTGACCCCACTCTGTCAATGCAACACACCCAGGTAAGATCAAACTGACCCCACTCTGTAAATGCAACACACTCAGGGAAGAGCAGACTGACCTCACTCTGTCAATGTAACACACTCAGGGAAGAGCAGACTGACCTCACTCTGTCAATGTAACACACCCAGGGAAGAGCAGACTGTCCACACTCTGTCAATGTAACACACCCAGGGAAGAGCAGACTGACCCCACTCTGTCAATGTAACACACCCAGGGAAGACCAGACTGACCCCTCTCCCTCCGTGTAACTCACCCAGGGAATAGCAGACTGACCCCACTCTTTCAATGTAACACACCCAGGGAAGAGCAGACTGACCCCACTCTGTCAATGCAACACACCCAGGGGAGAGCAGATTTACCCCACTCTGTCAATGTAACAGACCCAGGGAAGAGCAGACTGACCCCACTCTGTCAATGTAACACACCCAGGGAAGAGCAGACTGATCCCATTATGTCAATGTAACACACCCAGGGAAGAACAGACTGACCCCACTCTGTCAATGTCAGACACCCAGGGGAGTGCAGACTTACCCCACTCTGTCAATGTAACACACCCAGGGAAGAGCGGACTGACCCCACTCTGTCAATGTAACCCACCCAGTGAAGAGAAGACTGACCCCTCTCCCTCCATGTAACTCACCCAGGGAAGAGCAGACTGACCGCACTCTGTCAATGTAACACACCCAGGGAAGAGCAGACTGACCCCAATCTGTCAATGTGACACTCTCAGTGAAGAGCAGACTGACCCCACTCTGTCAATGTGACACTCTCAGGGAAGAGCAGACTGACCGCACTCTGTCAATGTGAGACTCTCATGGAAGAGCAGACTGACCCCACTCTGTCAATGTAACCCACCCAGGGAAGAGCAGACAGACCCCACTCTGTCAATGTATCACACCCAGGGGAGAGCAGACTGAACCAACCCTGTCAATGTAACTTACCCAGGGAAGTGCAGACTGACCTCACTCTGTCAATGTTACACACCGCGGGAAGAGCAGACTGACCCCACTCTGTCAATGTAACACACCCAAGGAAGAGCAGTCTGAAATCACTCTGTCATTGTAACACAGCCAGGGAAGAGCAGATTGACCCCTCTCTGTCAATGTAACTCACCCAGGGAACAGAAGATTGACCTCACTCGGTCAATGTAACATACCCAGGGAAGAGCAGACTAACCCCATTCTTTCAATGTCACACACCCAGGGAAGAGCAGACAGACCCCACTCTGTCAATGTCACGCACCCAGGGAAGAGCAGACTGACCTCACTCTGTCAATGTAACACACCCAGGGAAGAGCAGACTGACCCCACTCTGTCAATGTAACACACCCAGGGAAGAGCAGACTGTCCCCACTCTGTCAATGTAACACACCCAGGGAAGTGCAGACTGACCCCACTCTGTCAATGTAACACACCCAGGGAAGACCAGACAGACCCCTCTCCCTCCGTGTAACTCACCCAGGGAAGAGCAGACTGACCCCACTCTTTCAATGTAACGCACCCAGGGAAGAGCAGACTGACCCCACTCCATCAATGTAACACACCCGGGGAAGAGCAGACTGACCACACCCTGTCAATGTAATGCACCCAGGGAAGAGCAGTCAGACCCCACTCAGTCAATGTAACACACCCAGGGAAGACCAGACTGACCCCACTCTGTCAAAGTAACACAACCAGGGAAGGGCAGACTGAACCCACTCTGTCAATGTAACATACTCAGGGAATAGCAGTCTGACCCCACTCTGATAATGCATCACACCCAGGGGAGAGCAGACTGACCCCACCCTGTCAATGTAACTCACCCAGGGAAGCGCAGACTGACCTCACTCTGTCAATGTAACACACCGCGGGAAGAGCAGACTGACCCCACTCTTTCAATGTAACACACCCAGGGAAGAGCAGTCTGACCCCACTCTGTCATTGTAACACAGCCAGGGAAGAACAGACTGACCCCTCTCTGTCAATGTAACTCACCCAGGGAACTGAAGATTGACCACACTCGGTCAATGCAACACACCCAGGGAAGAGCAGACTGATCCCACTCTGTCAATGTCACGCACCCAGGGAAGAGCAGACTGACCGCACTCTGTCAATGTAACACACCCAGGGAAGAGCAGATTGATCCCACTGTGTCAATGTAACACACCCACTGAAGAGCAGACTGACCCCACCCTGTCAATGTAACACATCCAGGGAAGAGCAGACTGACCACCCTCGGTCAATGTAACATACCCAGGGAAGAGCAGATTTTCCCCACTCTGTCAATGCAACACACCCAGGGAAGAGCAGACTGACCCCACCTTGTCAATGTAACACACCCAGGGAAGAGCAGACTGACCCCACTCTGTCAATGTCACGCACCCAGGGAAGAGCAGACTGACCGCACTCTGTCAATGTAACACACCCAGGGAAGAGCAGATTGATCCCACTGTGTCAATGTAACACACCCACTGAAGAGCTGACTGACCCCACCCTGTCAATGTAACACATCCAGGGAAGAGCAGACTGACCGCCCTCGGTCAATGTAACACACCCAGGGAAGAGCAGATTTACCCCACTCTGTGAATGTAACAGACCCAGGGAAGAGTAGACTGTCCCCACTCTGTCAATGTAACACACCCAGGGAAGTGCAGACTGACCCCACTCTGTCAATGTAACACACCCAGGGAAGAGCAGACTGACCCCACTCCATCAATGTAACACACCCGGGGAAGAGCAGACTGACCACACCCTGTCAATGTAATGCACCCAGGGAAGAGCAGACAGACCCCACTCTGTCAATGTAACACACCCAGGGAAGACCAGACTGACCCCACTCTGTCAAAGTAACACAACCAGGGAAGGGCAGACTGAACCCACTCTGTCAATGTAACATACTCAGGGAATAGCAGTCTGACCCCACTCTGTCAATGTATCACACCCAGGGGAGAGCAGACTGACCCCACCCTGTCAATGTAACTCACCCAGGGAAGAGCAGACTGACCTCACTCTGTCAATGTAACAAACCGCGGGAAGAGCAGACTGACCCCACTCTTTCAATGTAACACACCCAGGGAAGAGCAGTCTGACCCCACTCTGTCATTGTAACACAGCCAGGGAAGAGCAGACTGATCCCTCTCTGTCAATGTAACTCACCCAGGGAACAGAAGATTGACCTCACTCGGTCAATGTAACATACCCAGGGAAGAGCAGACTAACCCCAGTCTGTCAATGTAACACACCCAGGGAAGAGCAGACTGACCCCACTCTGTCAATGTAACACACCCAGGGAAGAGCAGACTGACCCCACTCTGTCAATGTCACGCACCCAGGGAAGAGCAGACTGACCGCACTCTGTCAATGTAACACACCCAGGGAAGAGCAGATTGATCCCACTGTGTCAATGTAACACACCCACTGAAGAGCTGACTGACCCCACCCTGTCAATGTAACACATCCAGGGAAGAGCAGACTGACCGCCCTCGGTCAATGTAACACACCCAGGGAAGAGCAGATTTACCCCACTCTGTCAATGTAACAGACCCAGGGAAGAGTAGACTGACCCCACTCTGTCAATGTAACACACCCAGGCAAGAGCAGACTGACACCATTCTGTCAATGTAACACACCCAGGGAAGAACAGACTGACCCCACTCTGTCAATGATAGACACCCAGGGGAGAGCAGACTTACCCAACTCTGTCAATGTAACACACTCAGGGAAGAGCAGATTGACCCCACTCTGTCAATGTAACACACCCAGCGAAGAGCAGACTGACCCCACTTTGTCAATGTAACACACCCAGGGAAGAGCAGACAGACTCCGTTCTGTAAATGTAACCCACCCAGGGAAGAACAGACTGACCCCACTCTGTCAATGTAACACACCCAGGGAAGAGCAGACTGACCCCACTCTGTCAGTGTAACACACCCAGAGAAGAGCGGACTGACCCCACTCAGTCAATGTAACACACCGAAGGAAGAGCAGACTGACCCCACTCTCTCAGTGTAACACACCCAGAGAAGAGCTGACTGACCCCACTCTGTCAATGCAACACACCCAGGGAAGACCAGACTGACCCCTCTCCCTCCGTGTAACTCACCCAGGGAATAGCAGACTGACCCCACTCTTTCAATGTAAAACACCCAGGGAAGAGCAGACTGACCCCACTCTGTCAATGCAACACAGCCAGGGTAGAGCAGACTGAACCCTCTCTCTCCATGTAACTCACCCAGGGAAGATAGACTGACCCCACCCTGTCAATGTAACACACCCAGGGAAAAGCAGACTGACCCCACTCTGTCAATGTAACACACCCAGGGAAGAGCAGACTGACCCCACTCTGTCAATATCACAGACCTTGGGAAGAGCAGACTGACCCCCCTCTGTCAATGTAACACTCCCAGGGAAGAGCAGACTGACCCTACACTGTCAATGCAACACACCCAGGGAAGAGCAGACTGACCCCACTCTGACAATGTAACACACCCAGGTAAGAGCAGACTGACCACAATCTGTTAATGTAACACACCCAGGGAGGAGCAGACTGACCCCACTCTGTCAGTGTAACACACCCAGGGAAGAGCAGACTGACCCCACTCTGTCAATGTAACACACCGAGGGAAGAGCAGACTGACCCCACTCTGTCAATGCAACACACCCAGGTAAGATCAGACTGACCCCACTCTGTAAATGCAACACACTCAGGGAAGAGCAGACTGACCTCACTCTGTCAATGTAACACACTCAGGGAAGAGCAGACTGACCTCACTCTGTCAATGTAACACACCCAGGGAAGAGCAGACTGTCCACACTCTGTCAATGTAACACACCCAGGGAAGAGCAGACTGACCCCACTCTGTCAATGTAACACACCCAGGGAAGACCAGACTGACCCCTCTCCCTCCGTGTAACTCACCCAGGGAATAGCAGACTGACCCCACTCTTTCAATGTAACACACCCAGGGAAGAGCAGACTGACCCCACTCTGTCAATGCAACACACCCAGGGGAGAGCAGACTGACCCCTCTCTCTCCATGTAACTCACCCAGGGAAGATAGACTAACCCCACCCTGTCAATGTAACACACCCAGGGAAAAGCAGACTGACCCCACTCTGTCAATGTAACACACCCAGGGAAGAGCAGACTGACCCCACTCTGTCAATATCACAGACCTTGGGAAGAGCAGACTGACCCCCCTCTGTCAATGTAACACACCCAGGGAAGAGCAGACTGACCCTACACTGTCAATGCAACACACCCAGGGAAGAGCAGACTGACCCCAGTCTGACAATGTAACACACCCAGGGAAGAGCAGACTGACCACACTCTGTCAATGTAACACACCCAGGGAAGAGCAGACTGACCCCACTCTGTCAGTGTAACACACCCAAGGAAGAGCAGACTGACCCCACTCTGTCAATGTAACACACCCAGGGAAGAGCGGACTGACCCCACTCTGTCAATGTAAACCAACCAGTGAAGAGCAGACTGACCCCTCTCCCTCCATGAAACTCACCCAGGGAAAAGCAGACTGACCCCACTCTTTCAATGTAACACACCCAGGGAAGAGCAGACTGACCCCACTCTGTCAATGCAACACACCCAGGGGAGAGCAGACTGACCCCTCTCTCTCCATGTAACTCACCCAGGGAAGATAGACTGACCCCACCCTGTCAATGTAACACACCCAGGGAAAAGCAGACTGACGCCACTCTGTCAATGTAACACACCCAGGGAAGAGCAGACTGACCCCACTCTGTCAATATCACAGACCTTGTGAAGAGCAGACTGACCCCCCTCTGTCAATGTAACACACCCTGGGAAGAGCAGACTGACCCTACATTGTCAATGCAACACACCCAGGGAAGAGCAGACTGACCCCACTCTGACAATGTAACACACCCAGGGAAGAGCAGACTGACCACACTCTGTCAATGTAACACACCCAGGGAAGAGCAGACTGACCCTACTCTGTCAGTGTAACACACCCAGGGAAGAGCAGACTGACCTCACTCTGTCAATGTAACACACCCAGGGAAGAGCAGACTGTCCCCACTCTGTCAATGTAACACACCCAGGGAAGAGCAGACTGACCCCACTCTGTCAATGTAACACACCCAGGGAAGAGCTGACTGACCCCTCTCCCTCCGTGTAACTCACCCAGGGAAGAGCAGACTGACCCCACTCTTTCAATGTAACACACCCAGGGAAGAGCAGACTGACCCCACTCCATCAATGTAACACACCCGGGGAAGAGCAGACTGACCCCACCCTGTCAATATAACGCACCCAGGGAAGAGCAGACAGACCCCACTCTGTCAATGTAACACACCCAGGGAAGAGCAGACTGACCCCACTCTGTGAATGTAACACAACCAGGGAAGGGCAGACTGACCCCACTCTGTCAATGTAACTCACCCAGGGAAGAGCAGACTGACCCCACTCTGTCAATGCAACACATCCAGGGGAGAGCAGACTGACCCCACTCTGTCAATGTAACACACCCAAGGAAGAGCAGTCTGACCCCACTCTGTCATTGTAACACAGCCAGGGTAGAGCAGACTGACCCCTCTCTGTCAATGTAACTCACCCAGGGAACAGAAGATTGACCTCACTCGGTCAATGTAACATACCCAGGGAAGAGCAGACTAACCCCACTCTGTCAATGTAACACACCCAGGGAAGAGCAGACTGACCCCACTCTGTCAATGTAACACACCCAGGGAAGAGCAGACTGACCCCACTCTGTCAATGTCACGCACCCAGGGAAGAGCAGACTGACCCCACACTTTCAATGTAACACATCCAGAGAAGAGCAGACGGACCGCACTCGGTCAATGTAAACCACCCAGGGAAGAGCAGACTGACCCCTCTCTGTCAATGTAACACACCCAGGGAAGAGCAGATTTACCCCACTCTGTCAATGTAACAGACCCAGGGAAGAGTAGACTGACCCCACTCTGTCAATGTAACACACCCAGGGAAGAGCAGACTGACCCCACTCTTTCAATGTAACACACCCAGGGAAGAGCAGTCTGACCCCTCTCTGTCAATGTAACTCACCCAGGGAACAGAAGATTGACCTCACTCGGTCAATGTAACATACCCAGGGAAGAGCAGACTAACCCCACTCTGTCAATGTAACACACCCAGGGAAGAGCAGACTGACCCCACTCTGTCAATGTAACACTCCCAGGGAAGAGCAGACTGACCCCACTCTGTCAATGTCACGCACCCAGGGAAGAGCAGACTGACCCCACACTTTCAATGTAACACATCCAGAGAAGAGCAGACGGACCGCACTCGGTCAATGTAAACCACCCAGGGAAGAGCAGACTGACCCCTCTCTGTCAATGTAACACACCCAGGGAAGAGCAGATTTACCCCACTCTGTCAATGTAACTGACCCAGGGAAGAGTAGACTGACCCCACTCTGTCAATGTCACGCACCCAGGGAAGAGCAGACTGACCCCACACTTTCAATGTAACACATCCAGAGAAGAGCAGACTGACCTCACTCGGTCAATGTAAACCACCCAGGGAAGAGCAGACTGACCCCTCTCTGTCAATGTAACACACCCAGGGAAGAGCAGATTTACCCCACTCTGTCAATGTAACATACTCAGGGAATAGCAGTCTGACCCCACTCTGATAATGTATCACACCCAGGGGAGAGCAGACTGACCCCACCCTGTCAATGTAACTCACCCAGGGAAGATCAGACTGACCTCACTCTGTCAATGTAACACACCGCAGGAAGAGCAGACTGACCCCACTCTTTCAATGTAACACACCCAGGGAAGAGCAGTCTGACCCCACTCTGTCATTGTAACACAGCCAGGGAAGAACAGACTGACCCCTCTCTGTCAATGTAACTCACCCAGGGAACAGAAGATTGACCTCACTCGGTCAATGTAACATACCCCGGGAAGAGGAGACTAACCCCAGTCTGTCAATGTAACACACCCAGGGAAGAGCAGACTGACCCCACTCTGTCAATGTAACACACCCAGGGAAGAGCAGACTGACCCCACTCTGTCAATGTCACGCACCCAGGGAGGAGCAGACTGACCGCACTCTGTCAATGTAACAAACCCAGGGAAGAGCAGATTGATCCCACTGTGTCAATGTAACACACCCACTGAAGAGCAGACTGACCCCACCCTGTCAATGTAACACATCCAGGGAAGAGCAGACTGACCGCCCTCGGTCAATGTAACACACCCAGGGAAGAGCAGATTTACCCCACTCTGTCAATGTAACAGACCCAGGGAAGAGTAGACTGTCCCCACTCTGTCAATGTAACACACCCAGGGAAGTGCAGACTGACCCCACTCTGTCAATGTAACACACCCAGGGAAGACCAGACTTACCCCTCTCCCTCCGTGTAACTCACCCAGGGAAGAGCAGACTGACCCCACTCTTTCAATGTAACACACCCAGGGAAGAGCAGACTGACCCCACTCCATCAATGTAACACACCCGGGGAAGAGCAGACTGACCACACCCTGTCAATGTAATGCACCCAGGGAAGAGCAGACAGACCACACTCTGTCAATGTAACACACCCAGGGAAGACCAGACTGACCCCACTCTGTCAAAGTAACACAACCAGGGAAGGGCAGACTGAACCCACTCTGTCAATGTAACATACTCAGGGAATAGCAGTCTGATCCCACTCTGTCAATGTATCACACCCAGGGGAGAGCAGACTGACCCCACCCTGTCAATGTAACTCACCCAGGGAAGAGCAGACTGACCTCACTCTGTCAATGTAACACACCGCGGGAAGAGCAGACTGATCCCATTCTTTCAATGAAACACACCCAGGGAAGAGCAGTCTGACCCCACTCTGTCATTGTAACACAGCCAGGGAAGAGCAGAGTGACCCCTCTCTGTCAATGTAACTCACCCAGGGAACAGAAGATTGACCTCACTCGTTCAATGTAACATACCCAGGGAAGAGCAGACTAACCCCAGTCTGTCAATGTAACACACCCAGGGAAGAGCAGACTGACCCCACTCTGTCAATGTAACACACCCAGGGAAGAGCAGACTGACCCCACTCTGTCAATGTCACGCACCCAGGGAAGAGCAGACTGACCGCACTCTGTCAATGTAACACACCCAGGGAAGAGCAGATTGATCCCACTGTGTCAATGTAACACACCCACTGAAGAGCTGACTGACCCCACCCTGTCAATGTAACACATCCAGGGAAGAGCAGACTGACCGCCCTCGGTCAATGTAACACACCCAGGGAAGAGCAGATTTACCCCACTCTGTCAATGTAACAGACCCAGGGAAGAGTAGACTGACCCCACTCTGTCAATGTAACACACCCAGGCAAGAGCAGACTGACACCATTCTGTCAATGTAACACACCCAGGGAAGAACAGACTGACCCCACTCTGTCAATGTTAGACACCCAGGGGAGAGCAGACTTACCCAACTCTGTCAATGTAACTCACCCAGGGAATAGCAGACTGACCCCACTCTTTCAATGTAACACACGCAGGGAAGAGCAGACTGACCCCACTCTGTCAATGCAACACAGCCAGGGTAGAGCAGACTGACCCCTCTCTCTCCATGTAACTCAACCAGGGAAGATAGACTGACCCCACCCTGTCAATGTAACACACCCAGGGAAAAGCAGACTGACCCCACTCTGTCAATGTAACACACCCAGGGAAGAGCAGATTGACCCCACTCTGTCAATATCACAGACCTTGGGAAGAGTAGACTGACCCCCCTCTGTCAATGTAACACACCCAGGGAAGAGCAGACTGACCCTACACTGTCAATGCTACACACCCAGGGAAGAGCAGACTGACCCCACTCTGACAATGTAACACACCCAGGGAAGAGCAGACTGACCACAATCTGTTAATGTAACACACCCAGGGAATAGCAGACTGACCCCACTCTGTCAGTGTAACACACCCAGGGAAGAGCGGACTGACCCCACTCTGTCAATGTAACCCACCCAGTGAAGAGCAGACTGACCCCTCTCCCTCCATGTAACTCACCCAGGGAAAAGCAGACTGACCCCACTCTTTCAATGTAACACACCCAGGGAAGAGCAGACTGACCCCACTCTGTCAATGCAACACACCCAGGGGAGAGCAGACTGACCCCTCTCTCTCCATGTAACTCACCCAGGGAAGATAGACTGACCCCACTCTGTCATTATCACATACCCAGGGAAGAGCAGACTCACCCAACTCTGTCAATGTAACACACCCAGGGGAGACCAGAGTGACCCCTCTCTCTCAATGTAACTCACATAGGGAAGAACAGACTGACCCCACTCTGTCAAAGTAACACACTCAGGGAAGAGCAGACTCTTCCCACTCTGTCAAAGTAACACACTCAGGGAAGAGCAGAATGACATCACTCTGTCAATGTAACACACCCAGGGAAGAGCAGACTGTCCCCACTCTGTCAATGTAACACACCCAGGGAAGAGCAGACTGACCCCACTCTGTCAATGTAACACACCCAGGGAAGAGAAGACTGACCCCTCTCCCTCCGTGTAACTCACCCAGGGAAGAGCAGACTGACCCCACTCTTTCAATGTAACACACCCAGGGAAGAGTAGACTGACCCCACTCCATCAATGTAACACACCCGGGGAAGAGCAGACTGACCCCACTCTGTCATTGTAACACAGCCAGGGAAGAGCAGACTGACCCCTCTCTGTCAATGTAACTCACCCAGGGAACAGAAGATTGACCTCACTCGGTCAATGTAACATACCCAGGGAAGAGCAGACTAACCCCACTCTGTCAATGTAACACACCCAGGGAAGAGCAGACTGACCCCACTCTGTCAATGTAACACACCCAGGGAAGAGCAGACTGACCCCACTCTGTCAATGTCACGCACCCAGGGAAGAGCAGACTGACCCCACACTTTCAATGTAACACATCCAGAGAAGAGCAGACGGACCGCACTCGGTCAATGTAAACCACCCAGGGAAAAGCAGACTGACCCCTCTCTGTCAATGTAACACACCCAGGGAAGAGCAGATTTACCCCACTCTGTCAATGTAACAGACCCAGGGAAGAGCAGACTGACCCCACTCTGTCAATGTAACACACCCAGGGAAGAGCAGACTGACCCCATTCTGTCAATGTAACACACCCAGGGAAGAGCAGACTGACCCCACACTTTCAATGTAACACATCCAGAGAAGAGCAGACGGACCGCACTCGGTCAATGTAAACCACCCAGGGAAAAGCAGACTGACCCCTCTCTGTCAATGTAACACACCCAGGGAAGAGCAGATTTACCCCACTCTGTCAATGTAACAGACCCAGGGAAGAGCAGACTGACCCCACTCTGTCAATGTAACACACCCAGGGAAGAGCAGACTGACCCCATTCTGTCAATGTAACACACCCAGGGAAGAACAGACTGACCCCACTCTGTCAATGTCAGACACCCAGGGGAGAGCAGACTTACCCTACGCTGTCAATGTAACACACCCAGGGAAGAGCGGACTGACCCCACTCTGTCAATGTAACCCACACAGTGAAGAGCAGACTGACCCCTCTCCCTCCATGTAACTCACCCAGGGAAGAGCAGACTGACCGCACTCTGTCAATGCAACACACCCAGTGAAGAGCAGACTGACGCCAATCTGCCAATGTGACACTCTCAGTGAAGAGCAGACTGACCCCACTCTGTCAATGTGACACTCTCAGTGAAGAGCAGACTGACCGCACTCTGTCAATGTGAGACTCTCAGAGAAGAGCAGACTGACCCCACTCTGTCAATGTAACCCACCCAGGGAAGAGCAGACTGACCCCACTCTGTCAATATATCACACCCAGGGGAGAGCAGACTGAATCAACCCTGTCAATGTAACTCACCCAGGGAAGAGCAGACTGACCTCACTCTGTCAATGTTACACACCGCGGGAAGAGCAGACTGACCCCACTCTGTCAATGTAACACACCCAAGGAAGAGCAGTCTGACCCCACTCTGTCATTGTAACACAGCCAGGGAAGAGCAGATTGACCCCTCTCTGTCAATGTAACTCACCCAGGGAACAGAAGATTGACCTCACTCGGTCAATGTAACATACCCAGGGAAGAGCAGACTAACCCCATTCTTTCAATGTAACACACCCAGGGAAGAGCAGACTGACCCCACTCTGTTAATATCACGCACCCAGGGAAGAGCAGACTGACCTCACTCTGTCAATGTAACACACCCAGGGAAGAGCAGACTGACCCCACTCTGTCAATGTAACACACCCAGGGAAGAGCAGACTGACCCCACTCTGTCAGTGTAACACACCCAGAGAAGAGCGGACTGACCCCACTCTGTCAATGTAACACACCCAAGGAAGAGCAGACTGACCCCACTCTGTCAGTGTAACACACACAGAAAAGAGCAGACTGACCCCACTCTGTCAATGTAACACACCCAGGGAAGAGCAGACTGACCCCACTCTGTCAATGCAACACACCCAGCGAAGACCAGACTGACTCCTCTCCCTCCGTGTAACTCACCCAGGGAATAGCAGACTGACCCCACTCTTTCAATGTAACCCACGCAGGGAAGAGCAGACTGACCCCACTCTGTCAATGCAACACAGCCAGGGTAGAGCAGACTGACCCCTCTCTCTCCATGTAACTCACCCAGGGAAGATAGGCAGACCCCACCCTGTCAATGTAACACACCCATGGAAAAGCAGACTGACCCCACTCTGTCAATGTAACACACCCAGGGCAGGGCAGACTGACCCCACTCTGTCAATATCACAGACCTTGTGAAGAGCAGACTGACCCCCCTCTGTCAATGTGACACACCCAGGGAAGAGCAGACTGACCCTACTCTGTCAATGCAACACACCCAGGGAAGAGCAGACTGACCCCACTCTGACAATGTAACACACCCAGGGAAGAGCAGACTGACCACACTCTGTTAATGTAACACACCCAGGGAAGAACAGACTGACCCCACTCTGTCAGTGTAACACACCCAGGTAAGAGCAGACTGACCCCACTCTGTCAATGTAACACACCCAGGGAAGAGCGGACTGACCCCACTCTGTCAATGCAACCCACCCAGTGAAGAGCAGACTGA
The DNA here is from genome assembly GCF_047496795.1 of Chiloscyllium punctatum. Lineage (NCBI taxonomy): Eukaryota > Metazoa > Chordata > Chondrichthyes > Orectolobiformes > Hemiscylliidae > Chiloscyllium > Chiloscyllium punctatum. Next base: position 46,413,200 of record NC_092751.1, read on the forward strand.
CCCCTCTCCCTCCATGTAACTCACCCAGGGAAAAGCAGACTGACCCCACTCTTTCAATGTAACACACCCAGGGAAGAGCAGACTGACCCCACTCTGTCAATGCAACACACCCAGGGGAGAGCAGACTGACCCCTCTCTCTCCATGTAACTCACCCAGGGAAGATAGACTGACCCCACTCTGTCATTATCACATACCCAGGGAAGAGCAGACTCACCCAACTCTGTCAATGTAACACACCCAGGGGAGACCAGAGTGACCCCTCTCTCTCAATGTAACTCACATAGGGAAGAACAGACTGACCCCATTCTGTCAAAGTAACACACTCAGGGAAGAGCAGACTCTTCCCACTCTGTCAAAGTAACACACTCAGGGAAGAGCAGACTGACATCACTCTGTCAATGTAACACACCCAGGGAAGAGCAGACTGACCCCACTCTGTCAATGTAACACACCCAGGGAAGAGCAGACTGACCCCTCTCCCTCCGTGTAACTCACCCAGGGAAGAGCAGACTGACCCCACTCTTTCAATGTAACACACCCAGGGAAGAGTAGACTGACCCCACTCCATCAATGTAACACACCCGGGGAAGAGCAGACTGACCCCACCCTGTCAATATAACGCATCCAGGGAAGAGAAGACAGACCCCACTCTGTCAAAGTAACACACCCAGGGAAGAGCAGACTGACCCCACTCTGTGGATGTAACACAACCAGGGAAGGGCAGACTGACCCCACTCTGTCAATGTAACATACTCAGGGAATAGCAGTCTGACCCCACTCTGTCAATGTATCACACCCAGGGGAGAGCAGACTGACCCCACCCTGTCAATGTACTCACCCAGGGAAGAGCAGACAGACCTCACTCTGTCAATGTAACACACCGCGGGAAGAGCAGACTGACCCCACTCTGTCAATGTAACACACCCAAGGAAGAGCAGTCTGACCCCACTCTGTCATTGTAACACAGCCAGGGAAGAGCAGACTGACCCGTCTCTGTCAATGTAACTCACCCAGGGAACAGAAGATTGACCTCACTCGGTCAATGTAACATACACAGGGAAGAGCAGACTAACCCCACTCTGTCAATGTAACACTCCCAGGGAAGAGCAGACTGACCCCACTCTGTCAATGTAACACACCCAGGGAAGAGCAGACTGACCCCACTCTGTCAATGTCACGCACCCAGGGAAGAGCAGACTGACCCCACACTTTCAATGTAACACATCCAGAGAAGAGCAGACTGACCGCACTCGGTCAATGTAAACCACCCAGGGATGAGCAGACTGACCCCTCTCTGTCAATGTAACACACCAGGGAAGAGCAGATTTACCCCACTCTGTCAATGTAACAGACCCAGAGAAGAGCAGACTGACCCCACTCTGTCAATGTAACACACCCAGGGAAGAGCAGACTGACCCCATTCTGTCAATGTAAAACACCCAGGGAAGAACAGACTGACCCCACTCTGTCAATGTCAGACACCCAGGGGAGAGCGGACTTACCCCACTCTGTCAATGTAACACACCCAGGGAAGAGCGGACTGACCCCACTCTGTCAATGTAACCCACCCAGTGAAGAGCAGACTGACCCCTCTCCCTCCATGTAACTCACCCAGGGAAGAGCAGACTGACCCCAATCTGCCAATGTGACACTCTCAGTGAAGAGCAGACTGACCCCACTCTGTCAATGTGACACTCTCAGGGAAGAGCAGACTGACCGCACTCTGTCAAAGTGAGTCTCTCAGGGAAGAGCAGACTGACCCCACTCTGTCAATGTAACCCACCCAGGGAAGAGCAGACTGACCCCACTCTGTCAATGTATCACACCCAGGGGAGAGCAGACTGAATCAACCCTGTCAATGTAACTCACCCAGGGAAGAGCAGACTGACCTCACTCTGTCAATGTTACACACCGCGGGAAGAGCAGACTGACCCCACTCTGTCAATGTAACACACCCAAGGAAGAGCAGTCTGACCCCACTCTGTCATTGTAACACAGCCAGGGAAGAGCAGATTGACCCCTCTCTGTCAATGTAACTCACCCAGGGAACAGAAGATTGACCTCACTCGGTCAATGTAACATACCCAGGGAAGAGCAGACTAACCCCACTCTGTCAATGTAACACACCCAGGGAAGAGCAGACTGACCCCACTCTGTCAATATCACGCACCCAGGGAAGAGCAGACTGACCTCACTCTGTCAACGTAACACACCCAGGGAAGAGCAGACTGACCCCACTCTGTCAATGTAACACACCCAGGGAAGAGCAGACTTTCCCCACTCTGTCAATGTAACACACCCAGGGAAGTGCAGACTGACCCCACTCTGTCAATGTAACACACCCAGGGAAGACCAGACTGACCCCTCTCCCTCCGTGTAACTCACCCAGGGAAGAGCAGACTGACCCCACTCTTTCAATGTAACACACCCAGGGAAGAGCAGACTGACCGCACTCCATCAATGTAACACACCCAGGGAAGAGCAAACTGACCCCACTCTGTCAATGTCACGCACCCAGGGAAGAGCAGACTGACCGCACTCTGTCAATGTAACACACCCAGGGAAGACCAGACTGACCCCACTCTGTCAAAGTAACACAACCAGGGAAGGGCAGACTGAACCCACTCTGTCAATGTAACATACTCAGGGAATAGCAGTCTGACCCCACTCTGTCAATGTATCACACCCAGGGGAGAGCAGACTGACCCCACCCTGTCAATGTAACTCACCCAGGGAAGAGCAGACTGACCTCACTCTGTCAATGTAACACACCGCGGGAAGAGCAGACTGACCCCACTCTTTCAATGTAACACACCCAGGGAAGAGCAGTCTGTCCCCACACTTTCAATGTAACACAGCCAGGGAAGAGCAGACTGACCCCTCTCTGTCAATGTAACTCACCCAGGGAACAGAAGATTGACCTCACTCGGTCAATGTAACACACCCAGGGAAGAGCAGACTAACCCCACTCTGTCAATGTAACACACTCAGGGAAGAGCAGACTCTTCCCACTCTGTCAAAGTAACACACTCAGGGAAGAGCAGACTGACCTCACTCTGTCAATGTAACACTCCCAGGGAAGTGCAGACTGACCTCACTCTTTTAATGTAACACACCCAGGGAAGACCAGACTGACCCCTCTCCCTCCGTGTAACTCACCCAGGGAAGAGCAGACTGACCCCACTCTTTCAATGTAACACACCCAGGGAAGAGCTGACTGACCCCACTCTGTCAATGTAACACTCCCAGGGGAGAGCAGACTGACCCCTCTCTCTCCATGTAACACACCCATGGAAGATAGACTGACCCCACTCTGTCAATGTAACACACCCAGGGAAAAGCAGACTGACCCCACTCTGACAATGTAACACACCCAAGGAAGAGCAGACTGACCCCACTCTGTCATTGTAACACAGCCAGGGAAGAGCAGATTGACCCCTCTCTGTCAATGTAACTCACCCAGGGAACAGAAGATTGACCTCACTCGGTCAATGTAACATACCCAGGGAAGAGCAGACTAACCCCATTCTTTCAATGTAACACACCCAGGGAAGAGCAGACTGACCCCACTCTGTCAATATCACGCACCCAGGGAAGAGCAGACTGACCTCACTCTGTCAATGTAACACACCCAGGGAAGAGCAGACTGACCCCACTCTGTCAATGTAACACACCCAGGGAAGAGCAGACTGACCCCACTCTGTCAGTGTAACACACCCAGAGAAGAGCGGACTGACCCCACTCTGTCAATGTAACACACCCAAGGAAGAGCAGACTGACCCCACTCTGTCAGTGTAACACACCCAGAGAAGAGCAGACTGACCCCACTCTGTCAATGTAACACACCCAGGGAAGAGCAGACTGACCCCACTCTGTCAATGCAACACACCCAGGGAAGACCAGACTGACTCCTCTCCCTCCGTGTAACTCACCCAGGGAGTAGCAGACTGACCCCACTCTTTCAATGTAACACACCCAGGGAAGAGCAGACTGACCCCACTCTGTCAATGCAACACAGCCAGGGTAGAGCAGACTGACCCCTCTCTCTCCATGTAACTCACCCAGGGAAGATAGGCTGACCCCACCCTGTCAATGTAACACACCCATGGAAAAGCAGACTGACCCCACTCTGTCAATGTAACACACCCAGGGAAGAGCAGACTGACCCCACTCTGTCAATATCACAGACCTTGTGAAGAGCAGACTGACCCCCCTCTGTCAATGTAACACACCCAGGGAAGAGCAGACTGACCCTACACTGTCAATGCAACACACCCAGGGAAGAGCAGACTGACCCCACTCTGACAATGTAACACAGCCAGGGAAGAGCAGACTGACAACACTCTGTTAATGTAACACACCCAGGGAAGAACAGACTGACCCCACTCTGTCAGTGTAACACACCTAGGGAAGAGCAGACTGACACCACTCTGTCAATGTAACACACCCAGGGAAGAGCGGACTCACCCCACTCTGTCAATGTAACCCACCCAGTGAAGACCAGACTGACCCCTCTCCCTCCATGTAACTCACCCAGGGAAAAGCAGACTGACCCCACTCTTTCAATGTAACACACCCAGGGAAGAGCAGACTGACCCCACTCTGTCAATGCAACACACCCAGGGGAGAGCAGACTGACCCCTCTCACTCCATGTAACTCACACAGGGAAGATAGACTGACCCCACTCTGTCATTATCACATACCCAGGGAAGAGCAGACTCACCCAACTCTGTCAATGTAACACACCCAGGGGAGACCAGAGTGACCCCTCTCTCTCAATGTAACTCACATAGGGAAGAACAGACTGACCCCACTCTGTCAAAGTAACACACTCAGGGAAGAGCAGACTCTTCCCACTCTGTCAAAGTAACACACTCAGGGAAGAGCAGACTGACATCACTCTGTCAACGTAACACACCCAGGGAAGACCAGACTGTCCCCACTCTGTCAATGTAACACACCCAGGGAAGAGCAGACTGACCCCACTCTGTCAATGTAACACACCCAGGGAAGAGCAGACAGACCCCTCTCCCTCCGTGTAACTCACCCAGGGAAGAGCAGACTGACCCCACTCTTTCAATGTAACACACCCAGGGAAGAGTAGACTGACCCCACTCCATCAATGTAACACACCCGGGGAAGAGCAGACTGACCCCACCCTGTCAATATAACGCATCCAGGGAAGAGCAGACAGACCCCACTCTGTCAATGTAACACACACAGGGATGAGCAGACTGACCCCACTCTGTGAATGTAACACAACCAGGGAAGGGCAGACTGACCCCACTCTGTCAATGTAACATACTCAGGGAATAGCAGTCTGACCCCACTCTGTCAATGTATCACACCCAGGGGAGAGCAGACTGACCCCACCCTGTCAATGTAACTCACCCAGGGAAGAGCAGACAGACCTCACTCTGTCAATGTAACACACCGCGGGAAGAGCAGACTGACCCCACTCTGTCAATGTAACACACCCAAGGAAGAGCAGTCTGACCCCACTCTGTCATTGTAACACAGCCAGGGAAGAGCAGACTGACCCCTCTCTGTCAATGTAACTCACCCAGGGAACAGAAGATTGACCTCACTCGGTCAATGTAACATACCCAGGGAAGAGCAGACTAACCCCACTCTGTCAATGTAACACACCCAGGGAAGAGCAGACTGACCCCACTCTGTCAATGTAACACACCCAGGGAAGAGCAGACTGACCCCACTCTGTCAATGTCACGCACCCAGGGAAGAGCAGACTGACCCCACACTTTCAATGTAACACATCCAGAGAAGAGCAGACTGACCGCACTCGGTCAATGTAAACCACCCAGGGAAGAGCAGACGGACCCCTCTCTGTCAATGTAACACACCCAGGGAAGAGCAGATTTACCACACTCTGTCAATGTAACAGACCCAGGGAAGAGCAGACTGACCCCACTCTGTCAATGTAACACACCCAGGGAAGAGCAGACTGACCCCACTCTGTCAATGTAACACACCCAGGGAAGAGCAGACTGACCCCACTCTGTCAATGTCACGCACCCAGGGAAGAGCAGACTGACCCCACACTTTCAATGTAACACATCCAGAGAAGAGCAGACTGACCGCACTCGGTCAATGTAAACCACCCAGGGAAGAGCAGATTTACCACACTCTGTCAATGTAACAGACCCAGGGAAGAGCAGACTGACCGCACTCTGTCAATGTGACACTCTCAGGGAAGAGCAGACTGACCGCACTCTGTCAATGTGAGACTCTCAGGGAAGAGCAGACTGACCCCACTCTGTCAATGTAACCCACCCAGGGAAGAGCAGACTGACCCCACTCTGTCAATGTATCACACCCAGGGGAGAGCAGACTGAACCAACCCTGTCAAAGTAACTCACCCAGGGAAGAGCAGACTGACCTCACTCTGTCAATGTTACACACCGCGGGAAGAGCAGACTGACCCCACTCTGTCAATGTAACACACCCAAGGAAGAGCAGTCTGACCCCACTCTGTCATTGTAACACAGCCAGGGAAGAGCAGATTGACCCCTCTCTGTCAATGTAACTCACCCAGGGAACAGAAGATTGACCTCACTCGGTCAATGTAACATACCCAGGGAAGAGCAGACTAACCCCACTCTGTCAATGTAACACACCCAGGGAAGAGCAGACTGACCCCACTCTGTCAATATCACGCACCCAGGGAAGAGCAGACTGTCCCCACTCTGTCAATGTAACACACCCAGGGAAGAGCAGACTGACCCCACTCTGTCAATGTAACATACCCAGGGAAGAGCAGACTGTCCCCACTCTGTCAATGTAACACACCCAGGGAAGTGCAGACTGACCCCACTCTGTCAATGTAACACACCCAGGGAAGACCAGACTGACCCCTCTCCCTCCGTGTAACTCACCCAGGGGAGAGCAGACTGACCCCACTCTTTCAATGTAACACACCCAGGGAAGAGCAGACTGACCCCACTCCATCAATGTAACACACCCAGGGAAGAGCAAACTGACCCCACTCTGTCAATGTCACGCACCCAGGGAAGAGCAGACTGACCGCACTCTGTCAAAGTAACACAACCAGGGAAGGGCAGACTGAACCCACTCTGTCAATGTAACATACTCAGGGAATAGCAGTCTGACCCCACTCTGTCAATGTATCACACCCAGGGGAGAGCAGACTGACCCCACCCTGTCAATGTAACTCACCCAGGGAAGAGCAGACTGACCTCACTCTGTCAATGTAACACACCGCGGGAAGAGCAGACTGACCCCACTCTTTCAATGTAACACACCCAGGGAAGAGCAGTCTGACCCCACACTTTCAATGTAACACAGCCAGGGAAGAGCAGACTGACCCCTCTCTGTCAATGTAACTCACCCAGGGAACAGAAGATTGACCTCACTCGGTCAATGTATCACAACCAGGGGAGAGCAGACTGAACCAACCCTGTCAATGTAACTCACCCAGGGAAGAGCAGACTGACCTCACTCTGTCAATGTTACACACCGCGGGAAGAGCAGACTGACCCCACTCTGTCAATGTAACACACCCAAGGAATAGCAGTCTGACCCCACACTTTCAATGTAACACAGCCAGGGAAGAGCAGACTGACCCCTCTCTGTCAATGTAACTCACCCAGGGAACAGAAGATTGACCTCACTCGGTCAATGTAACATACCCAGGGAAGAGCAGACTAACCCCACTCTGTCAATGTAACACACCCAGGGAAGAGCAGACTGACCTCACTCTGTCAATGTAACACACCCAGGGAAGTGCAGACTGACCTCACTCTGTCAATGTAACACACCCAGGGAAGACCAGACTGACCCCTCTCCCTCCGTGTAACTCACCCAGGGAAGAGCAGACTGACCCCACTCTTTCAATGTAACACACCCAGGGAAGAGCAGACTGACACCACTCTGTCAAAGTAACACACTCAGGGAAGAGCAGACTCTTCCCACTCTGTCAAAGTAACACACTCAGGGAAGAGCAGACTGACCTCACTCTGTCAATGTAACACACCCAGGGAAGTGCAGACTGACCTCACTCTGTCAATGTAACACACCCAGGGAAGACCAGACTGACCCCTCTCCCTCCGTGTAACTCACCCAGGGAAGAGCAGACTGACCCCACTCTTTCAATGTAACACACCCAGGGAAGAGCTGACTGACCCCACTCTGTCAATGTAACACACCCAGGGGAGAGCAGACTGACCCCTCTCTCTCCATGTAACACACCCAGGGAAGATAGACTGACCCCACTCTGTCAATGTAACACACCCAGGGAAAAGCAGACTGACCCCACTCTGACAATGTAACACACCCAAGGAAGAGCAGACTGACCCCACTCTGTCATTGTAACACAGCCAGGGAAGAGCAGATTGACCCCTCTCTGTCAATGTAACTCACCCAGGGAACAGAAGATTGACCTCACTCGGTCAATGTAACATACCCAGGGAAGAGCAGACGAACCCCATTCTTTCAATGTAACACACCCAGGGAAGAGCAGACTGACCCCACTCTGTCAATATCACGCACCCAGGGAAGAGCAGACTGACCCCACTCTGTCAATGTAACACACCCAGGTAAGACCAGACTGTCCCCACTCTGTCAATGTAACACACCCAGGGAAGAGCAGACTGACCCCACTCTGTCAATGTAACACACCCAGGGAAGAGCAGACTGTCCCCACTCTGTCAATGTAACACACCCAGGGAAGTGCAGACTGACCCCACTCTGTCAATGTAACACACCCAGGGAAGACCAGACTGACCCCTCTCCCTCCGTGTAACTCACCCAGGGGAGAGCAGACTGACCCCACTCTTTCAATGTAACACACCCAGGGAAGAGCAGACTGACCCCACTCCATCAATGTAACACACCCAGGGAAGAGCAAACTGACCCCACTCTGTCAATGTCACGCACCCAGGGAAGAGCAGACTGACCGCACTCTGTCAATGTAACACACCCAGGGAAGAGCAGACTGACCCCACTCTGTCAAAGTAACACAACCAGGGAAGGGCAGACTGAACCCACTCTGTCAATGTAACATACTCAGGGAATAGCAGTCTGACCCCACTCTGTCAATGTATCACACCCAGGGGAGAGCAGACTGACCCCACCCTGTCAATGTAACTCACCCAGGGAAGAGCAGACTGACCTCACTCTGTCAATGTAACACACCGCGGGAAGAGCAGACTGACCCCACTCTTTCAATGTAACACACCCAGGGAAGAGCAGTCTGACCCCACACTTTCAATGTAACACAGCCAGGGAAGAGCAGACTGACCCCTCCCTGTCAATGTAACTCACCCAGGGAACAGAAGATTGACCTCACTCGGTCAATGTATCACAACCAGGGGAGAGCAGACTGAACCAACCCTGTCAATGTAACTCACCCAGGGAAGAGCAGACTGACCTCACTCTGTCAATGTTACACACCGCGGGAAGAGCAGACTGACCCCACTCTGTCAATGTAACACACCCAAGGAATAGCAGTCTGACCCCACACTTTCAATGTAACACAGCCAGGGAAGAGCAGACTGACCCCTCTCTGTCAATGTAACTCACCCAGGGAACAGAAGATTGACCTCACTCGGTCAATGTAACATACCCAGGGAAGAGCAGACTAACCCCACTCTGTCAATGTAACACACCCAGGGAAGAGCAGACTGACCTCACTCTGTCAATGTAACACACCCAGGGAAGTGCAGACTGACCTCACTCTGTCAATGTAACACACCCAGGGAAGACCAGACTGACCCCTCTCCCTCCGTGTAACTCACCCAGGGAAGAGCAGACTGACCCCACTCTTTCAATGTAACACACCCAGGGAAGAGCAGACTGACACCACTCTGTCAAAGTAACACACTCAGGGAAGAGCAGACTCTTCCCACTCTGTCAAAGTAACACACTCAGGGAAGAGCAGACTGACCTCACTCTGTCAATGTAACACACCCAGGGAAGTGCAGACTGACCTCACTCTGTCAATGTAACACACCCAGGGAAGACCAGACTGACCCCTCTCCCTCCGTGTAACTCACCCAGGGAAGAGCAGACTGACCCCACTCTTTCAATGTAACACACCCAGGGAAGAGCTGACTGACCCCACTCTGTCAATGTAACACACCCAGGGGAGAGCAGACTGACCCCTCTCTCTCCATGTAACACACCCAGGGAAGATAGACTGACCCCACTCTGTCAATGTAACACACCCAGGGAAAAGCAGACTGACCCCACTCTGACAATGTAACACACCCAAGGAAGAGCAGACTGACCCCACTCTGTCATTGTAACACAGCCAGGGAAGAGCAGATTGACCCCTCTCTGTCAATGTAACTCACCCAGGGAACAGAAGATTGACCTCACTCGGTCAATGTAACATACCCAGGGAAGAGCAGACGAACCCCATTCTTTCAATGTAACACACCCAGGGAAGAGCAGACTGACCCCACTCTGTCAATATCACGCACCCAGGGAAGAGCAGACTGACCCCACTCTGTCAATGTAACACACCCAGGTAAGACCAGACTGTCCCCACTCTGTCAATGTAACACACCCAGGGAAGAGCAGACTGACCCCACTCTGTCAATGTAACACACCCAGGGAAGAGCAGACTGTCCCCACTCTGTCAATGTAACACACCCAGGGAAGTGCAGACTGACCCCACTCTGTCAATGTAACACACCCAGGGAAGACCAGACTGACCCCTCTCCCTCCGTGTAACTCACCCAGGGGAGAGCAGACTGACCCCACTCTTTCAATGTAACACACCCAGGGAAGAGCAGACTGACCCCACTCCATCAATGTAACACACCCAGGGAAGAGCAAACTGACCCCACTCTGTCAATGTCACGCACCCAGGGAAGAGCAGACTGACCGCACTCTGTCAATGTAACACACCCAGGGAAGAGCAGACTGACCCCACTCTGTCAAAGTAACACAACCAGGGAAGGGCAGACTGAACCCACTCTGTCAATGTAACATACTCAGGGAATAGCAGTCTGACCCCACTCTGTCAATGTATCACACCCAGGGGAGAGCAGACTGACCCCACCCTGTCAATGTAACTCACCCAGGGAAGAGCAGACTGACCTCACTCTGTCAATGTAACACACCGCGGGAAGAGCAGACTGACCCCACTCTTTCAATGTAACACACCCAGGGAAGAGCAGTCTGACCCCACACTTTCAATGTAACACAGCCAGGGAAGAGCAGACTGACCCCTCCCTGTCAATGTAACTCACCCAGGGAACAGAAGATTGACCTCACTCGGTCAATGTATCACAACCAGGGGAGAGCAGACTGAACCAACCCTGTCAATGTAACTCACCCAGGGAAGAGCAGACTGACCTCACTCTGTCAATGTTACACACCGCGGGAAGAGCAGACTGACCCCACTCTGTCAATGTAACACACCCAAGGAATAGCAGTCTGACCCCACTCTGTCATTGTAACACAGCCAGGGAAGAGCAGATTGACCCCTCTCTGTCAATGTAACTCACCCAGGGAACAGAAGATTGACCTCACTCGGTCAATGTAACATACCCAGGGAAGAGCAGACTAACCCCACTCTGTCAATGTAACACACCCAGGGAAGAGTAGACTGACCCCACTCTGTCAATGTCACGCACCCAGGGAAGAGCAGACTGACACCACTCTGTCAAAGTAACACACTCAGGGAAGAGCAGACTCTTCCCACTCTGTCAAAGTAACACACTCAGGGAAGAGCAGACTGACCTCACTCTGTCAATGTAACACACCCAGGGAAGTGCAGACTGACCTCACTCTGTCAATGTAACACACCCAGGGAAGACCAGACTGACCCCTCTCCCTCCGTGTAACTCACCCAGGGAAGAGCAGACTGACCCCACTCTTTCAATGTAACACACCCAGGGAAGAGCTGACTGACCCCACTCTGTCAATGTAACACACCCAGGGGAGAGCAGACTGACCCCTCTCTCTCCATGTAACACACCCAGGGAAGATAGACTGACCCCACTCTGTCAATGTAACACACCCAGGGAAAAGCAGACTGACCCCACTCTGACAATGTAACACACCCAAGGAAGAGCAGACTGACCCCACTCTGTCATTGTAACACAGCCAGGGAAGAGCAGATTGACCCCTCTCTGTCAATGTAACTCACCCAGGGAACAGAAGATTGACCTCACTCGGTCAATGTAACATACCCAGGGAAGAGCAGACGAACCCCATTCTTTCAATGTAACACACCCAGGGAAGAGCAGACTGACCCCACTCTGTCAATATCACGCTCCCAGGGAAGAGCAGACTGACCCCACTCTGTCAATGTAACACACCCAGGTAAGACCAGACTGTCCCCACTCTGTCAATGTAACACACCCAGGGAAGAGCAGACTGACCCCACTCTGTCAATGTAACACACCCAGGGAAGAGCAGACTGTCCCCACTCTGTCAATGTAACACACCCAGGGAAGTGCAGACTGACCCCACTCTGTCAATGTAACACACCCAGGGAAGACCAGACTGACCCCTCTCCCTCCGTGTAACTCACCCAGGGGAGAGCAGACTGACCCCACTCTTTCAATGTAACACACCCAGGGAAGAGCAGACTGACCCCACTCCATCAATGTAACACACCCAGGGAAGAGCAAACTGACCCCACTCTGTCAATGTCACGCACCCAGGGAAGAGCAGACTGACCGCACTCTGTCAATGTAACACACCCAGGGAAGAGCAGACTGACCCCACTCTGTCAAAGTAACACAACCAGGGAAGGGCAGACTGAACCCACTCTGTCAATGTAACATACTCAGGGAATAGCAGTCTGACCCCACTCTGTCAATGTATCACACCCAGGGGAGAGCAGACTGACCCCACCCTGTCAATGTAACTCACCCAGGGAAGAGCAGACTGACCTCACTCTGTCAATGTAACACACCGCGGGAAGAGCAGACTGACCCCACTCTTTCAATGTAACACACCCAGGGAAGAGCAGTCTGACCCCACACTTTCAATGTAACACAGCCAGGGAAGAGCAGACTGACCCCTCTCTGTCAATGTAACTCACCCAGGGAACAGAAGATTGACCTCACTCGGTCAATGTATCACAAACAGGGGAGAGCAGACTGAACCAACCCTGTCAATGTAACTCACCCAGGGAAGAGCAGACTGACCTCACTCTGTCAATGTTACACACCGCGGGAAGAGCAGACTGACCCCACTCTGTCAATGTAACACACCCAAGGAATAGCAGTCTGACCCCACTCTGTCATTGTAACACAGCCAGGGAAGAGCAGATTGACCCCTCTCTGTCAATGTAACTCACCCAGGGAACAGAAGATTGACCTCACTCGGTCAATGTAACATACCCAGGGAAGAGCAGACTAACCCCACTCTGTCAATGTAACACACCCAGGGAAGAGCAGACTGACCCCACTCTGTCAATATCACGCACCCAGGGAAGAGCAGACTGACCTCACTCTGTCAATGTAACACACCCAGGGAAGAGCAGACTGACCCCACTCTGTCAATGTAACACACCCAGGGAAGAGCAGACTGTCCCCACTCTGTCAATGTCACACACCCAGGGAAGTGCAGACTGACCCCACTCTGTCAATGTAACACACCCAGGGAAGACCAGACTGACCCCTCTCCCTCCGTGTAACTCACCCAGGGAAGAGCAGACTGACCCCACTCTTTCAATGTAACACACCCAGGGAAGAGCAGACTGACCCCACTACATCAATGTAACACACCCAGGGAAGAGCAAACTGACCCCACTCTGTCAATGTCACGCACCCAGGGAAGAGCAGACTGACCGCACTCTGTCAATGTAACACACCCAGGGAAGACCAGACTGACCCCACTAAGTCAAAGTAACACAACCAGGGAAGGGCAGACTGAACCCACTCTGTCAATGTAACATACTCAGGGAATAGCAGTCTGACCCCACTCTGTCAATGTATCACACCCAGGGGAGAGCAGACTGACCCCACCCTGTCAAGGTAACTCACCCAGGGAAGAGCAGACTGACCTCAATCTGTCAATGTAACACACCGCGGGAAGAGCAGACTGACCCCACTCTTTCAATGTAACACACCCAGGGAAGAGCAGTCTGTCCCCACACTTTCAATGTAACACAGCCAGGGAAGAGCAGACTGACCCCTCTCTGTCAATGTAACTCACCCAGGGAACAGAAGATTGACCTCACTCGGTCAATGTAACATACCCAGGGAAGAGCAGACTAACCCCACTCTGTCAATGTAACACACCCAGGGAAGAGCAGACTCACCCCACTCTGTCAATGTAACACACCCAGGGAAGAGCAGACTGACCCCACTCTGTCAATGTCACGCACCCAGGGAAGAGCAGACTGACACCACTCTGTCAAAGTAACACACTCAGGGAAGAGCAGACTCTTCCCACTCTGTCAAAGTAACACACTCAGGGAAGAGCAGAGTGACCTCACTCTGTCAATGTAACACACCCAGGGAAGTGCAGATTGACCTCACTCTGTCAATGTAACACACCCAGGGAAGACCAGACTGACCCCTCTCCCTCCGTGTAACTCACCCAGGGAAGAGCAGACTGACCCCACTCTTTCAGTGTAACACACCCAGGGAAGAGCTGACTGACCCCACTCTGTCAATGTAACACACCCAGGGGAGAGCAGACTGACCCCTCTCTCTCCATGTAACACACCCAGGGAAGATAGACTGACCCCACTCTGTCAATGTAACACACCCAGGGAAAAGCAGACTGACCCCACTCTGACAATGTAACACACCCAAGGAAGAGCAGACTGACCCCACTCTGTCATTGTAACACAGCCAGGGAAGAGCAGATTGACCCCTCTCTGTCAATGTAACTCACCCAGGGAACAGAAGATTGACCTCACTCGGTCAATGTAACATACCCAGGGAAGAGCAGACGAACCCCATTCTTTCAATGTAACACACCCAGGGAAGAGCAGACTGACCCCACTCTGTCAATATCACGCACCCAGGGAAGAGCAGACTGACCCCACTCTGTCAATGTAACACACCCAGGTAAGACCAGACTGTCCCCACTCTGTCAATGTAACACACCCAGGGAAGAGCAGACTGACCCCACTCTGTCAATGTAACACACCCAGGGAAGAGCAGACTGACCCCACTCTGTCAATGTAACACACCCAGGGAAGAGCAGACTGACCCCTCTCCCTCCGTGTAACTCACCCAGGGAAGAGCAGACTGACCCCACTCTTTCAATGTAACACACCCAGGGAACAGAAGATTGACCTCACTCGGTCAATGTAACATACCCAGGGAAGAGCAGACTAACCCCACTCTGTCAATATAACACACCCAGGGAAGAGCAGACTGACCCCACTCTGTCAATATCACGCACCCAGGGAAGAGCAGACTGACCTCACTCTGTCAATGTAACACACCCAGGGAAGAGCAGACTGACCCCACTCTGTCAATGTAACACACCCAGGGAAGAGCAGACTGTCCCCACTCTGTCAATGTCACACACCCAGGGAAGTGCAGACTGACCCCACTCTGTCAATGTAACACACCCAGGGAAGACCAGACTGACCCCTCTCCCTCCGTGTAACTCACCCAGGGAAGAGCAGACTGACCCCACTCTTTCAATGTAACACACCCAGGGAAGAGCAGACTGACCCCACTACATCAATGTAACACACCCAGGGAAGAGCAAACTGACCCCACTCTGTCAATGTCACGCACCCAGGGAAGAGCAGACTGACCGCACTCTGTCAATGTAACACACCCAGGGAAGACCAGACTGACCCCACTAAGTCAAAGTAACACAACCAGGGAAGGGCAGACTGAACCCACTCTGTCAATGTAACATACTCAGGGAATAGCAGTCTGACCCCACTCTGTCAATGTATCACACCCAGGGGAGAGCAGACTGACCCCACCCTGTCAAGGTAACTCACCCAGGGAAGAGCAGACTGACCTCAATCTGTCAATGTAACACACCGCGGGAAGAGCAGACTGACCCCACTCTTTCAATGTAACACACCCAGGGAAGAGCAGTCTGTCCCCACACTTTCAATGTAACACAGCCAGGGAAGAGCAGACTGACCCCTCTCTGTCAATGTAACTCACCCAGGGAACAGAAGATTGACCTCACTCGGTCAATGTAACATACCCAGGGAAGAGCAGACTAACCCCACTCTGTCAATGTAACACACCCAGGGAAGAGCAGACTCACCCCACTCTGTCAATGTAACACACCCAGGGAAGAGCAGACTGACCCCACTCTGTCAATGTCACGCACCCAGGGAAGAGCAGACTGACACCACTCTGTCAAAGTAACACACTCAGGGAAGAGCAGACTCTTCCCACTCTGTCAAAGTAACACACTCAGGGAAGAGCAGAGTGACCTCACTCTGTCAATGTAACACACCCAGGGAAGTGCAGACTGACCTCACTCTGTCAATGTAACACACCCAGGGAAGACCAGACTGACCCCTCTCCCTCCGTGTAACTCACCCAGGGAAGAGCAGACTGACCCCACTCTTTCAGTGTAACACACCCAGGGAAGAGCTGACTGACCCCACTCTGTCAATGTAACACACCCAGGGGAGAGCAGACTGACCCCTCTCTCTCCATGTAACACACCCAGGGAAGATAGACTGACCCCACTCTGTCAATGTAACACACCCAGGGAAAAGCAGACTGACCCCACTCTGACAATGTAACACACCCAAGGAAGAGCAGACTGACCCCACTCTGTCATTGTAACACAGCCAGGGAAGAGCAGATTGACCCCTCTCTGTCAATGTAACTCACCCAGGGAACAGAAGATTGACCTCACTCGGTCAATGTAACATACCCAGGGAAGAGCAGACGAACCCCATTCTTTCAATGTAACACACCCAGGGAAGAGCAGACTGACCCCACTCTGTCAATATCACGCACCCAGGGAAGAGCAGACTGACCCCACTCTGTCAATGTAACACACCCAGGTAAGACCAGACTGTCCCCACTCTGTCAATGTAACACACCCAGGGAAGAGCAGACTGACCCCACTCTGTCAATGTAACACACCCAGGGAAGAGCAGACTGACCCCACTCTGTCAATGTAACACACCCAGGGAAGAGCAGACTGACCCCTCTCCCTCCGTGTAACTCACCCAGGGAAGAGCAGACTGACCCCACTCTTTCAATGTAACACACCCAGGGAAGAGTAGACTGACCCCACTCCATCAATGTAACACACCCGGGGAAGAGCAGACTGACCCCACCCTGTCAATATAACGCATCCAGGGAAGAGCAGACAGACCCCACTCTGTCAATGTAACACACCCAGGGAAGAGCAGACTGACCCCACTCTGTGAATGTAACACAACCAGGGAAGGACAGACTGACCCCACTCTGTCAATGTAACATACTCAGGGAATAGCAGTCTGACCCCACTCTGTCAATGTATCACACCCAGGGGAGAGCAGACTGACCCCACCCTGTCAATGTAACTCACCCAGGGAAGAGCAGACAGACCTCACTCTGTCAAAGTAACAAACCGCGGGAAGAGCAGACTGACCCCACTCTGTCAATGTAACACACCCAAGGAAGAGCAGTCTGACCCCACTCTGTCATTGTAACACAGCCAGGGAAGAGCAGACTGACCCCTCTCTGTCAATGTAACTCACCCAGGGAACAGAAGATTGACCTCACTCGGTCAATGTAACATACCCAGGGAAGAGCAGACTAACCCCACTCTGTCAATGTAACACACCCAGGGAAGAGCAGACTGACCCCACTCTGTCAATGTAACACACCCAGGGAAGAGCAGACTGACCCCACTCTGTCAATGTCACGCACCCAGGGAAGAGCAGACTGACACCACTCTGTCAAAGTAACACACTCAGGGAAGAGCAGACTCTTCCCACTCTGTCAAAGTAACACACTCAGGGAAGAGCAGACTGACCTCACTCTGTCAATGTAACACACCCAGGGAAGAGCAGACTGACCCCTCTCCCTCCGTGTAACTCACCCAGGAAAGAGCAGACTGACCCCACTCTTTCAATGTAACACACCCAGGGAAGAGCTGACTGACCCCACTCTGTCAATGTAACACACCCAGAGGAGAGCAGACTGACCCCTCTCTCTCCATGTAACACACGCAGGGAAGATAGACTGACCCCACTCTGTCAATGTAACACACCCAGGGAAAAGCAGTCTGACCCCACTCTGTCATTGTAACACAGCCAGGGAAGAGCAGACTGACCCCTCTCTGTCAATGTAACTCACCCAGGGAACAGAAGATTGACCTCACTCGGTCAATGTAACATACCCAGGGAAGAGCAGACTAACCCCACTCTGTCAATGTAACACACCCAGGGAAGAGCAGACTGACCCCACTCTGTCAATGTAACACACCCAGGGAAGAGCAGACTGACCCCTCTCTGTCAATGTAACTCACCCAGGGAACAGAAGATTGACCTCACTCGGTCAATGTAACATACCCAGGGAAGAGCAGACTAACCCCACTCTGTCAATGTAACACACCCAGGGAAGAGCAGACTCACCCCACTCTGTCAATGTAACACACCCAGGGAAGAGCAGACTGACCCCACTCTGTCAATGTCACGCACCCAGGGAAGAGCAGACTGACACCACTCTGTCAAAGTAACACACTCAGGGAAGAGCAGACTCTTCCCACTCTGTCAAAGTAACACACTCAGGGAAGAGCAGATTGACCCCTCTCTGTCAATGTAACTCACCCAGGGAACAGAAGATTGACCTCACTCGGTCAATGTAACATTCCCAGGGAAGAGCAGACTAACCCCATTCTTTCAATGTAACACACCCAGGGAAGAGCAGACTGACCCCTGTCTGTCAATATCACGCACCCAGGGAAGAGCAGACTGACCTCACTCTGTCAATGTAACACACCCAGGGAAGAGCAGACTGACCCCACTCTGTCAATGTAACACACCCAGGGAAGAGCAGACTGACCCCACTCTGTCAGTGTAACACACCCAGAGAAGAGCGGACTGACCCCACTCTGTCAATGTAACACACCCAAGGAAGAGCAGACTGACCCCACTCTGTCAGTGTAACACACCCAGAGAAGAGCAGACTGACCCCACTCTGTCAATGTAACACACCCAGGGAAGAGCAGACTGACCCCACTCTGTCAATGCAACACACCCAGGGAAGACCAGACTGACTCCTCTCCCTCCGTGTAACTCACCCAGGGAATAGCAGACTGACCCCACTCTTTCAATGTAACACACGCAGGGAAGAGCAGACTGACCCCACTCTGTCAATGCAACACAGCCAGGGTAGAGCAGACTGACCCCTCTCTCTCCATGTAACTAACCCAGGGAAGATAGGCTGAGCCCACCCTGTCAATGTAACACACCCATGGAAAAGCAGACTGACCCCACTCTGTCAATGTAACACACCCAGGGAAGAGCAGACTGACCCCACTCTGTCAATATCACAGACCTTGTGAAGAGCAGACTGACCCCCCTCTGTCAATGTAACACACCCAGGGAAGAGCAGACTGACCCTACACTGTCAATGCAACACACCCAGGGAAGAGCAGACTGACCCCACTCTGACAATGTAACACAGCCAGGGAAGAGCAGACTGACCACACTCTGTTAATGTAACACACCCAGGGAAGAACAGACTGACCCCACTCTGTCAGTGTAACACACCCAGGGAAGAGCAGACTGACACCACTCTGTCAATGTAACACACCCAGGGAAGAGCGGACTGACCCCACTCTGTCAATGTAACCCACCCAGTGAAGAGCAGACTGACCCCTCTCCCTCCATGTAACTCACCCAGGGAAAAGCAGACTGACCCCACTCTTTCAATGTAACACACCCAGGGAAGAGCAGACTGACCCCACTCTGTCAATGCAACACACCCAGGGGAGAGCAGACTGACCCCTCTCTCTCCATGTAACTCACCCAGGGAAGATAGACTGACCCCACTCTGTCATTATCACATACCCAGGGAAGAGCAGACTCACCCAACTCTGTCAATGTAACACACCCAGGGGAGACCAGAGTGACCCCTCTCTCTCAATGTAACTCACATAGGGAAGAACAGACTGACCCCACTCTGTCAAAGTAACACACTCAGGGAAGAGCAGACTCTTCCCACTCTGTCAAAGTAACACACTCAGGGAAGAGCAGACTGACATCACTCTGTCAATGTAACACACCCAGGGAAGACCAGACTGTCCCCACTCTGTCAATGTAACACACCCAGGGAAGAGCAGACTGACCCCACTCTGTCAATGTAACACACCCAGGGAAGAGCAGACTGACCCCTCTCCCTCCGTGTAACTCACCCAGGGAAGAGCAGACTGACCCCACTCTTTCAATGTAACACACCCAGGGAAGAGTAGACTGACCCCACTCCATCAATGTAACACACCCGGGGAAGAGCAGACTGACCCCACCCTGTCAATATAACGCATCCAGGGAAGAGCAGACAGACCCCACTCTGTCAATGTAACACACCCAGGGAAGAGCAGACTGACCCCACTCTGTGAATGTAACACAACCAGGGAAGGGCAGACTGACCCCACTCTGTCAATGTAACATACTCAGGGAATAGCAGTCTGACCCCACTCTGTCAATGTATCACACCCAGGGGAGAGCAGACTGACCCCACCCTGTCAATGTAACTCACCCAGGGAAGAGCAGACAGACCTCACTCTGTCAATGTAACACACCGCGGGAAGAGCAGACTGACCCCACTCTGTCAATGTAACACACCCAAGGAAGAGCAGTCTGACCCCACTCTGTCATTGTAACACAGCCAGGGAAGAGCAGACTGACCCCTCTCTGTCAATGTAACTCACCCAGGGAACAGAAGATTGACCTCACTCGGTCAATGTAACATACCCAGGGAAGAGCAGACTAACCCGACTCTGTCAATGTAACACACCCAGGGAAGAGCAGACTGACCCCACTCTGTCAATGTAACACACCCAGGGAAGAGCAGACTGACCCCACTCTGTCAATGTCACGCACCCAGGGAAGAGCAGACTGACCCCACACTTTCAATGTAACACACCCAGGGAAGAGCAGTCTGTCCCCACACTTTCAATGTAACACAGCCAGGGAAGAGCAGACTGACCCCTCTCTGTCAATGTAACTCACCCAGGGAACAGAAGATTGACCTCACTCGGTCAATGTAACATACCCAGGGAAGAGCAGACTAACCCCACTCTGTCAATGTAACACACCCAGGGAAGAGCAGACTGACCCCACTCTGTCAATGTAACACACCCAGGGAAGAGCAGACTGACCCCACTCTGTCAATGTCACGCACCCAGGGAAGAGCAGACTGACACCACTCTGTCAAAGTAACACACTCAGGGAAGAGCAGACTCTTCCCACTCTGTCAAAGTAACACACTCAGGGAAGAGCAGACTGACCTCACTCTGTCAATGTAACACACCCAGGGAAGTGCAGACTGACCTCACTCTGTCAATGTAACACACCCAGGGAAGACCAGACTGACCCCTCTCCCTCCGTGTAACTCACCCAGGGAAGAGCAGACTGACCCCACTCTTTCAATGTAACACACCCAGGGAAGAGCTGACTGACCCCACTCTGTCAATGTAACACACCCAGGGGAGAGCAGACTGACCCCTCTCTCTCCATGTAACACACCCAGGGAAGATAAACTGACCCCACTCTGTCAATGTAACACACCCAGGGAAAAGCAGACTGACCCCACTCTGACAATGTAACACACCCAAGGAAGAGCAGACTGACCCCACTCTGTCATTGTAACACAGCCAGGGAAGAGCAGATTGACCCCTCTCTGTCAATGTAACTCACCCAGGGAACAGAAGATTGACCTCACTCTGTCAATGTAACATACCCAGGGAAGAGCAGACTAACCCCATTCTTTCAATGTAACACACCCAGGGAAGAGCAGACAGACCCCACTCTGTCAATATCACGCACCCAGGGAAGAGCAGACTGACCTCACTCTGTCAATGTAACACACCCAGGGAAGAGCAGACTGACCCCACTCTGTCAATGTAACACACCCAGGGAAGAGCAGACTGACCCCACTCTGTCAGTGTAACACACCCAGAGAAGAGCGGACTGACCCCACTCTGTCAATGTAACACACCCAAGGAAGAGCAGACTGACCCCACTCTGTCAGTGTAACACACCCAGAGAAGAGCAGACTGACACCACTCTGTCAATGTAACACACCCAGGGAAGAGCAGACTGACCCCACTCTGTCAATGCAACACACCCAGGGAAGACCAGACTGACTCCTCTCCCTCCGTGTAACTCACCCAGGGAATAGCAGACTGACCCCACTCTTTCAATGTAACACACCCAGGGAAGAGCAGACTGACCCCACTCTGTCAATGCAACACAGCCAGGGTAGAGCAGACTGACCCCTCTCTCTCCATGTAACTCACCCAGGGACGATAGGCTGACCCCACCCTGTCAATGTAACACACCCATGGAAAAGCAGACTGACCCCACTCTGTCAATGTAACACACCCAGGGAAGAGCAGACTGACCCCACTCTGTCAATATCACAGACCTTGTGAAGAGCAGACTGACCCCCCTCTGTCAATATAACACACCCAGGGAAGAGCAGACTGACCCTACACTGTCAATGCAACACACCCAGGGAAGAGCAGACTGACCCCACTCTGACAATGTAACACACCCAGGGAAGAGCAGACTGACCACACTCTGTTAATGTAACACACCCAGGGAAGAACATACTGACCCCACTCTGTCAGTGTAACACACCCAGGGAAGAGCAGACTGACACCACTCTGTCAATGTAACACACCCAGGGAAGAGCGGACTGACCCCACTCTGTCAATGTAACCCACCCAGTGAAGAGCAGACTGACCCCTCTCCCTCCATGTAACTCACCCAGGGAAAAGCAGACTGACGCCACTCTTTCAATGTAACACACCCAGGGAAGAGCAGACGGAGACCACTCTGTCAATGCAACACACCCAGGGGAGAGCAGACTGACCCCTCTCTCTCCATGTAACTCACCCAGGGAAGATACACTGACCCCACTCTGTCATTATCACATAACCAGGGAAGAGCAGACTCACCCAACTCTGTCAATGTAACACACCCAGGGGAGACCAGAGTGACCCCTCTCTCTCAATGTAACTCACATAGGGAAGAACAGACTGACCCCACGCTGTCAAAGTAACACACTCAGGGAAGAGCAGACTCTTCCCACTCTGTCAAAGTAACACACCCAGGGAAGAGCAGACTGTCCCCACACTGTCAAAGTAACACACCCAGGGAAGAGCAGACTGACCCCACTCTGTCAATGTAACACACCCAGGGAAGAGCAGACTGACCCCTCTCCCTCCGTGTAACTCACCCAGGGAAGAGCAGACTGACCCCACTCTTTCAATGTAACACACCCAGGGAAGAGTAGACTGACCCCACTCCATCAATGTAACACACCCGGGGAAGAGCAGACTGACCCCACCCTGTCAATATAACGAATCCAGGGAAGAGCAGACAGACCCCACTCTGTCAATGTAACACACCCAGGGAAGAGCAGACTGACCCCACTCTGTGAATGTAACACAACCAGGGAAGGGCAGACTGACCCCACTCTGTCAATGTAACATACTCAGGGAATAGCAGTCTGACCCCACCCTGTCAAAGTAACTCACCCAGGGAAGAGCAGACAGACCTCACTCTGTCAATGTAACACACCGCGGGAAGAGCAGACTGACCCCACTCTGTCAATGTAACACACCCAAGGAAGAGCAGTCTGACCCCACTCTGTCATTGTAACACAGCCAGGGAAGAGCAGACTGACCCCTCTCTGTCAATGTAACTCACCGAGGGAACAGAAGATTGACCTCACTCGGTCAATGTAACATACCCAGGGAAGAGCAGACTAACCCCACTCTGTAAATGTAACACACCCAGGGAAGAACAGACTGACCCCACTCTGTCAATGTAACACACCCAGGGAAGAGCAGACTGACCCCACTCTGTCAATGTCACGCACCCAGGGAAGAGCAGACTGACCCCACACTTTCAATGTAACACATCCAGAGAAGAGCAGACTGACCACACTCGGTCAATGTAAACCACCCAGGGAAGAGCAGACTGACCCCTCTCTGTCAATGTAACACACCCAGGGAAGAGCAAATTTACCCCACTCTGTCAATGTAACAGACCCAGGGAAGAGCAGACTGACCCCACTCTGTCAATGTAACACACCCAGGGAAGAGCAGACTGACCCCATTCTGTCAATGTAACACACCCAGGGAAGAACAGACTGACCCCACTCTGACAATGTAACACACCCAGGGAAGAGCAGACTGACCACACTCTGTTAATGTAACACACCCAGGGAAGAACATACTGACCCCACTCTGTCAGTGTAACACACCCAGGGAAGAGCAGACTGACACCACTCTGTCAATGTAACACACCCAGGGAAGAGCGGACTGACCCCACTCTGTCAATGTAACCCACCCAGTGAAGAGCAGACTGACCCCTCTCCCTCCATGTAACTCACCCAGGGAAAAGCAGACTGACGCCACTCTTTCAATGTAACACACCCAGGGAAGAGCAGACGG
This sequence comes from Chiloscyllium punctatum, assembly GCF_047496795.1. NCBI lineage: Eukaryota > Metazoa > Chordata > Chondrichthyes > Orectolobiformes > Hemiscylliidae > Chiloscyllium > Chiloscyllium punctatum. Next base: position 46,437,778 of record NC_092751.1, read on the forward strand.
AGACCACTCTGTCAATGCAACACACCCAGGGGAGAGCAGACTGACCCCTCTCTCTCCATGTAACTCACCCAGGGAAGATACACTGACCCCACTCTGTCATTATCACATAACCAGGGAAGAGCAGACTCACCCAACTCTGTCAATGTAACACACCCAGGGGAGACCAGAGTGACCCCTCTCTCTCAATGTAACTCACATAGGGAAGAACAGACTGACCCCACGCTGTCAAAGTAACACACTCAGGGAAGAGCAGACTCTTCCCACTCTGTCAAAGTAACACACCCAGGGAAGAGCAGACTGTCCCCACACTGTCAAAGTAACACACCCAGGGAAGAGCAGACTGACCCCACTCTGTCAATGTAACACACCCAGGGAAGAGCAGACTGACCCCTCTCCCTCCGTGTAACTCACCCAGGGAAGAGCAGACTGACCCCACTCTTTCAATGTAACACACCCAGGGAAGAGTAGACTGACCCCACTCCATCAATGTAACACACCCGGGGAAGAGCAGACTGACCCCACCCTGTCAATATAACGAATCCAGGGAAGAGCAGACAGACCCCACTCTGTCAATGTAACACACCCAGGGAAGAGCAGACTGACCCCACTCTGTGAATGTAACACAACCAGGGAAGGGCAGACTGACCCCACTCTGTCAATGTAACATACTCAGGGAATAGCAGTCTGACCCCACCCTGTCAATGTAACTCACCCAGGGAAGAGCAGACAGACCTCACTCTGTCAATGTAACACACCGCGGGAAGAGCAGACTGACCCCACTCTGTCAATGTAACACACCCAAGGAAGAGCAGTCTGACCCCACTCTGTCATTGTAACACAGCCAGGGAAGAGCAGACTGACCCCTCTCTGTCAATGTAACTCACCGAGGGAACAGAAGATTGACCTCACTCGGTCAATGTAACATACCCAGGGAAGAGCAGACTAACCCCACTCTGTAAATGTAACACACCCAGGGAAGAACAGACTGACCCCACTCTGTCAATGTAACACACCCAGGGAAGAGCAGACTGACCCCACTCTGTCAATGTCACGCACCCAGGGAAGAGCAGACTGACCCCACACTTTCAATGTAACACATCCAGAGAAGAGCAGACTGACCACACTCGGTCAATGTAAACCACCCAGGGAAGAGCAGACTGACCCCTCTCTGTCAATGTAACACACCCAGGGAAGAGCAAATTTACGCCACTCTGTCAATGTAACAGACCCAGGGAAGAGCAGACTGACCCCACTCTGTCAATGTAACACACCCAGGGAAGAGCAGACTGACCCCATTCTGTCAATGTAACACACCCAGGGAAGAACAGACTGACCCCACTCTGTCAATGTCAGACACCCAGGGGAGAGCGGACTTACCCCACTCTGTCAATGTAACGCACCCAGGGAAGAGCGGACTGACCCCACTCTGTCAATGTAACCCACCCAGTGAAGAGCAGACTGACCCCTCTCCCTCCATGTAACTCACCCAGGGAAGAGCAGACTGACCGCACTCTGTCAATGTAACACACCCAGGGAAGAGCAGACTGACCCCAATCTGCCAATGTGACACTCTCAGTGAAGAGCAGACTGACCCCACTCTGTCAATGTGACACTCTCAGGGAAGAGCAGACTGACCGCACTCTGTCAATGTGAGACTCTCAGGGAAGAGCAGACTGACCCCACTCTGTCAATGTAACCCACCCAGGGAAGAGCAGACTGACCCCACTCTGTCAATGTATCACACCCAGGGGAGAGCAGACTGAACCAACCCTGTCAAAGTAACTCACCCAGGGAAGAGCAGACTGACCTCACTCTGTCAATGTTACACACCGCGGGAAGAGCAGACTGACCCCACTCTGTCAATGTAACACACCCAAGGAAGAGCAGTCTGACCCCACTCTGTCATTGTAACACAGCCAGGGAAGAGCAGATTGACCCCTCTCTGTCAATGTAACTCACCCAGGGAACAGAAGATTGACCTCACTCGGTCAATGTAACATACCCAGGGAAGAGCAGACTAACCCCACTCTGTCAATGTAACACACCCAGGGAAGAGCAGATTGACCCCACTCTGTCAATATCACGCACCCAGGGAAGAGCAGACTGACCTCACTCTGTCAATGTAACACACCCAGGGAAGTGCAGACTGACCCCACTCTGTCAATGTAACACACCCAGGGAACAGCAGACTGTCCCCACTCTGTCAATGTAACACACCCAGGGAAGTGCAGACTGACCCCACTCTGTCAATGTAACACACCCAGGGAAGACCAGACTGACCCCTCTCCCTCCGTGTAACTCACCCAGGGAAGAGCAGACTGACCCCACTCTTTCAATGTAACACACCCAGGGAAGAGCAGACTGACCCCACTCTGTCAATGTAACACACCCAGGGAAGAGCAGACTGACCCCACTCTGTCAATGTCACGCACCCAGGGAAGAGCAGACTGACCCCACTCTGTCAAAGTAACACACTCAGGGAAGAGCAGACTCTTCCCACTCTGTCAAAGAAACACACTCAGGGAAGAGCAGACTGACCTCACTCTGTCAATGTAACACACCCAGGGAAGTGCAGACTGACCTCACTCTGTCAATGTAACACACCCAGGGAAGACCAGACTGACCCCTCTCCCTCCGTGTAACTCACCCAGGGATGAGCAGACTGACCCCACTCTTTCAATGTAACACACCCAGGGAAGAGCTGACTGACCCCACTCTGTCAATGTAACACACCCAGGGGAGAGCAGACTGACCCCTCTCTCTCCATGTAACACACCCAGGGAAGATAGACTGACCCCACTCTGTCAATGTAACACACCCAGGGAAAACCAGACTGACCCCACTCTGACAATGTAACACACCCAGGGTAGAGCAGACTGACCCCACTCTGTCAATATCACAGACCGTGGGAAGAGCAGACTGACCCCCCTCTGTCAATGTAACACACCCAGGGAAGAGCAGACTGACCCTACACTGTCAATTCAACACACACAGGGAAGAGCAGACTGACCCCACTCTGACACTGTAACCCACCCAGGGAAGAGCAGACTGACCCCACTCTGTCAATGTAACACACCCAGGGAATAGCAGACTGACCCCACTTTGTCAGTGTAACACACCCAGGAAGAGCAGACTGACCCCACTCTGTCAATGTAACACACCCAGGGAAGAGCGGACTGACCCCACTCTGTCAATGTAACCCACCCAGTGAAGAGCAGACTGACCCCTCTCCCTCCATGTAACTCACCCAGGGAAGAGCAGACTGACCCCATTCTGTCAATGTAACCCACCCAGGGAAGAGCAGACTGACCCCACTCTGTCATTATCACAGACCCAGGGCAGAGCAGACTCACCCAACTCTGTCAATGTAACACACCCAGGGGAGACCAGAGTGACCCCTCTATCTCAATGTAACTCACCTAGGGAAGAGCAGACTGACACCACTCTGTCAAAGTAACACACTCAGGGAAGAGCAGACTCTTCCCACTCTGTCAAAGTAACACACTCAGGGAAGAGCAGACTGACCTCACTCTGTCAATGTAACACACCCAGGGAAGAGCAGATTGTCCCCACTCTGTCAATGTAACACACCCAGGGAAGAGCAGACTGACCCCACTCTGTCAATGTAACACACCCAGGGAAGAGCAGACTGACCCCTCTCCCTCCGTGTAACTCACCCAGAGAAGAGCAGACTGACCCCACTCTTTCAATGTAACACACCCAGGGAAGAGCAGTCTGACCCCACTCTGTCATTGTAACACAGCCAGGGAAGAACAGACTGACCCCTCTCTGTCAATGTAACACACCCAGGGAACAGAAGATTGACCTCACTCGGTCAATGTAACATACCCAGGGAAGAGCAGACTAACCCCACTCTGTCAATGTAACACACCCAGGGAAGAGCAGACTGACCCCACTCTGTCAATGTAACACACCCAGGGAAGAGCAAACTGACCCCACTCTGTCAATGTCACGCACCCAGGGAAGAGCAGACTGTCCGCACTCTGTCAAAGTAACACACCCAGGGAAGACCAGACTGACCCCACTCTGTCAAAGTAACACAACCAGGGAAGGGCAGACTGAACCCACTCTGTCAATGTAACATACTCAGGGAATAGCAGTCTGACCCCACTCTGTCAATGTAACACACCCAGGGAAGACCAGACTGACCCCTCTCCCTCCGTGTAACTCACCCAGGGAAGAGCAGACTGACCCCACTCTTTCAATGTAACACACCCAGGGAAGAGCTGACTGACCCCACTCTGTCAATGTGACACACCCAGGGGAGAGCAGACTGACACCTCTCTCTCCATGTAACACACCCAGGGAAGATAGACTGACCCCACTCTGTCAATGTAACACACCCAGGGAAAAGCAGACTGACCCCACTCTGACAATGTAACACACCCAGGGAAGAGCAGACTGACCCCACTCTGTCAATATCACAGACCCTGGGAAGAGCAGACTGACCCCCCTCTGTCAATGTAACACACCCAGGGAAGAGCAGACTGACCCTACACTGTCAATGCAACACACCCAGGGAAGAGCAGACTGACTCCACTCTGACACTGTAACCCACCCAGGGAAGAGCAGACTGCCCCACTCTGTCAATGTAACACACCCAGGGAAGAGCAGACTGACCCCACTCTGTCAATGTAACACACCCAGGGAAGAGCGGACTGACCCCACTCTGTCAATGTAACCCACCCAGTGAAGAGCAGACTGACCCCTCTCCCTCCATGTAACTCACCCAGGGAAGAGCAGACTGACCCCATTCTGTCAATGTAACCCACCCAGGGAAGAACAGACTGACCCCACTCTGTCATTATCACAGACCCAGGGAAGAGCAGACTCACCCAACTCTGTCAATGTAACACACCCAGGGGAGACCAGAGTGACCCCTCTATCTCAATGTAACTCACCTAGGGAAGAGCAGACTGACCCCACTCTGCCAAAGTAGCACACTCAGGGAAGAGCAGATTCTTCCCACTCTGTCAAAGTAACACACTCAGGGAAGAGCAGACTGACCTCACTCTGTCAATGTAACACGCCCAGGGAAGAGCAGATTGTCCCCACTCTGTCAATGTAACACACCCAAGGAAGAGCAGACTGACCCCACTCTGTCAATGTAACACACCCAGGGAAGAGCAGACTGACCCCTCTGCCTCCGTGTAACTCACCCAGAGAAGAGCAGACTGACCCCTCTCTTTCAATGTAACACACCCAGGGAAGAGCAGTCTGACCCCACTCTGTCATTGTAACACAGCCAGGGAAGAACAGACTGACCCCTCTCTGTCAATGTAACTCACCCAGGGAACAGAAGATTGACCTCACTCGGTCAATGTAACATACCCAGGGAAGAGCAGACTAACCCCACTCTGTCAATGTAACACACCCAGGGAAGAGCAGACTGACCCCACTCTGTCAATGTAACACACCCAGGGAAGAGCAAACTGACCCCACTCTGTCAATGTCACGCACCCAGGGAAGAGCAGACTGACCGCACTCTGTCAATGTAACACACCCAGTGAAGAGCAGATTGATCCCACTGTGTCAATGTAACACACCCACTGAAGAGCAGACTGACCCCACCCTGTCAATGTAACACATCCAGGGAAGAGCAGACTGACCGCCCTCGGTCAATGTAACACACCCAGCGAAGAGCAGATTTACCCCACTCTGTCAATGTAACAGACCCAGGGAAGAGCAGACTGACCCCACTCTGTCAATATCACGCACCCAGGGAAGAGCAGACTGACCTCACTCTGTCAATGTAACACACCCAGGGAAGAGCAGACTGACCCCACTCTGTCAATGTAACACACCCAGGGAACAGCAGACTGTCCCCACTCTGTCAATGTAACACACCCAGGGAAGTGCAGACTGACCCCACTCTGTCAATGTAACACACCCAGGGAAGACCAGACTGACCCCTCTCCCTCCGTGTAACTCACCCAGGGAAGAGCAGACTGACCCCACTCTTTCAATGTAACACACCCAGGGAAGAGCAGACTGACCCCACTCTGTCAATGTAACACACCCAGGGAAGAGCAGACTGACCCCACTCTGTCAATGTCACGCACCCAGGGAAGAGCAGACTGACCCCACTCTGTCAAAGTAACACACTCAGGGAAGAGCAGACTCTTCCCACTCTGTCAAAGAAACACACTCAGGGAAGAGCAGACTGACCTCACTCTGTCAATGTAACACACCCAGGGAAGTGCAGACTGACCTCACTCTGTCAATGTAACACACCCAGGGAAGACCAGACTGACCCCTCTCCCTCCGTGTAACTCACCCAGGGATGAGCAGACTGACCCCACTCTTTCAATGTAACACACCCAGGGAAGAGCTGACTGACCCCACTCTGTCAATGTAACACACCCAGGGGAGAGCAGACTGACCCCTCTCTCTCCATGTAACACACCCAGGGAAGATAGACTGACCCCACTCTGTCAATGTAACACACCCAGGGAAAACCAGACTGACCCCACTCTGACAATGTAACACACCCAGGGTAGAGCAGACTGACCCCACTCTGTCAATATCACAGACCGTGGGAAGAGCAGACTGACCCCCCTCTGTCAATGTAACACACCCAGGGAAGAGCAGACTGACCCTACACTGTCAATTCAACACACACAGGGAAGAGCAGACTGACCCCACTCTGACACTGTAACCCACCCAGGGAAGAGCAGACTGACCCCACTCTGTCAATGTAACACACCCAGGGAATAGCAGACTGACCCCACTTTGTCAGTGTAACACACCCAGGAAGAGCAGACTGACCCCACTCTGTCAATGTAACACACCCAGGGAAGAGCGGACTGACCCCACTCTGTCAATGTAACCCACCCAGTGAAGAGCAGACTGACCCCTCTCCCTCCATGTAACTCACCCAGGGAAGAGCAGACTGACCCCATTCTGTCAATGTAACCCACCCAGGGAAGAGCAGACTGACCCCACTCTGTCATTATCACAGACCCAGGGCAGAGCAGACTCACCCAACTCTGTCAATGTAACACACCCAGGGGAGACCAGAGTGACCCCTCTATCTCAATGTAACTCACCTAGGGAAGAGCAGACTGACACCACTCTGTCAAAGTAACACACTCAGGGAAGAGCAGACTCTTCCCACTCTGTCAAAGTAACACACTCAGGGAAGAGCAGACTGACCTCACTCTGTCAATGTAACACACCCAGGGAAGAGCAGATTGTCCCCACTCTGTCAATGTAACACACCCAGGGAAGAGCAGACTGACCCCACTCTGTCAATGTAACACACCCAGGGAAGAGCAGACTGACCCCTCTCCCTCCGTGTAACTCACCCAGAGAAGAGCAGACTGACCCCACTCTTTCAATGTAACACACCCAGGGAAGAGCAGTCTGACCCCACTCTGTCATTGTAACACAGCCAGGGAAGAACAGACTGACCCCTCTCTGTCAATGTAACACACCCAGGGAACAGAAGATTGACCTCACTCGGTCAATGTAACATACCCAGGGAAGAGCAGACTAACCCCACTCTGTCAATGTAACACACCCAGGGAAGAGCAGACTGACCCCACTCTGTCAATGTAACACACCCAGGGAAGAGCAAACTGACCCCACTCTGTCAATGTCACGCACCCAGGGAAGAGCAGACTGTCCGCACTCTGTCAAAGTAACACACCCAGGGAAGACCAGACTGACCCCACTCTGTCAAAGTAACACAACCAGGGAAGGGCAGACTGAACCCACTCTGTCAATGTAACATACTCAGGGAATAGCAGTCTGACCCCACTCTGTCAATGTAACACACCCAGGGAAGACCAGACTGACCCCTCTCCCTCCGTGTAACTCACCCAGGGAAGAGCAGACTGACCCCACTCTTTCAATGTAACACACCCAGGGAAGAGCTGACTGACCCCACTCTGTCAATGTGACACACCCAGGGGAGAGCAGACTGACACCTCTCTCTCCATGTAACACACCCAGGGAAGATAGACTGACCCCACTCTGTCAATGTAACACACCCAGGGAAAAGCAGACTGACCCCACTCTGACAATGTAACACACCCAGGGAAGAGCAGACTGACCCCACTCTGTCAATATCACAGACCCTGGGAAGAGCAGACTGACCCCCCTCTGTCAATGTAACACACCCAGGGAAGAGCAGACTGACCCTACACTGTCAATGCAACACACCCAGGGAAGAGCAGACTGACTCCACTCTGACACTGTAACCCACCCAGGGAAGAGCAGACTGCCCCACTCTGTCAATGTAACACACCCAGGGAAGAGCAGACTGACCCCACTCTGTCAATGTAACACACCCAGGGAAGAGCGGACTGACCCCACTCTGTCAATGTAACCCACCCAGTGAAGAGCAGACTGACCCCTCTCCCTCCATGTAACTCACCCAGGGAAGAGCAGACTGACCCCATTCTGTCAATGTAACCCACCCAGGGAAGAGCAGACTGACCCCACTCTGTCATTATCACAGACCAAGGGAAGAGCAGACTCACCCAACTCTGTCAATGTAACACACCCAGGGGAGACCAGAGTGACCCCTCTATCTCAATGTAACTCACCTAGGGAAGAGCAGACTGACCCCACTCTGCCAAAGTAGCACACTCAGGGAAGAGCAGATTCTTCCCACTCTGTCAAAGTAACACACTCAGGGAAGAGCAGACTGACCTCACTCTGTCAATGTAACACGCCCAGGGAAGAGCAGATTGTCCCCACTCTGTCAATGTAACACACCCAAGGAAGAGCAGACTGACCCCACTCTGTCAATGTAACACACCCAGGGAAGAGCAGACTGACCCCTCTGCCTCCGTGTAACTCACCCAGAGAAGAGCAGACTGACCCCTCTCTTTCAATGTAACACACCCAGGGAAGAGCAGTCTGACCCCACTCTGTCATTGTAACACAGCCAGGGAAGAACAGACTGACCCCTCTCTGTCAATGTAACTCACCCAGGGAACAGAAGATTGACCTCACTCGGTCAATGTAACATACCCAGGGAAGAGCAGACTAACCCCACTCTGTCAATGTAACACACCCAGGGAAGAGCAGACTGACCCCACTCTGTCAATGTAACACACCCAGGGAAGAGCAAACTGACCCCACTCTGTCAATGTCACGCACCCAGGGAAGAGCAGACTGACCGCACTCTGTCAATGTAACACACCCAGGGAAGAGCAGATTGATCCCACTGTGTCAATGTAACACACCCACTGAAGAGCAGACTGACCCCACCCTGTCAATGTAACACATCCAGGGAAGAGCAGACTGACCGCCCTCGGTCAATGTAACACACCCAGCGAAGAGCAGATTTACCCCACTCTGTCAATGTAACAGACCCAGGGAAGAGCAGACTGACCCCACTCTGTCAATGTAACACACCTAGGGAAGAGCAGACAGACCCCATTCTGTCAATGTAACACACCCAGGGAAGAACAGACTGACCCTACTCTGTCAATGTTAGACACCCAGGGGAGAGCAGACTTACCCAACTCTGTCAATGTAACACACCCAGGGAAGAGCAGATTGACCCCACTCTGTCAATGTAACACACCCAGGGAAGAGCAGACTGACCCCACTCTGTCAATGTAACACACCCAGGGAAGAACAGACTGACCCCACTCTGTCAATGTAACACACCCAGGGAAGAGCAGACTGACCCCACTCTGTCAGTGTAACACACCCAGAGAAGAGCGGACTGACCCCACTCTGTCAATGTAACACACCCAGGGAAGAACAGACTGACCCCACTCTGTCAATGTAACACACCCAGGGAAGAGCAGACTGACCCCACTCTGTCAGTGTAACACACCCAGAGAAGAGCGGACTGACCCCACTCTGTCAATGTAACACACCCAGAGAAGAGCAGACTGACCCCTATCTGTCAATGTAACACACCCAGGGAAGAGCAGACTGACCCCACTGTGTCAATGTAACCCACCCAGTGAAGAGCAGACTGACCCCTCTCCCTCCATGTAACTCACCCAGGGAAGAGCAGACTGACGGCACTCTGTGAATGTAACCCACCCAGGGAAGTGCAGACTGACCCCACTCTGTCAATGTAACACACCCAGAGAAGAGCGGACTGACCCCACTCTGTCAATGTAACCCAACCAGTGAAGAGCAGACTGACCCCTCTCCCTCCATGTAACTCACCCAGGGAAGAGCAGACTGACCGCACTCTGTCAATGTAACACACCCAGGGAAGAGCAGACTGACCCCAATCTGTCAATGTGACACTCTCAGTGAAGAGAGATTGACCCCACTCTGTTAATGTGACACTCTCAGGGAAGAGCAGACTTACCGCACTCTGTCAATGTGAGATTCTCAGGGAAGTGCAGACTGACCCCACTCTGTCAATGCAACATACCCAGGGAAGATCAGACTGACCCCACTCTGTCAATGCAACACACCCAGGGAAGAGCAGACTGACCCCACTCTGTCAATGTTACACACCCAGGGAAGAGCAGACTGACCTCACTCTGTCAATGTCACACACCCAGGGAAGATCAGACTGACCCCACTCTGTCAATGTAACACACCCAAAAAAGAGATGACTGATCCCACTCTGTCAATGTAACACACTCAAAAAAGAGCAGACTGACCGCACTCTGCCAATGTAACTCACCCAGGTAAGAGCAGACTGACCCCACCATGTCAATGTAACACACACAGTGAAGGGCAGACTGACCCCACTCTGTCAATGTACCACACCCAGGGAAGAGCAGACTGACCCCACTCTGTCAATGTAACACACCCAGGGAAGAGCAGCCTGACCCCACTCTGCCAATGTCTCACACCCAGGGAAGAGCAGACTGACACCACTCTGTCAATGTGACACTCTCAGGGAAGAGCAGACTGACCGCGCTCTGTCAATGTGACACTCTCAGGGAAGAGCAGACCGACCGCACTCTGTCAATGTAACAAACCGAGGGAACAGCAGACTGACCCCACTGTGTCAATGTAACACACCCAGGGAAGAGCAGACTGACCCCACTCTGTCAATGCAACACACCCAGGGAAGAGCAGACTGACCGCACTCTGTCAATGTAACACACGCAGGGAAGGGCAGACTGACCCCACTCTCTCAATGTGACACTGTCAGGGAAAAGCAGACTGACCGCACACTGTCAATGTATCAAACCGAGGAAAGAGCAGACTGACCCCACTGTGTCAATGTAACACACCCATGGAAGAGCAGACTGACACCACTCTGTCAATGCAACACACCCAGGGAGGAGCAGACTGACCGCACTCTGTCAATATAACACGCCCAGGGAAGAGCAGACTGACCCCACTCTGTAAATGTAACACACCCAGGGAGGAGCAGACTGACCCCACTCTGTCAATGTAACGCACGCAAAAAAGAGCAGACTGACCCCACTCTGTCAATGTATCGCACCCAAACAAGAGCAGACTGACCTCACTCTGTCAATGTAACACACCCTGGGAAGAGCAGACTGACCCCAATCTGTCAATGTGACACTCTCAGTGAAGAGCCGACTGACCCCACTCTGTCAAAGTAACACACTCAGGGAAGAGCAGACTCTTCCCACTCTGTCAAAGTAACATACTCAGGGAAGAGAAGTCTGACCTCACTCTGTCAATGTAACACACCCAGGGAAGAGCAGACTGTCCTCACTCTGTCAATGTAACACAACCAGGGAAGAGCAGACTGACCCCACTCTGTCAATGTAACACACCCAGGGAAGAGCAGACTGACCCCTCTCCCTCCGTGTAACTCATCCAGGGAAGAGCAGACTGACCCCACTCTTTCAATGTAACACACCCAGGGTAGAGCAGACTGACCCCACTCTGTCAATGTAACACACCCAGGGAAGAGCAGACAGACCCCACTCTGTCAATGTAACACACCCAGGGAAGAGCAGACTGACCCCAGTCTGTCAATGTAACAAAACCAGGGAAGGGCAGACTCACCCCACTCTGTCAATGTAACATACTCAGGGAATAGCAGTCTGACCCCACTCTGTCAATGTATCACACCCAGGGGAGAGCATACTGACCCCACCCTGTCAATGTAACTCACCCAGGGAAGAGCAGACTGACCTCACTCTGTCAATGTAACACACCGCGGGAAGACAGACTGACCCCACTCTGTCAATGTAACACACCCAAGGAAGAGCAGTCTGACCACACTCTGTCATTGTAACACAGCCAGGGAAGAGCAGACTGACCCCTCTCTGTCAATGTAACTCACCCACGGAACAGAAGATTGACCTCGACTCGGTCAATGTAACATACCCAGGGAAGAGCAGACTAACCCCACTCTGTCAATGTAACACACGCAGGGAAGAGCAGACTGATCCCTCTCTGTCAATGTAACGCACCCAGGGAAGAGCAGAATGACCACACTCTGTCAATGTCACGCACCCAGGGAAGAGCAGACTGACCGTACTCTGTCAATGTAACACACCCAGGGAAGAGCAGATTGATCCTACTGTGTCAATGTAACACACCCAGGGAAGAACAGACTGACCCCACTCTGTCAATGCAAGACACCCAGGGGAGAGCAGACTTCCCCACTCTGTCAATGTAACACACCCAGGGAAGAGCAGATTGACCCCACTCTGTCAATGTAACACACCCAGGGAAGAGCAGACTGACCCCACTCTGTCAATGTAACACACCCAGGGAAGAGCAGACAGACCCCGTTCTGTCAATGTAACCCACCCAGGGAAGAACAGACTGACCCCACTCGTTCAATGTAACACACCCAGTGAAGAGCGGACTGACCCCACTCTGTCAATATAACCCACCCAGTGAAGAGCAGACTGACCCATCTCCCTCCATGTAACTCACCCAGGGAAGAGCAGACTGACCGCACTCTGTCAATGTAACACACCCAGGGAAGAGCAGACTGACCCCAATCTGCCAATGTGACACTCTCAGTGAAGAGCAGACTGACCCCACTCTGTCAATGTGACACTCTCAGGGTAGAGCAGACTGACCGCACTCTGTCAATGTGAGACTCTCAGGGAAGAGCAGACTGACCCCACTCTGTCAAAGTAACACACCCAGGGAAGAACAGACTGACCCCACTCTGTCAATGTAATCCACCCAGGGAAGAGCAGACTGACCCCACTCTGTCAATGCAACATACCCAGGGAAGATCAGACTGACCCCACTCTGTCAATGCAACACACCCAGGGAAGAGCAGACTGACCCCACTCTGTCAATGTTACACACCCAGGGAAGAGCAGACTGACCTCACTCTGTCAATGTCACACACACAGGGAAGATCAGACTGACCCCACTCTGTCAATGTAACACACCCAAAAAAGAGCAGACTGACCGCACTCTGCCAATGTAACTCACCCAGGTAAGAGCAGACTGACCCCACCCTGTCAATGTAACACACCCAGTGAAGGGCAGACTGACCCCACTCTGTCAATGTACCACACCCAGGGAAGAGCAGACTGACCGCACTCTGTCAATGTGACACTCTCAGGGAAGAGCAGACCGACCGCACTCTGTCAATGTAACAAACCGAGGGAAGAGCAGACTGACCCCACTGTGTCAATGTAACACACCCAGGGGAGAGCAGACTGACCCCACTCTGTCAATGCAACACACCCAGGGAAGAGCAGACTGACCGCACTCTGTCAATGTCACACACCCAGGGAAGAGCAGACTGACCCCACTCTGTCAATGTGACACTGTCAGGGAAGAGCAGACTGACCCCACTCTGTCAATGTAACACACCGAGGTAAGAGCATACTGACCCCACTCTGTCAATGTCACACACCCAGGGAAGAGCAGACTGACCGCACTCTGTCAATATAACACACCCAGGGAAGAGCAGACTGACCCCACTCTGTCAATGTAACGCACGCAAAAAAGAGCAGACTGACCCCACTCTGTCAATGTAACGCACCCAAACAAGAGCAGACTGACCGCACTCTGTCAATGTAAAACACCCAGGGAAGAGCAGACTGACCCCAATCTGTCAATGCAACATACCCAGGGAAGATCAGACTGACCCCACTCTGTCAATGCAGCACACCCAGGGAAGAGCAGACTGACCCCACTATGTCAATATCACACACCCAGGAAGATCAGACTGACCGCACTCTGTCAATGTAACACACTCAAAAACGAGCAGACTGACCGCACTCTGCCAATGTAACTCACCCAGGTAAGAGCAGACTGACCCCACTCTGTCCATGTAACACACCCAGTGAAGGGCAGACTGACCCCACTCTGTCAATGTAACACCCCCAGGGAAGAGCAGTGTGACCGCACTCTGTCAATGTAACACACCCAGGGAAGAGCAGACTTACCCCAATCTGTCAATGTGACACTCTCAGGGAAGAGCAGACTGACCGCACTCTGTCAATGTGACACTCTCAGGGAAGAGCAGACTGACCGCAGTCTGTCAATGTAACAAACCGAGGGAAGAGCAGACTGACACCACTGTGTCCATGTAACACTCCCAGGGAAGAGCAGACTGACCCCACTCTGTCAATGCAACACACCCAGGGAAGAGCAGACTGACCCCACTCTGTCAATGTAACACACCCAGGGAAGGGCAGACTGACCCCACTCTGTCAATGTAACACACCGAGGGAAGAGCAGACTGACCCCACTCTGTCAATGTCACACACCCAGGGAAGAGCAGACTGACCCCACTCTGTCAATGCAACACACCCAGTGAAGAGCAGACTGACCTCACTCTGTCAATGTAACACACCCAGGGAAGGGCAGACTGACCCCACTCTGTCAATGTAACACACCGAGGGAAAAGCAGACTGACCCCACTCTGTCAATGTCACACACCCAGGGAAGAGCAGTCTGACCCCACTCTGTCAATGTAACCCACGCAGGGAAGAGCAGACTGACCTCACTCCGTCAATGTAACACACTCAGCGAAGATCAGACTGACCTCACTCTGTCAATGTAACACTCCCTGGGATGAGCAGACTGAACACTCTCTGTCAATGTAACTCTGAGTGTGTGGGGTCAGTCGCAATATTCAGGGGTTCGTGCCTGGAACACAGTGTCTGAGAGTGTGGGATAGGCCGGGTTAATCCAGGGTTTAGGGTCTGGAACACAGTGTCTGTGGGAGTAGGATAAACCGGATTAATCCAGTGGTTATGGTCTGGTACAATGTGCTGGAAAGTGTGGGGAAGGCCTATTCAATTCCGGTGGTAGAGACTGGAATAAAGTATCCGGGAGTGTGGGAGAGGCTGGATTAATCCAGGCATTAGGGTCTGGAACACAGTGTCTGAGAGTGTGAGATAGGCTGGATTAATTCGGGGGATAGTGTCGGGAACACAGTGGTTGAGAGTGTGGGGTAGGCCGGAATATTCAAGGGATTAGGGTCTGGAACACAGTGTCTGAGAGTGAGGGAGAGGCCGGATTAATCCAGGGGTTAGGGCCTGGAACACAGTGTCTGAGAGTGTACGATAGACCCGGTCTATCCAGTGGTTCGGATCTGGAATACAATGTATGAGAGTGTGGGATAGGCCGGATTAATCCAGGGGTTAGGATCTGGAACAAAGTGCCGGAGAGTGTTGGATAGGCCGGATTATTCGAGGCATTAGGGTCTGGAACACAGGGTGTCTGAGAGTGTGGGACCGGTCGGATTAATCCAGGGATTAGGGTCTGTAACACTGTGTCCGAGAGTGTAGGATAGGCCGGCGTAATCCAGGGATAGAGTCTGGATTACAGTGATTGAGAGTGTGGGGTAGGCCAGTTTAGTCTAGGGGTTAGGGTTGGAACACAGCGCCTGAGAGTCTGGGACATGCCGGATTAAAACAGGGGTTAGGGTCTGGAACAAAGTGCCGGAGAGTGTGGGATAGGCTGGATTAATCCAGGGGTTAGTGTGTGGAATACAGTCCCAGAGAGTGTGGGATAGGCCGGATTAAAACAGGGGTTAGGGTCTGGAACAAAGTGCCGGAGAGTGTGGGATAGGCCGGATTAATCCAGGGGTTAGTGTGTGGAATACAGTCCCTGAGAGTGTGGGACATGCCGGATTAAAACAGGGGTTAGGGTCTGGAACAAAGTGCCGGAGAGTGTGGGATAGGCCGGATTAATCTAGGGGTTTGTGTCTGGAATACAGTGTCTGAGAGTGTGGGGAGAGTGGGTAAATCCAGGGGTTAGGGTCTGGAACACAGTGTCTGAGAGTGTGGGACCGGTCGGATTAATCCAGGGATTAGGGTCTGTAACACTGTGTCCGAGAGTGTAGGATAGGCCGGCGTAATCCAGGGATAGAGTCTGGATTACAGTGATTGAGAGTGTGGGATAGGCCAGTTTAGTCTAGGGGTTAGGGTTGGAACACAGCGCCTGAGAGTGTGGGACATGCCGGATTAAAACAGGGGTTAGGGTCTGGAACAAAGTGCCGGAGAGTGTGGGATAGGCCGGATTAATCCAGGGGTTTGTGTCTGGAATTCAGTGTCTGAGAGTGTGGGATAGGCCGGATTAATCCAGGGGTTAGTGTCTGGTTACAGTGTCTGAGAATATGGGATAGGCCGGATTAATCTAGAGGTTTGTGTCTGGAATTCAGTGGCTGAAAGTGTGGGGAGAGTGGGTTAATCCAGTGGTTAGGGTCTGGAACAAAGTGCCGGAGATTGTGGGATAGGCCAGATTAATCCAGGGGCTAGTGTCTGGTTACATTGTCTGAGAGTATGGGATAGGCTGGATTAATCTAGGGAATTGTGTCTGGAATACAGTATCTGAGAGTGTGGGATAGGCCGGATTAATCCAGTGGTTTGGGTTTGGAACACTGTGCCAGGGAGTGTGGGGTAGGCCGGATTAATCCAGGGGTTAGAGCCTGGAATACAGTGTCTGAGATGTGGGGGAGGCCAGGTCATTCCAGTGGTTAGGGTCTGGAACACAGTACCTGAGAGTGTAGGATAGGCTGGATTAATTCAGGGGTCAGTGTGTGGAATACAGTGTCTGAGAGTGTGGGATAGGCCGGATTAATCCCGGGTTTAGGGTCTGGAACACAGTATCTGAGAGTGTGGGGCGGCCGGTTCAATGCAGGGGTTAGGTTCTGGAAAAAAGTGCCTGAGGGTGTGGGATTGTCCGGATTAATCCAGGGGTTAGGGTCTGGGACAAAGTGTCTGAGAGTGTGGGGTAGGCCGGGTCAATTCAATGGTTAGGGTCTGGAACACAGTGTATGAGAGTGTGGGATAGGCCGGATTAATCCAGGGGTTAGGGTCTGGGACAAAGTGCCTGAGAGTGTGGGATAGGCCGGATTAATCCAGGTGTTAGGGTCTGGAACACAGTGCCTGAGAGTGTGGGATAGGCCGGATTAATCCAGGGGTTAGGGTCTGGAACACAGTATCTGAGCGTGAGAGATAGGCCGGATTAATCCAGGGTTAGTGACTGGAACACAGTGTCTGAGAGTGTGGGGTAGGCCAGGTCTTTCCATGGATTAGGGTCTGGAACACTGTGTCTGAGAGTGTCGGGGAGGCCGGATTAATCCAGGGGTTAGTGTGTGGAATACAGTGTCTGAGAGTATGGGATAGGCCGTGTCTATCCAGAGGTTAAGGTCTGGAATACAGTGTCTGAGAGTGTGGGATAGGCCGGATTAATCCAGGGTTAGTGACTGGAACACAGTGTCTGAGAGTGTGGGGAGAGCGGGTCAATCCAGGGGTTAGGGTCTGGAACAAAGAGCCAGAGATTGTGGGATAGGCCAGATTAATCCAGGGGCGAGTGTCTGGTTACATTGTCTGAGAGTATGGGATAGGCTGGATTAATCTAGGGGTTTGTGTCTGGAATATACTGTCTGAGAGTGTGGTATAGGCCGAAATAATCCAGGGTTTAGGGTCTGCAGCACAGTATCTGAGAGTGTGGGGTGGCCGGTTCAATGCAGGGGTTAGGTTCTGGAAAAAAGTGCCTGAGGGTGTGGGATAGGCCAGATTAATCCAGGTGTTAGGGTCTGGCACAAAGTGCCTGAGAGTGTGGGGAGGCCGGATTAATCCGGAGGCAAGGGTCTGGAAAACAGTGCTTGAGACTGTGGGATAGGCCGGATTAATCCTGGGTTTAGGGTTTGGAACACAGTGTCTGAGAGTGTGGGATAGGCCGGATTAATACGTAGGTTACGGTCTGGAACAAAGTGTCTGAGAGTGTGGGGTAGGCTGGAAAAATCCAGGGGTTAGCGTCTGGAACACAGAGACTTCGAATGTGAGATAGGCCGTATTCATCCAGGGGTTAGAATCTGGAACAAAGTGGGTTTAGGGTCTCGAACACAGTGCCTGAGAATCTGGGTTAGACCGGATTGATCCAGTGGTTAGGGTCTGGGACACAGTGTCTGAGAGTGTGTGATAGGTCGGATTAATCCAGGGGTTAGTGCTTGGAACACAGTGTCTGAGAGTGTGGGATAGGCCCGGTCAATCCAGGGGTTACATTCTGGAGCACAATGTCTGAGAGAGTGGGATTGGTCGGATTAATCAAGGGGTTAGGGTCTGGGCCACAGTGTCTGAGAGTGTGGGGAGGCCGGTTCAATGCAGGGGTTAGGTTCTGGAAAAAAGTGTCTGAGAGTGTGGGAAAGGCCGGATTAATCCAGGGGTTAGGGTCTGGCACAAAGTGCCTGAGGGTGTGGGATAGGCCGGACTAATACAGGGGTTAGTGTCTGGAACAAAGTACCTGCGAGTGTGGGGATGACGGAATAATCCAGGATTTAGGGTCTGGAACTCAGTGTCTGAGAGTGTGGAATAGGCCGAGTCAATCCAATGGTCAGTGTCTGGAACACAGTGCCTGAGAGTGGGGAGGCCGGTTCAATGCAGGGCTTAGGTTCTGGAAAAATGTGCCTGAGAGTGTGGGAAAGGCCAGATTAATCCAGGGGTTAGGATCTGGGACACAGTGTCTGAGAATGTAGGATAGGCTGGAATAATCCAGCGGTTAGTGTGTGGAATACAGTCCCTGAGATTGTGGGATAGGCCGTTTCTATCCAGGGGTTAGGGTCTGGAACACAGTGTCTGAGAGTGTGGGATAGGCTGGATGAATCCAGGGGTTAGGGTCTGCAACACTGTGCCTGAGAGTGTAGGATAGGCCAGGTCAATCCAAGGTTTGGGTCTGGAACACAGTGTCTGAGAGTGTGGGATAGGCCGGATTAATCCAGCAATGTAGTTCTGGAATGCAGTGTCTGCGTGAGTAGGATAGGCCGGATTAATCCAGAGGTTAGGGTCTGGTACAAAGTGCCGGAAAGTGTGGGAAAGGCCAATTCAATCCCGGGGTTAGAGTCTGGAACAAAGTATCTGGGAGTGTGGGATAGGCCGGATTAATCCAGGCATTAGCGTCTGGAACACAGTGTCTGAGAGTGTGGAATAGGCCGGATTAATCCAGGGGTTAGGGTCTGGCACAAAGTGCCTGAGAGTGTGGGATAGGCCGTATTAATACAGGGGTTAGTGTCTGGAACAAAGTGCCTGCGAGTGTGGGGATGCCGGAATAATCAAGGATTTAGGATCTGGAACACAGTGTCTGAGAATGTAGGATAGGCCGGATTAATCCAGGGGTTAGTGCGTGGTATACAGTCCCTGAGATTGTGGGACAGGCTGTTTCTATCCAGGGGTTAAGGTCTGGAATACAGCGTCTGAGAGTGTGGGACAGGCCGGATTAATCCAGGATTTAGGGTCTGGAACACAGTGTCTGAGAGTGTGGGATAGGCCGGATTAATCCAGGGGTTAGTGCCTGGAACACAGTGTCTGAGAATGTGGGACAGGCCGGGTCAATCCAATGGCGTAGGTCTGGAACACAGTGCGTGAGAGTGTGGGATAGGCCGGATTAATCCAGTGGTTAGTGCGTGGAACACAGTTTCTGAGATTGAGGGATAGGCTGGATGAATCCAGGGGTTAGGGTCTGGAACACTGTGCCTGAGAGTATAGGATAGGCCGGATAACCCAGCAGTGTGGGTCTGGAGTGCAGTGTCTGCGTGAGTAGGATAGGCCGGATTAATCCAGAGGTTAGGGCCTGGAACACAGTGTCTGCGTGAGTCGGATAGGCCGGATTAATCCAGGGGCTAGTGTCTGGTACAAAGTGCCGGAAAGTGTGGGAAAGGCCAAATCAATTCCGGGGTTAGAGTCTGGAACAAAGTGTCTGGGAGTGTGGGATAGGCCGGATTAATCCAGGGGTTAGGGTCTGGCACAAAGTGTCGGTGAGTGTGGGATAGGCCGGATTAATCCCGGGGTTAGGGCCTGGAACACAGTGTCTGAGAGTGTGGGATAGACCCGGTCTATCCAGGGGTTAGGATCTGGAACACAGTGTCTGAGAGTGTAGGATAGACCCGGTCTATCCAGGGGTTAGGATCTGGAACACAATGTCTGAGAGTGTGGGATCGGTCGGATTAATCCACGAGTAAGGGTCTGTAACACTGTGCCCGAGAGTGTAGGATAGGCCGGCGTAATCCAGGGTTAGGGTCTGGAACACAGTGTCTGAGAGTGTGGGATAGGCCAGTTTAGTCTAGGGTTTAGGGTTGGAACACAGCGCCTGAGAGTGTGGGACATGCCGGATTAAAACAGGGGTAAGGGTCTGGAACAAAGTGCCGGAGAGTGTGGGACATGCCGGATTAAAACAGGGGTTAGTGTGTGGAATACAGTCCCTGAGAGTGTGGGATAGGCCGGATTAATTCAGCAGTGTGGGTCTGGAATGCAGTGTCTGCGTGAGTAGGAAAGGCTGGATTAATCCAGGGGTTAGGGACTGATTCCAAAGTGCCTGAGAGTGTGGGAAAGGCCAATTCAATCCCGGGGTTAGAGTCTGGAACAAAGTATCTGGGAGTGTGGGATAGGCCGGATTAATCCAGGCATTAGGGTCTGGAGCACAGGGTGTCTGAGAGTGTGGGATAGGCCGGATTAATCCGGGGGTTAGTGTCTGGAATACAGTGTCTGAGACTTTGGGGAGAGTGGGTCAATCCAGTGGTTAGGGTCTGGAACAAAGAGCCAGAGATTGTGGGATAGGCCAGATTAATCCAGGGGCTAGTGTCTGGTTACATTGTCTGAGAGTACGGGATGGGCCGGATTAATCTAGGGGTTTGTGTCTGGAATACAGTGTCTGAGAGTGTGGGATAGGCCGGATTAATCCAAGGGTTAGTGTCTGGGACAAAGTGTCTGAGTGTGTGGGGTAGGCCGGGTCAATTCAATGGTTAGTGTCTGGAACACAGTGTATGAGAGTGTGGGATAGGCCGGATTAATCCAGGAGTTTGGGTCTGGAACAGAGTGCCTGAGAGTGTGGGGAGGCCGGATGAAACCAGGAGTTTGGGTCTGGGACAAAGTGTCTGAGAGTGTGGGGTAGGCCAGGTTAATCCAGGGGCTAGTGTCTGGTTACATTGCCTGAGAGTATGGGATAGGCCGGATTAATCTCGGGGTTTGTGTCTGGAATACAGTATCTGAGAGTGTGGGATAGGCCGGACTAATCCAGTGGTTCAGGTTTGGAATACTGTGCCAGGGAGTGGGGTAGGCCGGATTAATCCAGGGGTTAGAGCCTGGAATACAGTGTCTGAGATTGTGGGGGAGGCCAGGTCATTCCAGTCGTTAGGGACTGGAACACTGTGTCTGAGAGTGTAGGATAGGCTGGATTAATCCAGAGGTTAGTGTGTGGCATACAGTGTCTGAGATTATGGGATAGGCTGTGTCTATCCAGAGGTTAAGGTCTGGAATACAGTGTCTGAGAGTGTGGGATAGGCCGGATTAAACCAGGGGTTGGGTCTGGAACAAAGTGCCTGAGAATGTGGAGATGCCGGAATAATCCAGGATTTAGGGTCTGGAACTCAGTGTCTGGGAGTGTGGAATAGGCCGGGTCAATCCAATGGTTTGCGTATGGAACACATTGCCTATGAGTGTGGGAGAGGCCGGATTAATCCAGTGGTTAGTGTCTGGAACAAAGTTTCTGAGATTGAGGGATAGGCTGGATTAATCCAGGTGTTAGGTCTGGAACAAAGTATCTGAGAGTGTGGGGATGCCGGAATAATCCAGGATTTAGGGTCTGGAACTCAGTGTCTGAGAGTGTTGAATAGGCCGAGTCAATCCAATGGTCAGTCTCTGGAACACAGTGTCTGAGTGTGGGGAGGCCGGTTCAATGCAGGGCTTAGGTTCTGAAAAAATGTGCCTGAGAGTGTGGGAAAGGCCAGATTAATCCAGGGGTTAGGATCTGGGACACAGTTTCTGAGAGTGTGGGAAAGGCCAGATTAATCCAGGGGTTACGATCTGGAACAGCGTCTGAGAGTGTAGGATAGGCCGGATTAATCCAGGGGTTAGTGTCTGGAACACAGTGCCTGAGTGTGTAGGATAAACTGGATAAATCCAGGTGTTAGGGTCTGGAACACAGTGCCTGAGAGTGTAGGATAGGTTGGATAAATCCAGGGATTAGTGTGTGGAATACAGTGTCTGAGAGTGTGGGATAGGCCAGATTAATCCAGGGGTTAGTGTCTGGAATACCGTGTCTGAGAGTGTGGGGAGGCCGGATTAATCCAGGGTTTAGGGTCTGGAACACAATGTCTGAGAGTGTGGCATAGGCCGGATTAATACGTAGGTTACGGTCTGGAACAAACTGTCTGAGAGTGTGGGATAGGCCGGGTCAATCCAGGGGTTAGTGTCTGGAACACAGTGTCTGAGAGTGTGGGGTAGGCCGGATTAATCCAGTGGTTAGGATCTGGAACACAGTGTCTGAGAGTGTGGGAGAGGCCGGACTAATCCAGGGTTTAGGGTCTGGAACAGAGTGTCTGAGAGTGTGGGATAGGCCGGGTCAATCCAATGGTGTAGGTCTGGAACACAGTGTCTGAGGGTGTCAAATAGGCCGTATTAATCCAGGAGTTAGGGTCTGGAACACTGTATCTGAGAGTGTGATATCGGCCGGATTAATCCAGGGGTTAGGGTTTGGCACAAAGTGCCTGAGGGTGTGGAATAGGCCAGATTAATCCAGGGGTTAGTGTCTGGAACACAGTGTCTGAGAGTGTGAAATCGGCCGGATTAATCCAGGGGTTAGGGTCTGGAACAAAGTGCCTGAGAATGTGGGATAGGCCAGATTACGCCAGGAGTTAGTGTCTGGTACACAGTGCCCGAGTATGGAATAGGCCAGATTACCCCAGGGGTTAGGTTCTAGAACACAGTGTCTGAGAGTGTGGGGGAGGCCGGATTAATTCAGGAGTTAGGGTCTGGAACTGAGTGTCTGAGCGTGTGGGATAGGCCGGGTCAATCCAATGGTGTAGGTCTGGAACACCGTGCATGAGAGTGTGGGATAGGCCGGATTAATCCAGGGGTTAGGGTCTGGAACACAGTGTCTGAGAGTGTAGGAAAAGCTGGATAAATCCAGGGGTTAAGTTCTGGAACACAGTGTCTGAGAGTGTGGGATAGGCTGGGTCAATCCAGGGGTTAGCGTCTGGAATACAGTGTCTGAGAGTGTGGGGTAGGCTGGAATATTCCAGGGGTTTGTGTCTGGAATACAGTGTCTGAGAGTGTGGGACCGGCCGGATTAATCCAGGGATTAGTGTCTGTAAAACTGTGTCCGAGAGTGTAGGATAGGCCGGCGTAATCCAGGGTTAGGGTCTGGAACACAGTGTCTGAGAGTGTGGGATAGGCCAGTTTAGTCTAGGGGTTAGGGTTGGAACACAGCACCTGAGAGTGTGGGACATGCCGGATTAAAACAGGGGTTAGGGTCTGGAACAAAGTGCCGGAGAGTGTGGGATAGGCCGGATTAATCTAGGGGTTTGTGTCTGGAATACAGTGTCTGAGAGTGTGGGGAGAGTGGGCCAATCCAGTGGTTAGGGACTGGAACACAGTGTCTGTGAGTGTGGGACATGCCGGATTAAAACAGGTGTTAGGGTCTGGAACAAAGAGCCAGAGAGTGTGGGATAGGCCGGATTAATCCAGGGGTTAGTGTCTGGAACACAGTGTCCGTGAGTGTAGGGTAAACTGGATAAATCCAGGGGTGAGGGTCTGGAACACAGTGCCTGAGAGTGTAGGATAGGTTGGATTAATCCAGGGGTTAGTGTGTGGAATACAGTGTCTGAGAGTGTGGGATAGGCCGGATTAATCCAGGGGTTAATGTCTGGAATACAGTGTCTGAGAGTGTGGGGAGGCCGGATTAATCCAGGGTTTAGGGTCTGGAACACAATGTCTGAGAGTGTGGCATAGGCCGGATTAGTACGTAGGTTACGGTCTGGAACAAACTGTCTGAGAGTGTGGGGTAGGCTGGAAAAATCCAGGGGTTAGCGTCTGGAACACAGAGACTTCGAATGTGAGATAGACCGTATTAATCCAGGGGTTAGAATCTGAAACACAGCATTTGAGGGTGTGGAATAGGCTGGATTAATGCAGGAGTTCGGGTCTGGAACACAGTGTCTGAGAGTGTAGGATAGGCCAGGTCAATCCAGGGGTTCGGGTCTGTAACACAGTGTCCGAGAGCGTGGGAAAGGCCAGATTAATCCAGGGGTTAGGTCTGGAACACAGTGTCTGAGAGTGTGAGAAAGGCCGGATTAATCCAGGGGTTAGGATCTGGAACAGTGTCTGAGAGTGTGGGATAGGCCGGATTAATCCGGGGGTTAGGGTCTGGCACAAAGTGTCTGAGAGTGTGGGATAGGCCGGGTTAATCCAATGGTTAGTGTCTGTACACAGTGTCTGAGAGTGTGGGATAGGCCGGATTAATCCGGGGGTTAGGGTCTGGAACACAGTTTCTCAGATTGTGGGAGAGGCCGGATTAATCCAGGGGTTAGGATCTGGAACAAAGTGCCTGAGAGTGTGGTATAGGACGGATTAATCCGGGGGTTAGGGTCTGGCGCAAAGTGACTGAGAGTGTGGGATAGGCCGGATTAATCAGGGGGTTAGGGTCTGGCACAAAGTGTCGGTGAGTGTGGGATAGGCTGGATTAATCCAGGGGTTAGGGTCTGGAACACAGTGCCTGAGAGTGTGGGATGGGCCGGGTCAATCCAGGGGTTCGGGTCTGTGACACAGTGTCCGAGAGTGTGCGGGAGGCCAGATTTATCCAGCGATTAGGGCCTGGAACACAGTGTCTGAGAGCGTGGGAAAGGACAGATTAATCCAGGGGTTAGGTCTGGAACACAGTGTCTGAGAGTGTGGGAAAGGCCAGATTAATCCAGGGTAAGGATCTGAAACAGTGTCTGAGAGTGTAGGATAGGCCGGATTAATCCAGGGGTTAGGGTCTGGAACACAGTGTCTGAGAGTGTGGGAAAGGCCAGATTAATCCAGGGGTTAGGATCTTGGACACAATTTCTGAGAGTGTGGAATCGGTCGGATTAATCCAGTTGTTAAGGTCTGGGACACAGCATTTAAGAGTGTGGGATAGACTGGATTAATGCAGGGGTTCGGGCCTGGAACACAGTGTCTGAGAGTGTGGGATAGGCCGGATTAATCCAGGGGTTAAGGTCTGGGACACAGCATTTGAGAGTGTGGGATAGACTGGATTAATGCAGGAGTTAGGGTCTGGAACACAGTGTCTGAGAGTGTAGGATAGGCCGGATTAATCCAGCAGTGTGGGTCTGGAATGCAGTGTCTGCAGGAGAAGGATAGGCCGGATTAATCCAGGGGTTAGGGTCTGGTACAAAGTGCCAGAAAATATGGGGAAGGCCGATTCAATCCCGGGGTTAGTGTCTGGAACAAGGTAGCTGGGAGTGTGGGATAGGCCGGATTAATGCAGGCATTAGGGCCTGGAACACATGATGTCTGAGAGTGTGGGATAGGCCGGAATAATCCATGGGTTAGGGTCTGAAACAAAGTGCCTGAGAGTGTGGGATAGGCCGGATTAATCCAGGGTTTAGGGTCAGGTGCAAAGTGCCGGAAAGTGTGGAGAAGGCCGATTCAATCCCGGGGTTAGGTTCTGGCTCAAAGTGCGTGAGGGTTTGGGATAGGCCGGATTAATCCAGGGGTTAGGGTCTGGAATACAGTGGCTGAGAGTGTGGAATAATCCGGGTCAATCCAATGGTTAATGTCTGGAACACAGTGGCTGAGAGTGTGGGGTAGGCCGGATTAATCCAGTGGTTAGTGTCTGGAACACAGTGTCTGAGAGTGTGGGATAGGCCGGATTAATCCAGGGGTTAGGGTCTGGAACACAGTTTCTGAGATTGTGGGAGAGGCCGGATTAATCCAGGGGTTAGGATCTGGAACAAAGTGCCTGAGAGTGTGGGGATGCCGGAATAATCCAGGATTTAAGGTCTGGAACTCAGTGTCTGAGAGTGTTGAATCGGCCGAGTCAATCCAATGGTCAGTCTCTGGAACACAGTGTCTGAGTGTGGGGAGGCCGGTTCAATGCAGGGCTTAGGTTCTGGAAAAATGTGCCTGAGAGTGTGGGAAAGGCCAGATTAATCCAGGGGTTAGGTTCTGGGACACAGTTTCTGAGAGTGTGGGAAAGGCCAGATTAATCCAGGGGTTAGGTCTGGAACACAGTGTCTGAGAGTGTGGGAAAGGCCAGATTAATCCGGGGGTTAGTGTATTGAATACTGTCCCTGAGATTGTGGGACAGGCCATTTCTATCCAGGGGTTAAGGTCTGGAATACAGTGTCTGAGAGTGTGGGATAGGCCAGATTAATCCGGGGGTTAGGGTCTGGCACAAAGTGTCTGAGAGTGTGGGATAGGCCGGGTTAATCCAATGGTTAGTGTCTGTACACAGTGTCTGAGAGTGTGGGAGAGGCCGGATTAATCCAGGGGTTAGGATCTGGAACAAAGTGCCTGAGAGTGTGGTATAGGACGGATTAATCTGGGGGTTAGGGTCTGGCACAAAGTGTCTGAGAGTGTGGGATAGGCCGGATTAATCCGGGGGTTAGGGTCTGGAACACAGTGTCTCAGAGTGTGGGATAGGCCGGGTCAATCCAATGGTTAGTGTCTGTACACAGTGTCTGAGAGTGTGGGAGAGGCCGGATTAATCCAGGGGTTAGGATCTGGGACACAGTTTCTGAGAGTGTGGGAAAGGCCAGATTAATCCAGGGGTTAGGGTCTGGAACACAGTGTCTGAGAGTGTGGGAAAGGCCTGATTAATCCAGGGGTTAGGATCTGGGACACAAATTCTGAGAGTGTGGAATCGGTCGGATTAATCCATTTGTTAATGTCTGGGACACAGCATTTGAGAGTGTGGGATAGACTGGATTAATGCAGGGGTTAGGGCCTGGAACACAGTGTCTGAGAGTGTGGGATAGGCCGGATTAATCCAGGGGTTAAGGTCTGGGACACAGCATTTGAGAGTGTGGGATAGACTGGATTAATGCAGGAGTTAGGGTCTGGAACACAGTGTCTGAGAGTGTAGGATAGGCCGGATTAATCCAGCAGTGTGGGTCTGGAATGCAGTGTCTGCAGGAGAAGGATAGGCTGGATTAATCCAGGGGTTAGGGTCTGGTACAAAGTGCCAGAAAATATGGGGAAGGCCGATTCAATCCCGGGGTTAGTGTCTGGAACAAGGTAGCTGGGAGTGTGGGATAGGCCGGATTAATGCAGGCATTAGGGCCTGGAACACATGGTGTCTGAGAGTGTGGGATAGGCCGGAATAATCCAGGGGTTAGGGTCAGGTGCAAAGTGCCGGAAAGTGCGGGGAAGGCCGATTCAATCCCGGGGTTAGGTTCTGGCTCAAAGTGCGTGAGGGTTTGGGATAGTTTCTGAGAGTGTAGGAGAGGCTGGATTAATCCAGGGGTTAGTGTGGAGTACAGTCCCTGAGATTGTGGGACAGGCCGTTTCTATCCAGGGGTTAGTGTGGAATACAGTCCCTGAGATTGTGGGACAGGCCGTTTCTATCCAGGGGTTAGTGTGGAATACAGTCCCTGAGATTGTGGGACAGGCCGTTTCTATCCAGGGGTTAGTGTGGAATACAGTCCCTGAGATTGTGGGACAGGCCGTTTCTATCCAGGGGTTAGTGTGGAATACAGTCCCTGAGATTGTGGGACAGGCCGTTTCTATCCAGGGGTTAGTGTGGAATACAGTCCCTGAGATTGTGGGACAGGCCGTTTCTATCCAGGGGTTAGTGTGGAATACAGTCCCTGAGATTGTGGGACAGGCCGTTTCTATCCAGGGGTTAGTGTGGAATACAGTCCCTGAGATTGTGGGACAGGCCGTTTCTATCCAGGGGTTAAGGTCTGGAATACAGCGTCTGAGAGTGTGAAATCGGCCAGATTAATCCAGGGGTTAGGGTCTGGCACAAAGTGCCTGAGAGTGTGGGATAGGCCGGATTAATACAGCGGTTAGGGTCTGGAAAAAAGTGCCTGAGAGTATGGGAGGCCGGATTAAACCAGGGGTTAGTGTCTGGGACAAAGTGTCTGAGAGTGTGGGGTAGGCTGGATCAATTCAATCGTTAGGGTCTGGAACACAGTGTCTGAGAGTGTGGGATAGGCCGGATTAATCCAGAGGCAAGGGTCTGCAAAACAGTGCCTAGGAGTGTGGGATAGGACGGATTAATCCAGGATTTAGGGTCTGGAACACAGGGCGTGAGAGCGTGGGGGAGGCTGGATTAATCCTGGGTTTAGGGTCTCGATCACAGTGTCTGAGAGTGTGTAATAGGCCGGATTAATACGTAGGTTACGGTCTGGAACAAACTGTCTGAGAGTGTGGGGTAGGCTGGAAAAATCCAGGGGTTAGGGTCTGGAACACAGAGACTTCGAATGTGAGATATTCCGTATTAATCCAGGGTTTAGGATCTGGAATAAAGTGGGTTTAGGGTCTCGAACACAGTGCCTGAGTATCTGGGTTAGACCAGATTGATCCAGTGGTTAGGGTCTGGGACACAGTGTCTGAGAGAGTGTGATAGGTTGGATTAATCCATGGGTTAGTGTCTGGAACGCAGTGTCTGAGAGTGTGAGATAGGCCGGGTAAATCCAGGGGTTAGGGTCTGGAACACAGTGTCTGAGAGTGTGAGCCATGCCGGATTAATTCAGGGGTTAGGGTCTGGAACAAAGTGCCGGAGAGTTTGGGATAGGCCGGATTAATCCAGGGGCTAGTGTCTGGAATACAGTGTCTGAGAGTATGGGATAATCCGGATTAATCTAGGGGTTTGTGTCTGGAATACAGTGTCTGAGAGTGTCGGATAGGTTGGATTAATCCAGGGGTTAGGGTCTGGAATACAGTGTCTAAGAGTATGGGATAATCCGGATTAATCTAGGGGTTTGTGTCTGGAATACAGTGTCTGAGAGTGTGGGATAGGCAGTAAAAATCCAGGGGTTAGGGTCTGGAACACAGAGACTTCGAATGTGAGATATTCCGTATTAATCCAGGGTTTAGGATCTGGAATAAAGTGGGTTTAGGGTCTCGAACACAGTGCCTGAGAATCTGGGTTAGACCGGATTGATCCAGTGATTAGTGCCTGGGACACAGTGTCTGAGAGTGTGTGATCGGTCGGATTAATCCATGGGTTAGTGTCTGGAACGCAGTGTCTGAGAGTGTGAGATAGGCCGGGTAAATCCAGGGGTTAGGGTCTGGAACACAGTGTCTGAGAGTGTGGGACATGCCGGATTAATTCAGGGGTTAGGGTCTGGAATAAGGTGCCGGAGAGTTTGGGATAGGCCGGATTAATCCAGGGGCTAGTGTCTGGAATACAGTGTCTGAGAGTATGGGATAATCCGGATTAATCTAGGGGTTTGTGTCTGGAATACAGTGTCTGAGAGTGTCGGATAGGTTGGATTAATCCAGGGGTTAGGGTCTGGAATACAGTGTCTGAGAGTGTGGGATAGGCCGGATTAATCCAGGGGTTAGTGTGTGGAATACAGTGTCTGAGAGTGTGGGTAGGCTGGAAAAATCCAGGGGTTAGCGTCTGGAACACAGAGACTTCGAATGTGAGATAGACCGTATTAATCCAGGGGTTAGAATCTGGAACAAAGTGGGTTTAGGGTCTCGAACACAGTGCCTGAGAATCTGGGTTAGACCAGATTGATCCAGTGTTTAGGGTCTGGGACACAGTGTCTGAGAGTGTGTGATCGGTCGGATTAATCCAGGGGTTAGGGTCTGGAATACAGGGTATGAGAGTGTGGGATAGGCCAGATTAATCTAGGGGTTAGTGCCTGGAATACAGTGTCTGAGAGATTGGGATAGGCCGGATTACTCCAGGGGTTAGGTTCTAGAACACAGTGTCTAAGAGTGTGGGATAGGCCGGATTAATCCAGGGGTTAGGGTCTTGGACACAGTGTCAGAGAATGTGGTGTATGCCAGATTAATCCAGGGGTGAGTGTCTGGAATACAGTGTCTGAGAGTGTGGGATAGGCCGGATTAATTCAGGGGTTAGGTTCTGGAAAAAGGTGCCTGAGAGTGGGAGAAAGGCCGGATTAAACCAGGGGTTAGTTTCTGGGACAAAGTGTCTGAGAGTGTGGGGTAGACCCGTTTAATCCAGGGGTTAGGGTCTGGCACAAAGTGTCTGAGAGTGTGGGATAGGCCGGATTAATCCAGGGGTTAGGGTCTCGGACAAAGTGCCTGAGAGTGTGGGATAGGCCGGATTAATCCAGGGTTTAGGGTCAGGTGCAAAGTGCCGGAAAGTGCGGGGAAGGCCGATTCAATCCCGGGGTTAGGTTCTGGCTCAAAGTGCGTGAGGGTTTGGGATAGGCCGGATTAATCCAGGGGTTAGGGTCTGGAATACAGTGGCTGAGAGTGTGGAATAATCCGGGTCAATCCAATGGTTAATGTCTGGAACACAGTGGCTGAGAGTGTGGGGTAGGCCGGATTAATCCAGGGGTTAGGATCTGGAACACAGTGTCTGAGACTGTGGTATAGGCTGGATTAATCCAGGGGTTAGGGTCTGGAACACAGTTTCTGAGATTGTGGGAGAGGCGGGATTAATCCAGGGGTTAGGATCTGGAACAAAGTGCCTGAGAGTGTGGGGATGCCGGAATAATCCAGGATTTAGGGTCTGGAACTCAGTGTCTGAGAGTGTTGAATAGGCCGAGTCAATCCAATGGTCAGTCTCTGGAACACAGTGCCTGAGTGTGGGGAGGCCGGTTCAATGCAGGGCTTAGGTTCTGGAAAAATGTGCCTGAGAGTGTGGGAAAGGCCAGATTAATCCAGGGGTTAGGATCTGGGACACAGTTTCTGAGAGTGTGGGAAAGGCCAGATTAATCCAGGGGTTAGGGTCTGGAACACAGTGTCTGAGAGTGTGGGAAAGGCTGGATTAATCCAGGGGTTAGTGTATTGAATACTGTCCCTGAGATTGTGGGACAGGCCATTTCTATCCAGGGGTTAAGGTCTGGAATACAGTGTCTGAGAGTGTGGAATAATCCGGGTCAATCCAATGGTTAGTGTCTGGAACACAGTGTCTGAGAGTGTGGGATAGGCCGGATTAATCCGGGGGTTAGGGTTTGGCACAAAGTGCCTGAGGGTGTGGAATAGGCCAGATTAATCCAGGGGTTAGTGTCTGGAACACAGTGTCTGAGAGTGTGAAATCGGCCGGATTAATCCAGGGGTTAGGGTCTGGAACAAAGTGCCTGAGAGTGTGGGATAGGCCAGATTACGCCAGGAGTTAGGGTCTGGTACACAGTGCCCGAGTATGGAATAGGCCAGATTACCCCAGGGGTTAGGTTCTAGAACACAGTGTCTGAGAGTGTGGGGGAGGCCGGATTAATTCAGGAGTTAGGGTCTGGAACCGAGTGTCTGAGCGTGTGGGATAGGCCGGGTCAATCCAATGGTGTAGGTCTGGAACACCGTGCATGAGAGTGTGGGATAGGCCGGATTAATCCAGGGGTTAGGGTCTGGAACACAGTGTCTGAGAGTGTGGGACCGGCCGGATTAATCCAGGGATTAGTGTCTGTAAAACTGTGTCCGAGAGTGTAGGATAGGCCGGCGTAATCCAGGGTTAGGGTCTGGAACACAGTGTCTGAGAGTGTGGGATCGGTCGGATTAATCCAGGGATTAGGGTCTGTAACACTGTGTCCGAGAGTGTAGGATAGGCCGGCGTAATCCAGGGATAGGGTCTGGAACACAGCGCCTGAGAGTGTGGGACATGCCGGATTAAAACAGGGGTTAGGGTCTGGAACAAAGTGCCGGAGAGTGTGGGATAGGCCGGATTAATCTAGGGGTTTGTGTCTGGAATACAGTGTCTGAGAGTGTGGGGAGAGTGGGCCAATCCAGTGGTTAGGGACTGGAACACAGTGTCTGTGAGTGTGGGACATGCCGGATTAAAACAGGTGTTAGGGTCTGGAACAAAGAGCCAGAGAGTGTGGGATAGGCCGGATTAATCCAGGGTTTAGTGTCTGGAACACAGTGTCCGTGAGTGTAGGGTAAACTGGATAAATCCAGGGGTGAGCGTCTGGAACACAGTGCCTGAGAGTGTAGGATAGGTTGGATTAATCCAGGGGTTAGTGTGTGGAATACAGTGTCTGAGAGTGTGGGATAGGCCGGATTAATCCAGGGGTTAGTGTCTGGAATACAGTGTCTGAGAGTGTGGGGAGGCCGGATTAATCCAGGGTTTAGGGTCTGGAACACAATGTCTGAGAGTGTGGCATAGGCCGGATTAGTACGTAGGTTACGGTCTGGAACAAACTGTCTGAGAGTGTGGGGTAGGCTGGAAAAATCCAGGGGTTAGCGTCTGGAACACAGAGACTTCGAATGTGAGATAGACCGTATTAATCCAGGGGTTAGAATCTGGAACACAGCATTTGAGGGTGTGGAATAGGCTGGATTAATGCAGGAGTTCGCGTCTGGAACACAGTGTCTGAGATTATAGGATAGGCCAGGTCAATCCAGGGGTTAGGTTCTGGAACACAGTGTCTGAGAGTGTGGGTTAGGCCGGATTAATCCAGGGGTTAGGGCCTGGAACACAGTGCCTGAGAGTGTGGGATGGGCCGGGTCAATCCAGGGGTTCGGGTCTGTAACACAGTGTCCGAGAGCGTGGGAAAGGCCAGATTAATCCAGGGGTTAGGTCTGGAACACAGTGCCTGAGAGTGTGAGAAAGGCCGGATTAATCCAGGGGTTAGGATCTGGAAAAGTGCCTGAGAGTGTAGGATTGGCTGGATTAATCCAAGGGTTAGTGTATGGAATACAGTCCCTGAGATTGTGGGACAGGCTGTTTCTATCCAGGGGTTAAGGTCTGGAATACAGTGTCTGAGAGTGTGGGATAGGCCGGATTAATCCGGGGGTTAGGGTCTGGAACACAGTTTCTCAGATTGTGGGAGAGGCCGGATTAATCCAGGGGTTAGGATCTGGAACAAAGTGCCTGAGAGTGTGGTATAGGACGGATTAATCCGGGGGTTAGGGTCTGGTGCAAAGTGTCTGAGAGTGTGGGATAGGCCGGATTAATCCAGGGGTTAGGATCTGGAACAGTGTCTGAGAGTGTAGGATAGGCCGGATTAATCCAGGGGTTAGGATCTGGAACAAAGTGCCTGAGAGTGTGGGAAAGGCCAGATTAATCCAGGGGTTAGGGTCTGGAACACAGTGTCTGAGAGTGTGGGAAAGGCCGGATTAATCCAGGGGTTAGGATCTTGGACACAATTTCTGAGAGTGTGGAATCGGTCGGATTAATCCAGTTGTTAATGTCTGGGACACAGCATTTGAGAGTGTGGGATAGAATGGATTAATGCAGGGGTTAGGGCCTGGAACACAGTGTCTGAGAGTGTGGGATAGGCCGGATTGATCCAGGGGTTAAGGTCTGGGACACAGCATTTGAGAGTGTGGGATAGGCTGGATTAATGCAGGAGTTAGGGTCTGGAACACAGTGTCTGAGAGTGTAGGATAGGCCGGATTAATCCAGCAGTGTGGGTCTGGAATGCAGTGTCTGCAGGAGAAGGATAGGCCGGATTAATCCAGGGGTTAGGGTCTGGTACAAAGTGCCAGAAAATATGGGGAAGGCCGATTCAATCCCGGGGTTAGTGTCTGGAACAAGGTAGCTGGGAGTGTGGGATAGGCCGGATTAATGCAGGCATTAGGGCCTGGAACACATGGTGTCTGAGAGTGTGGGATAGGCCGGAATAATCCAGGGGTTAGGGTCTGAAACAAAGTGCCTGAGAGTGTGGGATAGGCCGGATTAATCCAGGGTTTAGGGTCGGTGCAAAGTGCCGGAAAGTGTGGAGAAGGCCGATTCAATCCCGGGGTTAGGTTCTGGCTCAAAGTGCGTGAGGGTTTGGGATAGGCCGGATTAATCCAGGGGTTAGGGTCTGGAATACAGTGGCTGAGAGTGTGGAATAATCCGGGTCAATCCAATGATTAATGTCTGGAACACAGTGGCTGAGAGTGTGGGGTAGGCCGGATTAATCCAGTGGTTAGTGTCTGGAACACAGTGTCTGAGAGTGTGGGATAGGCCGGATTAATCCAGGGGTTAGGGTCTGGAACACAGTTTCTGAGATTGTGGGAGAGGCCGGATTAATCCAGAGGTTAAAATCTGGAACAAAGTGCCTGAGAGTGTGGGGATGCCGGAATAATCCAGGATTTAGGGTCTGGAACTCAGTGTCTGAGAGTGTTGAATCGGCCGAGTCAATCCAATGGTCAGTCTCTCGAACACAGTGTCTGAGTGTGGGGAGGCCGGTTCAATGCAGGGCTTAGGTTCTGGAAAAATGTGCCTGAGAGTGTGGGAAAGGCCAGATTAATCCAGGGGTTAGGATCTGGGACACAGTTTCTGAGAGTGTGGGAAAGGCCAGATTAATCCAGGGGTTAGGTCTGGAACACAGAGTCTGAGAGTGTGGGAAATGCCAGATTAATCCGGAGCTAGGATCTGGAACAGTGTCTGAGAGTGTAGGAGAGGCTGGATTAATCCAGGGGTTAGTGTATTGAATACTTTCCATGAGATTGTGGGACAGGCCATTTCTATCCAGGGGTTAAGGTCTGGAATACAGTGTCTGAGAGTGTGGGATAGGCCAGATTAATCCGGGGGTTAGGGTCTGGCACAAAGTGTCTGAGAGTGTGGGATAGGCCGGGTTAATCCAATGGTTAGTGTCTGTACAGAGTGTCTGAGAGTGTGGGAGAGGTCGGATTAATCCAGGGGTTAGGATCTGGAACAAAGTGCCTGAGAGTGTGGTATAGGACGGATTAATCCGGGGGTTAGGGTCTGGCACAAAGTGTCTGAGAGTGTGGGATAGGCCGGATTAATCCAGGGGTTAGGTCTGGAACACAGTGTCTGAGAGTGTGGGGAAGGCCAGTTTATTCCGGGGCTAGGATCTGGAACAGTGTCTGAGAGTGTGGGAAAGGCTCGATTAATCCAGGGGTTAGTGTATTGAATACTGTCCCTGAGATTGTGGGACAGGCCATTTCTATCCAGGGATGAAGGTCTGGAATACAGTGTCTGAGAGTGTGGAACAATCCGGGTCAATCCAATGGTTAGGGTCTGGCACAAAGTGTCTGAGAGTGTGGGATAGGCCGGGTCAATCCAATGGTTAGTGTCTGTACACAGTGTCTGAGAGTGTGGGATAGGCCGGGTCAATCCAATGGTTAGTGTCTGTACACAGTGTCTGAGAGTGTGGGAGAGGCCGGATTAATCCAGGGGTTAGGATCTGGGACACAGTTTCTGAGAGTGTGGGAAAGGCCAGATTAATCCAGGGGTTAGTGTCTGTAACACAGTGTCTGAGAGTGTGGGAAAGGCCGGATTAATCCAGGGGTTAGGATCTGGGACACAATTTCTGAGAGTGTGGAATCGGTCGGATTAATCCAGTTGTTAAGGTCTGGGACACAGCATTTGAGAGTGTGGGATAGACTGGATTAATGCAGGGGTTAGGGCCTGGAACACAGTGTCTGAGAGTGTGGGAAAGGCTGGATTAATCCAGGGGTTAGTGTATTGAATACTGTCCCTGAGATTGTGGGACAGGCCATTTCTATCCAGGGGTTAAGGTCTGGAATACAGTGTCTAAGAGTGTGGAACAATCCGGGTCAATCCAATGGTTAGGGTCTGGCACAAAGTGTCTCAGAGTGTGGGATAGGCCGGATTAATCCGGGGGTTCGGGTCTGGAACACAGTGTCTGAGAGTGTGGGATAGGCCGGGTCAATCCAATGGTTAGTGTCTGTACACAGTGTCTGAGAGTGTGGGAGAGGCCGGATTAATCCAGGGGTTAGGATCTGGGACACAGTTTCTGAGAGTGTGGGAAAGGCCAGATTAATCCAGGGGTTAGGGTCTGTAACACAGTGTCTGAGAGTGTGGGAAAGGCCGGATTAATCCAGGGGTTAGGATCTGGGACACAATTTCTGAGAGTGTGGAATCGGTCGGATTAATCCAGTTGTTAAGGTCTGGGACACAGCATTTGAGAGTGTGGGATAGACTGGATTAATGCAGGGGTTAGGGCCTGGAACACAGTGTCTGAGAGTGTGGGATAGGCCGGATTAATCCAGGGGTTAAGGTCTGGGACACAGCATTTGAGAGTGTGGGATAGACTGGATTAATGCAGGAGTTAGGGTCTGGAACACAGTGTCTGAGAGTGTAGGATAGGCCGGATTAATCCAGGGGTTATGGTCTGGAATACAGCGGCTGAGAGTGTGGAATAATCCGGGTCAATCCAATGGTTAATGTCTGGAACACAGTGGCTGTGAATGTGGGGTAGGCCGGATTAATCCAAGGGTTAGGATCTGGAACGCAGTGTCTGAGAGTGTGGTATAGGCTGGATTAATCCAGGGTTTAGTGTCTGGAACACAGTTTCTGAGATTTTTGGAGAGGCCGGATTAATCCAGGGGTTAGGATCTGGAACAAAGTGCCTGAGAGTGTGGGGATGCCGGAATAATCCAGGATTTAGGGTCTGGAACTCAGTGTCTGAGAGTGTTGAATAGGCCGAGTCAATCCAATGGTCAGTCTCTGGAACACAGTGCCTGAGTGTGGGGAGGCCGGTTCAATGCAGGGCTTAGGTTCTGGAAAAATGTGCCTGAGAGTGTGGGAAAGGCCAGATTAATCCAGGGGTTAGGATCTGGGACACAGTTTCTGAGAGTGTGGGAAAGGCCAGATTAATCCAGGGGTTAGGGTCTGGAACACAGTCTGAGAGTGTGGGTAAGGCTGGATTAATCCAGGGGTTAGTGTATTGAATACTGTCCCTGAGATTGTGGGACAGGCCATTTCTATCCAGGGGTTAAGGTCTGGAATACAGTGTCTGAGAGTGTGGAATAATCCGGGTCAATCCAATGATTAGTGTCTGGAACACAGTGTCTGAGAGTGTGGGATAGGCCGGATTAATCCGGGGGTTAGGGTTTGGCACAAAGTGCCTGAGGGTGTGGAATAGGCCAGATTAATCCAGGGGTTAGTGTCTGGAACACAGTGTCTGAGAGTGTGAAATCGGCCGGATTAATCCAGGGGTTAGGGTCTGGAACAAAGTGCCTGAGAGTGTGGGATAGGCCAGATTACGCCAGGAGTTAGGGTCTGGTACACAGTGCCCGAGTATGGAATAGGCCAGATTACCCCAGGGGTTAGGTTCTAGAACACAGTGTCTGAGAGTGTGGGGGAGGCCGGATTAATTCAGGAGTTAGGGTCTGGAACCGAGTGTCTGAGCGTGTGGGATAGGCCGGGTCAATCCAATGGTGTAGGTCTGGAACACCGTGCATGAGAGTGTGGGATAGGCCGGATTAATCCAGGGGTTAGGGTCTGGAACACAGTGTCTGAGAGTGTAGGAAAAGCTGGATAAATCCAGGGGTTAAATTCTGGAACACAGTGTCTGAGAGTGTGGGATAGGCTGGGTCAATCCAGGGGTTAGCGTCTGGAATACAGTGTCTGAGAGTGTGGGGTAGGCTGGAATATTCCAGGGGTTAGTGTCTGGAATACAGTGTCTGAGAGTGTGGGACCGGCCGGATTAATCCAGGGATTAGTGTCTGTAAAACTGTGTCCGAGAGTGTAGGATAGGCCAGCGTAATCCAGGGTTAGGGTCTGGAACACAGTGTCTGAGAGTGTGGGATCGGTCGGATTAATCCAGGGATTAGGGTCTGTAACACTATGTCCGAGAGTGTAGGATAGGCCGGATTAATCCAGGGTTTGGGTCTGGAACACAGTGTCTGAGAGTGTGGGATCGGTCGGATTAATCCAGGGATTAGGGTCTGTAACACTGTGTCCGAGAGTGTAGGATAGGCCGGCGTAATCCAGGGATAGGGTCTGGAACACAGTGATTGAGAGTGTGGGATAGGCCGGCGTAATCCAGGGATAGGGTCTGGAACACAGCGCCTGAGAGTGTGGGACATGCCGGATTAAAACAGGGGTTAGGGTCTGTAACAAAGTGCCGGATAGTGTGGGATAGGCCGGATTAATCTAGGGGTTTGTGTCTGGAATACAGTGTCTGAGAGTGTGGGGAGAGTGGGCCAATCCAGTGGTTAGGGACTGGAACACAGTGTCTGTGAGTGTGGGACATGCCGGATTAAAACAGGTGTTAGGGTCTGGAACAAAGAGCCAGAGAGTGTGGGATAGGCCGGATTAATCCAGGGGTTAGTGTCTGGAACACAGTGTCCGTGAGTGTAGGGTAAACTGGATAAATCCAGGGGTGAGCGTCTGGAACACAGTGCCTGAGAGTGTAGGATAGGTTGGATTAATCCAGGGGTTAGTGTGTGGAATACAGTGTCTGAGAGTGTGGGATAGGCCGGATTAATCCAGGGGTTAATGTCTGGAATACAGTGTCTGAGAGCGTGGGGAGGCCGGATTAATCCAGGGTTTAGGGTCTGGAACACAATGTCTGAGAGTGTGGCATAGGCCGGATTAGTACGTAGGTTACGGTCTGGAACAAACTGTCTGAGAGTGTGGGGTAGGCTGGAAAAATCCAGGGGTTAGCGTCTGGAACACAGAGACTTCGAATGTGAGATAGACCATATTAATCCAGGGGTTAGAATCTGGAACACAGCATTTGAGGGTGTGGAATAGGCTTTATTAATGCAGGAGTTCGGGTCTGGAACACAGTGTCTGAGAGTGTAGGATAGGCCAGGTCAATCCAGGGGTTAGGTTCTGGAACAAAGTGCCTGAGAGTGTGGGTTAGGCCGGATTAATCCAGGGGTTAGGGCCTGGAACACAGTGCCTGAGAGTGTGGGATGGGCCGGGTCAATCCAGGGGTTCGGGTCTTTAACACAGTGTCCGAGAGCGTGGGAAAGGCCAGATTAATCCAGGGGTTAGGTCTGGAATACAGTGTCTGAGAGTGTGAGAAAGGCCGGATTAATCCAGGGGTTAGGATCTGGAACAGTGCCTGAGAGTGTAGGATTGGCTGGATTAATCCAAGGGTTAGTGTATGGAATACAGTCCCTGAGATTGTGGGACAGGCTGTTTCTATCCAGGGGTTAAGGATTGGAATACAGTGTCTGAGAGTGTGGGATAGGCCGGATTAATCCGGGGGTTAGGGTCTGGAACACAGTTTCTCAGATTGTGGGAGAGGCCGGATTAATCCAGGGGTTAGGATCTGGAACAAAGTGCCTAAGAGTGTGGTATAGGACGGATTAATCCGGGGGTTAGGGTCTGGCGCAAAGTGTCTGAGAGTGTGGGATAGGCCGGATTAATCCAGGGGTTAGGATCTGGAACAGTGTCTGAGAGTGTAGGATAGGCCGGATTAATCCAGGGGTTAGGATCTGGAACAGTGTCTGAGAGTGTGGGAAAGGCCAGATTAATCCAGGGGTTAGGGTCTGGAACACAGTGTCTGAGAGTGTGGGATAGGCCGAGTCAATCCAATGGTCAGTGTCTGGAACACAGTGTCTGAGAGTGTGGGGTAGGCCGGATTAATCCAGGGGTTAGGATCTGGAACAAAGTGCCTGAGAGTGTGGGGATGCCGGAATAATCCTGGATTTAGGGTCTGGAACTCAGTGTCTGAGAGTGTTGAATAGGCCGAGTCAATCCAATGGTCAGTCTCTGGAACACAGTGTCTGAGTGTGGGGAGGCCGGTTCAATGCAGGGCTTAGGTTCTGGAAAAATGTGCCTGAGAGTGTGGGAAAGGCCGGATTAATCCAGGGGTAAGGATCTGGGACACAGTTTCTGAGAGTGTGGGAAAGGCCAGATTAATCCAGGGGTTAGGGTCTGGAACACAGTGTCTGAGAGTGTGGGAAAGGCCGGATTAATCCAGGGGTTAGGATCTTGGACACAAATTCTTAGAGTGTCGAATAGGTCGGATTAATCCAGTTGTTAAGGTCTGGGACACAGCATTTGAGAGTGTGGGATAGACTGGATTAATGCAGGAGTTAGGGTCTGGAACACAGTGTCTGAGAGTGTAGGATAGGCCGGATTAATCCAGGGGTTAGGGTCTGGTACAAAGTGCCAGAAAATATGGGGAAGGCCGATTCAATCCCGGGGTTAGTGCCTGGAACAAGGTAGCTGGGAGTGTGGGATAGGCCGGATTAATGCAGGCATTAGGGCCTGGAACACATGGTTTATGAGAGTGCGGGATAGGCCGGAATCATCCAGGGGTTAGGATCTGAAACAAAGTGCATGAGAGTGTGGGATAGGCCGAATTAAACCAGGGGCTAGGCTCTGGAACATGTGATAGGGTTAGGGTGAGGGTTAGGCATAGCTGGGGCCCATACGTGGGCCTGTCTCTTTGTTGGCTACGTAGAACAGTTGATCTTCCGTAATTACACCAGCACCACTCCCCACCTCTTCCTCCGCTACATTGATGACTGCATTGGCGCCACCTCGTGCTCCCGTGAGGAGGTTGATCAATTCATCAACTTCACCAACACATTCCACCCTGACCTTAAATTTACCTGGACCATCTCTGACACCTCCCTCCCCTTCCTGGACCTCTCCATCTCCACTAATGACAACCGACTTGACACTGACATTTTTTACAAACCCACCGACTCCCATAGCTACCTGGATTACACCTCTTCCCACCCTACCTCTTGCAAAAATGCCATCCCGTATTCCCAATTCCTCCGCCTCCGCCGTATCTGCTCCCAGGAGGACCAGTTCCACCATAGGACACACCAGATGGCCTCCTTCTTTAGAGACCGCAATTTCCCTGCCCACGTGGTTAAAGATGCCCTTCCACATCCCGCACCTCCACCCTCAGACCCCACCCCTCCAACTGTAACAAGGACAGAACCCTCCTGGTGCTCACCTTCCACCCTACAAACCTTCGCATAAACCAAATCATCCGCCGACATTT
Source organism: Chiloscyllium punctatum (assembly GCF_047496795.1). Classification (NCBI taxonomy): domain Eukaryota; kingdom Metazoa; phylum Chordata; class Chondrichthyes; order Orectolobiformes; family Hemiscylliidae; genus Chiloscyllium; species Chiloscyllium punctatum. The sequence continues at coordinate 46,478,672 of NC_092751.1, forward strand.
CCGCCACCTCCAAACAGAACCCACCACCAGGGATATATTTCCTTCCCCACCCCTTTATGCCTTCCGCAAAGACCGTTCCCTCCGTGACTACCTGGTCAGGTCCACGCCCCCCTACAACCCACCCTCCAATCCTGGCACTTTCCCCTGCCACTGCAGGAACTGTAAAACCTGTGCCCACACCTCCTCCCTCACCTCTATCCAAGGCCCTAAAGGAGCCTTCCACATCCATCAAAGTTTTATTTACACATCCACTAATATCATTTATTGTATCCGTTGCTCCCGATGTGGTCTCCTCTACATTGGGAAGACTGGGCGCCTCCTAGCAGAGCGCTTTAGGGAATATCTCTGGGACACCCGCACCAATCAACCAAACCGCCCCGTGGCCCAACATTTCAACTCCCCCTCCCACTCTGCCGAGGACATGGAGGTCCTGGGCCTCCTTCACCGCCGCTCCCTCACCACCAGACGCCTGGAGGAAGAACGACTCAACTTCCGCCTCGGAACACTTCAACCCTAGGGCATCAATGTGGACTTCAACAGTTTCCTCATTTCCCCTTCCCCCACCTCATCCTAGTTTCAAACTTCCAGCTCAGTAACTGTCCCCATGACTTGTCCGGACTTGTCCGACCTGCCTATCTCCTTTTCCACCTATCCACTCCACCCTCTCCTCCCTGACCTGTCACCTTCATCCCCTCCCCCACTCACCCATTGTACTCTATGCTACTTTCTCCCCACCCACACCCTCCTCTAGCTTATCTCTCCATGCTTCAGGCTCACTGCCTTTATTCCTGATGAAGGGCTTTTGCCCGAAACGTCGATTGCGAAGCAACTTGGATGCTGCCTGAACTGCTGTGCTCTTCCAGCACCAATAATTCAGAACTTGGAATTTAAATGCTATTAATGCTTAGTATAATTCTATGCTATTAAACTGCTTGTCTCTCTCTGTAGTTACAGCAGTCGAAACAAACCATCTAGGCTGGCTTGGAGCGCCCCCCCCCCCCCCCCCCCAATCAACTGCATCATTCTATTAGGGCCTTGTGGAAGAGACAGAGGATGAATCACCAGTTTTTCACAAAATACTCCCCTTTCCCCACTCAAAGGTTCGATGGTTGGACACTCATTAGTTTTGTTGTTTGTTGTACCTGTTACATCTGTCCAGCTCGGCCTGTCTTGGTTTATTGCTTTTGTTTGTTTGTTTAGGTGATTATTCTTTGTTTATGGAATATGGAAGGTGGCTGTTCTTTCTTGATGTGTTAAAAGATAAGGCTGGCCAGCAGTAACAATTCTTCCACACTTGGTTAAGCAATGATGCCACAGCCAGGATTTATCAGACTAATCTCCCAAGCTAAAAACTGTGATATGGTGTGTGTGTGTGAGAGAGGAAAAAGAGCTGTAGAGCTGGTAGAAAGTTTAACCCTTTGTGATTCGGTTTGAATGCACACTTGGTGATTGAATGTTTGTACTTTGTTCCCTGGAGCTTGAGAACCAGGACTGTTTTGAATCTGATTTCTATTATGGAAATTTAACATGATTTCTTTTTAAGGTTAAGGATTTTTAATGATTATGAAATAAAATATTAATTCCTGTTCTTTTTACAGGTCATGCCTGCCTTCCTGTCAGCTTCTAACTAATCTCTGTTATCCTTACATGAAAGCCAACCTTAGATTTCAAATCAGCTTTATACGGAGGAAAACAACATTATAACTTTTTTTTGTTTCAGACTCATTTGTTTCCACTTAATGTTAAGACTGATGTGTTTCATTGGTGATTATGATGTGCCAGCCATAGATTTAGTCAGGAAGTCCACTCCCTCAATACAGTTGAAGTTTCAGTTCAACATTAGATTGCGATAAATCATCAAAAGAAAATCCCAAGGTTAATATCTGTGTCCTTGCATGTGGCCATTATGCATACATTAGAAGTTTTTTTGAATTTGATTAAACAAATGCGTTCAACGCAGCTCCAGTTATTTCACGACCTATAGCATTATAATGGAGCAATGACCAGTCAGGACTACTTAAGGAACTTAATTTTGGATTTAAATGAAGGGACTAAAACTAGGTAATTTTAGTGGATTTCAAAGTTGCGAACTGTATGTATTTTACATTTTAAATATTAAATACTGAATAAATGAATTTTATATATATATAAATTAAATAAGAAAATAAAATGTTGTATAATATTTAGGTATATATATTGTAAAAATAATATTCATTGATATATTACACAGAGGAGATCTGATCTCAAAGCTAGACAATGAGAACTAAGCTCTGGTGATCCTCCAATATCCACAAAAATAACTGAAAACTTATTTTCCATAATCTTCTTCAGCTGGATCCCCACTCAGTAATACATAAAGTCTGCTTGGTACCACTCCAATCAGTGCTCTCTTCAGAAATTCAAACTGAATTCTATCCATATCATTAGGTGTCTCGAACGGATGAAAAAGAACTACTGCCTGACTTAAACAGGTGTTGCTGTCACCCAGCATTCCAACCTTTGGGAAATAGGGACAGGCAAACATATCGAGGAATAGGATGGTATAACAACTACTTTCTTTTGTAGCATCACTGCCACGTTGCCATGGAGCTGGCAAGCTCCATAATGTCACAACCATGTGATACAGTGACCAGGACAAGTGAATGAGACAAATCACCGATTTAGTTATTCTCCTCTTGCAATTTTTGATTAGCTGAAAATTCAAATCTTAAAACTAGCTTTCAGATTATGACAATTAAGATTCAAAAATGTATAGTTAGGAACAGGCTTTAAAGTTAGACAAGCATAAATTGGTAAATTGGTTAAATGAGGTTAAAATGAAAATCGAGGCAAGGAGATCAACTACAGAAGGGAAGAGAATGATGTAATAAGAAGGATAAAACAGCAGAGTACAGTTTTAAAAATTTTTAGTCACTTGTTGGGTTTCCACACTGAATTCAGATAACAATTATTTTTATTATCATAAATATTATTAATTATATATAATATTATTTATATTATTAATGTTTATAATAAATCAATTGTATTAACCTGAATCAAAATTAATTGGCAGGATCCCTTCACACATTGTCAGTAACCTGTCAGTTTGATTCAAGTTTAATTTAAAACATGACTGCATTAATACTTTGTTAATTTAAAATGAAAAGCTACATTACTGGCCAGTTGAAGAAATTCTGCATATGATTGGGGGATATATAATATATATATTATACACATATATATAGAACAGATGAAATTCCCAAAAGCTGGGGAAGTGACTGTGAATGGGTGTATACATGTAAGAGAAATTCTGAATGACATTAAAAAACAATGTAAGGCCACTCAAGTTGAGGAATATATAAACAAGGTTAAAGCAACAATACTGTCAAATAAAATAAACTTACGCACGGGACTCCAAGTAGAATCCATTTCTGACATACTGACCCTTTTCGAGGATTGGGATTTGGTTCCTGTATACCTGCTGAGCCCTGTGGCTATGAGGTTGGCACTGCTGCCTCACAGTGCTAGGGTCCTGGGTTTAATGCCAGCCTTGGATGGCTGTCTGTATGGAGTCGGCACATTCTCCCCGTGTCTGCGTGGGTTTTCTCCGGGTGCTCCGGTTTCTTCCCACAGTCCAAAGATGTGCATGTCAGGTGAATTGGCCATGCTAACCTGCCCGTAGTGTTTGGTGCATTAGTCAGAGGGATATGGGTCTAGGTGGTTCATTCCTCGTGGGATGGGTGTGGACTTGTTGGGCCTGTTTCCACACTGTAGGGAATTGAATTGTCACCTGATTGTCCCCAGCCTTAATTTAAAGTATCCACTTGTTGAAACTTTTCCTTCTTTTGAAAACCAAGCACCTAGTCTTAATAATCAATATCATGGGGATGAGTGACTTGTACCATCCTAAACTGGGTCCCATCTCAGGGACTACAGTAATGTTAATGAAGGAGCATGGGGCTGGAAAGGAGGGCGGGGCTGAAAGGAGAAGGGGGGTGGAGAGGAGGGGTTTGGAAAGAAGAGGGCTGGAGAGGAGGGGGTGGTGGAGAGGAGAAGGGGGTGGAGAGGAGAAGGGGGTGGAGAGGAGAAGGGGGGTGGAGAGGAGAAGGGGGGTGGAGAGGAGAAGGGGGTGGAGAGGAGGGGGGGTGGAGAGGAGAAGGGGGTGGAGAGGAGGGGTTTGGAAAGGAGAGGGCTGGAGAGGAGGGGGTGGTGGAGAGGAGAAGGGGGGTGGAGAGGAGAAGGGGGTGGAGAGGAGAAGGGGGTGGAGAGGAGAAGGGGGTGGAGAGGAGAAGGGGGTGGAGAGGAGAAGGGGGTGGAGAGGAGAAGGGGGGTGGAGAGGAGAAGGGGGTGGAGAGGAGAAGGGAGTGGAGAGGAGAAGGGGGGTGGAGAGGAGAAGGGGGTGGAGAGGAGAAGGTGGGTGGAGAGGAGATGGGGGTGGAGAGGAGGGGGGGTGGAGAGGAGAAGGGGGGTGGAGAGGAGAAGGGGGGTGGAAAGGAGAAGGGGGTGGAGAGGAGAAGGGGGGTGGAGAGGAGAAGGGGGTGGAGAGGAGAAGGGGGTGGAGAGGAGAAGGGGGTGGAGAGGAGAAGGGGGGTGGAGAGGAGAAGGGGGGTGGAGAGGAGAAGGGGGTGGAGAGGAGAAGGGGGGTGGAGAGGAGAAGGGGGGTGGAGAGGAGAAGGGGGTGGAGAGGGGAAGGGAATGGAAAGTAGAAGGGGGTGGAGAGGAGAAGGGGGGTGGAGAGGAGAAGGGGGTGGAGAGGAGAAGGGGGTGGAGAGGAGAAGGGGGTGGAGAGGAGAAGGGGGTGGAGAGGAGAAGGGGGTGGAGAGGAGAAGGGGGTGGAGAGGAGAAGGGGTGGAGAGGAGAAGGGGGGTGGAGAGGAGAAGGGGGTGGAGAGGAGAAGGGGGTGGAGAGGAGAAGGGGGTGGAGAGGAGAAGGGGGGTGGAGAGGAGAAGGGGGTGGAGAGGAGGGGGGGTGGAGAGGAGAAGGGGGTGGAGAGGAGAAGGGGGTGGAGAGGAGAAGGGGGTGGAGAGCAGAAGGGGGGTGGAGAGGAGAAGGGGGTGGAGAGGAGAAGGGGGTGGAGAGGAGAAGGGGGTGGAGAGGAGAAGGGGGTGGAGAGGAGGAGGGGTGGAGAGTAGAAGGGGGTGGAGAGGAGAAGGGGGTGGAGAGGAGAAGGGGGTGGAGAGGAGAAGGGGGTGGAGAGGAGAAGGGGGTGGAGAGGAGAAGGGGGGTTGGAGAGGAGAAGGGGGTGGAAAGGAGAAGGGGGTGGAGAGGCGAAGGGGGTGGAGAGGAGAAGGGGGTGGAGAGGAGAAGGGGGTGGAGAGGAGAAGGGGGGTGGAGAGGAGAAGGGGGTGGAGAGGAGAAGGGGGTGGAGAGGAGAAGGGGGGTGGAGAGGAGAAGGGGGTGGAGAGGCGAAGGGGGTGTTGAGGAGAAGGGGGTGGAGAGGAGAAGGGGGTGGAGAGGAGAAGGGGGGTGGAGAGGAGAAGATGTGGAGAGGAGAAGGGGGTGGAGAGGAGAAGGGGGTGGAGAGGAGAAGGGGGGTGGAGAGGAGAAGGGGTGGAGAGGAGAAGGGGGTGGAGAGGAGAAGGGGGTGGAGAGGAGGGGGGGGTGGAGAGAGAAGGGGCTGGAGAGGAGAAGGGGGTGGAGACGAGGGGGGGTGGAGAGGAGAACGGGGTGGAGAGGAGAAGGGGTGTGGAAAGGAGAAGGGGGTGGAGAGGAGAAGGGGGGTGGAGAGGAGAAGGGGGTGGACAGGAGAAGGGGGTGGAGAGGAGAAGGGGGTGGAGAGGAGAAGGGGGTGGAGAGGAGAAGGGGGGTGGAGAGGAGAAGGGGTGGAGAGGAGAAGGGGGTGGAGAGGAGAAGGGGGTGGAGAGGAGGGGGGGGTGGAGAGGAGAAGGGGGTGGAGAGGAGAAGGGGGTGGAGAGGAGGGGGGGCTGGAGAGGAGAAGGGGGTGGAGAGGAGAAGGGGGGTGGAAAGGAGAAGGGGGGTGGAGAGGAGAAGGGGGGTGGAGAGGAGAAGGGGGTGGAGAGGAGAAGGGGGTGGAGAGGAGAAGGGGGTGGAGAGGAGAAGGGGGGTGGAGAGGAGAAGGGGGTGGAGATGAGAAGGGGGGTGGAAAGGAGAAGGGGTTGGAGAGGAGAAGGGGGGTGGAGAGGAGAAGGGGGTGGAGAGGAGAAGGGGGGGGTGGAGGGAGAAGGGGGTGGAGAGGAGAAGGGGGGTGGAGAGGAGAAGGGGTGGAGAGGAGAAGGGGGTGGAGAGGAGAAGGGGGTGGAGAGGAGGTGGGGTGGAGAGGAGAAGCGGGTGGAGAGGAGAAGGGGGGTGGAAAGGAGAAGGGGGTGGAGAGGAGAAGGGGGTGGAGAGGAGAGGGGGGTGGAGAGGAGAAGGGGGGTGGAGAGGAGAAGGGGGTGGAGAGGAGAAGGGGGGTGGAGAGGAGAAGGGGGTGGAGAGGAGAAGGGGGTGGAGAGGAGGGGGGTGGAGAGGCGAAGGGGGTGGAGAGGAGGGGGGGTGGAGAGGAGAAGGGGGTGGAGCGGAGAAGGTGGTGGAGAGGAGGGGGGGTGGAGAGGAGAAGGGGGTGGAGAGGAGAAGGGGGTGGAGAGGAGAAGGGGGTGGAGAGAAGGGGGGGTAGAGAGGAGAAGGGGGTGAAGAGGAGAAGGGGGTGGAGAGGAGAAGGGGGTGGAGAGGAGATGGTGGTGGAGAGGAGGGGGGGTGGAGAGGAGAAGGGGGTGGAGAGGAGAAGGGGGTGGAGAGGAGAAGGGGTGGAGAGGAGAAGGGGGTGGAGAGGAGAAGGGGGTGGAGAGGAGGGGGGGGTGGAGAGGAGAAGGGGGGTGGAGAGGAGAAGGGGGGTGGAAAGGAGAAAGGGGTGGAGAGGAGAAGGGGGGTGGAGAGGAGAAGGGGGTGGAGAGGAGAAGGGGGGTGGAGAGGAGAAGGGGGTGGAGAGGAGAAGGGGGTGGAGAGGAGAAGGGGGTTGGAGAGGAGAAGGGGGTGGAGAGGACAAGGGAATGGAAAGTAGAAGGGGGTGGAGAGGTGAAGGGGGTGGAGAGGAGAAGGGGGTGGAGAGGAGAAGGGGGTGGAGAGGAGAAGGGGGTGGAGAGGAGAAGGGGGGGGTGGGAAAGGAGAAGGGGGTGGAGAGGAGAAGGGTGGTGGAGAGGAGAAGGGGTGGAGAGGAGAAGGGGGGGTGGAGAGGAGAAGGGGGTGGAGAGGAGAAGGGGGGTGGAGTGTGGAAAGGAGAAGGGGGTCGAGAGGAGAAGGGGGGTGGAGAGGAGAAGGGGGTGGACAGGTAAAGGGGGTGGAGAGGAGAAGGGGGTGGAGAGGAGAAGGGGGTGGAGAGGAGGGGGGGGTCGAGGGGAGAAGGTGGTGGAGAGGAGAAGGGGGTGGAGAGGAGGGGGGGCTGGAGAGGAGAAGGGGGTGGAGAGGAGAAGGGGGGTGGAAAGGAGAAGGTGGTGGAGAGGAGAAGGGGGGTGGAGAGGAGAAGGGGGTGGAGAGGAGAAGGGGGTGGAGAGAAGGGGGTGGAAAGGAGAAGGGGCGTGGAGAGGAGAAGGGGGTGGAGAGGAGAAGGGGGGTGGAGAGGAGAAGGGGGTGGAGAGGAGAGGGGGGAGAGGAGAAGGGGGGTGGAGAGGAGAAGGGGGTGGAGAGGAGAAGGGAGTGGAGAGGAGAAGGGGGTGGAGAGGAGAAGGGGGTGGAGAGGAGAAGGGGGTGGAGAGGAGAAGGGGGATGGAGAGGAGAAGGGGGTGGAGAGGAGAAGGGGGTGGAGAGGAGAAGGGGGTGGAGAGGAGAAGGGGGGTGGAGAGGAGAAGGGGTGGAGAGGAGAAGGGGGTGGAGAGGAGAAGGGGGTGGAGAGGAGAAGGGGGTGGAGAGGAGAAGGGGGTGGAGAGTAGAAGGGGGGTGGAGAGGAGAAGGGGGTGGAGAGGAGGGGGGGGTGGAGAGGAGAAGGGGGTGGAGAGGAGGGGGGGTGGAGAGGAGAAGGGGGTGGAGAGGAGAAGGGGGTGGAGAGGAGAAGGGGGTGGAGAGGAGAAGGGGGTGGAGAGGAGAAGGGGGTGGAGAGGAGAAGGGGTGGAGAGGAGAAGGGGGGTGGAGAGGAGAAGGGGGTGGAGAGGAAAAGGGGGGTGGAGAGGAGAAGGGGGTGGAGAGTAGAAGGGGGGTGGAGAGGAGAAGGGGGGTGGAGAGGAGGGGGGGTGTAGAGGAGAAGGGTGTGGAGAGGAGAAGGGGGTGGAGAGGAGAAGGGGGTGGAGAGGAGTGGGGGTGTGGAGAGGAGAAGGGGGTGGAGAGGAGAAGGGGGTGGAGAGGAGAAAGTGGTGGAGAGGAGAAGGGGGGTGGAGAGGAGAAGGGGGGTGGAGAGGAGGGGGGGTAGAGAGGAGAAGGGGGTGGAGAGGAGAAGGGGGTGGAGAGGAGAAGGGGGTGGAGAGGTGGGGGAGTGGAGAGGAGAAGGGGGTGGAGAGGAGAAGGGGGTGGAGAGGAGGGGGGTGGAGAGGAGAAGGGGTGGAGAGGAGAAGGGGGTGGAGAGGAGAAGGGGGTGGAGAGGAGAAGGGGTGGAGAGGAGGGGGGTGTGGAGAGGAGAAGGGGGTGGAGAGGAGAGGCGGGGTGGAGAGGAGGGGCGGGTAGAGAGGAGAAGGGGGTGGAGAGGAGAAGGGGGTGGAGAGGAGAAGGGGGTGGAGACGAGAAGGGGGTGGAGAGGAGAAGGGGTGGAGAGGAGAAGCGGGTGGAGAGGAGAGGGGGTGGAGAGGAGGGGGGGTGGAGAGGAGAAGGGGGTGGAGAGGAGAAGGGGGGTGGAAAGGAGAAGGGGGTGGAGAGGAGGGGGTTGGAGAGGAGAAGGGGGTGGAGAGGAGAAGGGGTGGAGAGGAGAAGGGGGTGGAGAGGAGAAGGGTGTGGAGAGGAGAAGGGGGTGGAGAGGAGAAGGGGTGGTGAGGAGGGGGGTGGAGAGGAGAAGGGGGTGGAGAGGAGAAGGGGGGTGGAGAGGAGAAGGGTGTGGAGAGGAGGGGGAATGGAAAGGAGGGGGGGATGGAAAGGAGGGGGATGGAAAGGAGGGGGGATGGAAAGGAGGGGGGGATGGAAAGGAGGGGGTGATGGGAAGGAGGGGGGGATGGAAAGGAGGGGGGGAAGGAGCGGGTTGTGTAAAGGAGAATGGGGCAGGAAAGGTGAAAAGGGTTTGGAAAGGAGGAGGGGCAGGAAAAGGGGGTGAATGGAAAGGAGGGAGGGCAGGAAAGGAGGGTGCGTGAAAAGGAGGGTGCGTGGTAAGGAGGAGGGGTGGAAGGGGGAGTGGAAAGGAGGGGGAAGGGGGAAGGAGAGAGTGGGGAAGAATAGAGGGAAAAGGAGGGAGTGGAGACGGAGAGGAGGGAAGGAGGGGGAAGGAGAGAGGGAGAAGGAGGGAGGCGGGAGGAGAGGTGAAATGACAGAGGGGAGAAGGAGAGAGGAGAAGAAGAAGAAGAGAGGGGAGGAGAGAGAGGGAAGTTGGGAGGGGACAAGGAGAATGGGGAAGAGATGGGGAAGGAAAGAGAGGGGAAGGAGAGGGGGAAGCAATGGGGAAGGAGAGAGTGGGGAAGGAGGTGGGAACGAGTGAGGAGGGAAGGGGGAAGGAGTGAGGGGAGAAGGAGAGATGGGGAAAGAAGAGAGGGGGAAGGAGAGAGTGGGGAAGGATAGAGGGGGAAGGAGGGAGGTGAGACGGAGAAGGGGAAGGAGGGGGGAAGGAGAGAGGGAGAAGGAGGAAAGGGAAGAAGAGGAGAAATGACAGAGGGGAGAAGGAGAGAAGGGAGAAGAGAGGGGAGGAGAGAAAGGGAAGTAGGGAGGGGAGGAGGAGAAAGGGGAAGAAATGGGGAAGGAAAGAGAGGGGAAGGAGAGGGGAAAGGAAGGGGGTAGGAGAGAGAGGAGAAGGAGAGAGGGGGGAAGGAGGGGGGATGGAGAGAGGAGAAGGAGAGAGGGGAAGGAAGGGTGAAGGAGAGCAGAGAACGAAGGGGGAAGGGAAGGGCGGAGAAAGAGAGGGGAAGGAAGGGGGTAGGGGAGAGGGAAGGGGCAAGGAGAGAGGGGAGAAGGAGAGAGGGGAGAATGAGAGGGGCAAAGGAGCAGGGGAAGGAGAGATGGGAGAAGAAGAGGGTGGAAGGAGGGGAGAAGGAGAGAGGGACAAGGAGGGAGGGGGAAGGAGCGGAGAAAGGAGTGCGTGGAGAAGGGAGGGAAGGAGGTGGTGACAGAAGGGGAAGGAGAGAGGGGTGAAGGAGAGAGGGGAAAAGGAGAGAGGGGAAGGAGGAGGGAAGGAAGGGGGGAGGAGGGAGGGGAGAAGGAGAGAGGGGAAGGAGGGAGGGGAGAAGGATGAAGGGGAGAAGGAGGGAGGGGAGAAGGACGGACGGGAGAAGGAGGGAGGGGAGAAGGAAGGGGGAAAGAGGGAGGGGAAGGAAGAGAGAAGGGGAGAGGGGAGAAAGAGAGCGGGGAAGGTAGTGGGAAGGAGAGAGGGAAGAAGGAGAGAAGGGGAAGGAGTGGGGGAAGGAGAGAGAGGAGGACGAGAGGTAGAAGGAAGGGGGAAGGAGAGGGGGGATGGAGAGAGGGGAGAAACAGAGCGGGGAAGGAAGGGGTAGGAGAGAGGGGAGAAGGAAAGGGGAAGGAGAGGGGGATGAGGGAGGGGAGAAAAAGGGAGGGGAAGGAGAGAGGGGAAAAGGAGAGAGGGGAGAAAGATAGGGGATCAAGAGAGGAGGGAAGGATAGGGGGACGGATAGAGGGGGAAGGAGGGTGGAAGGATAGAGGGGGAAGGAGAGAGTGGGGGAAGGAGAGGAGGGAAGGTGAGAGGGTAGACGGAGAGGGGGGAAGGAGGGGAGAAGGAGAGAGGGAGAAGGAGGGAGGGGGAAGAAGAGGTGAAATGACAGAGGGGAGAAGGAGAGAGGGGAGAAGAGTGGGGAGGAGAGAGAGGGAAGTAGGGAGGGGAGAAAGAGAAAGGGGAAGAAACGGGGAAGGAAAGAGAGGGGAAGGAGAGGGGAAGGAGAGGGAGAAGGAAGGGAGTAGGAGAGAGGGGAGAAGGAGAGGGGAAAAGGAGAGGGGGGAAGGAAGGCGGAAGGAGAGAGGGGAGAAGGAGTGAGGGTGGAAGGAGGGGCGAAGGAGAGAGGGGAAAGAGCGAGGGGAAGGAAGGGTGAAGGAGAGAGCAGGGAACGAAGGGGGAAGGGGAGAGGGGGAGAAAGAGAGGGGAAGGAAGGGGGTAGGATAGAGGGAAGGGGCAAGGAGAGATGGGAGAAGGAGAGGGGGATGGAGAGGGGAGGAGGAGAGAGAGGGGAAGGAGGAGGGAAGGAAGGGGGAGGGGGGAGAGGAGAAGGAGAGAGGGGAAGGAGAGAGGGGAGAAGACGCGAGGAGAGAAGGAGGTACGGGAGAAGGAGGGAGGGGAGAAGGAGGGGGGTAGGAGAGAGGGGAAGGAAGGGGGAAGGAGAGAGGGTCAAGAAAGGGGGAAGGAGAGAGGGGAGAAACAGAGCAGGGAAGGTAGGGGGAATGAGAGAGGAGAGAAAGACAGAAGAAGGGGAGGAGGAGTGGGGGAAGGAGAGAGGGGAGGAGGAGGGGTAGAAGGAAGGGGGAAGGAGAGGGGGAGAAGGAGAGAGGGGAAATGAGAGCAGGGATAAGGAGAAAGTGGAAGGAAGGGGGAAGGAGAGAGTGGAAGGAAGGGGGAAGGAGAGGGGGGAAGGAGAGAGGGGAGAAGGAGAGCGGGGGGAAGAAATGGGGACGGAGAAAGGGGAGAGAGAGGGGGAAGTAGGGAGGGGAGAAGGAGAAAGGGGAAGAAACAGGGAACGAAAGGGGGGTAAGGGGGAAGGAAGGGGGAAGGAGTGAGGGGAGAAGGAGAGAGGGGAAGGAAGGGGGAAGGAGAGAGGGGGACAAGGAGAAAGGGGGGAAGGAAAGGGGGTGAGGAGAGGGCAAGGAGTGGGGAAGGAGAGTGGGGTGAAGGAGAGAGGGAAAGGAAAGGGGGACGGAGAGAGATGGGAGAAGGAGAGAGGGGGGAAGGAAGGGGGAAGGAGAGAAGGGAGGAGAGCGGGGGAAGGAGGGGGGAGAAGGAGAGAGGGGAATGAAGGGGGGTAGGAGAGACTGGGGGGGAACAAGAGAGGGGGAAGGAGGAAGGAGTGAGGGGAGAAGGAGAGATGGGGAAAGGAGAGAGGGGGATGGAGGTGGGAAGGAGAGAGGGACAAGGAGGGCGGGAAGAGAGGGGAAGGAGAGAGTGGAGAAGGATAGAGGGGGAAGGAGGGCGGGGAGACTGTGAGTGGGGAAGGATAGAGGGGAAGGAGGGAGGGGAGACAGAGTGGGGGAAGGAGGGGGGAAGGAGAGAGGGGGAAGGAGGGAGGGGGAAGAAGAGGCGAAATGACAGAGGGGAGAATGAGAGAGGGGAGAAGAGTGGGGAGGAGAGAAAGGGAAGTTAGGAGGGGAGAAGGAGAAAGGGGAAGAAACAGGGAAGGAAAGGGGGAAGGGGGGAAGGAAGGTGGAAGGAGAGAGGGGAGAAGGAGAGATGTGAAGGAAGAGGGAAGGAGAAAGGGGAGAAACAGAGCGGGGAAGGAGAGAGGGGAGAAGGAGAGAGGGGAGAAGGAGGGGTAGAAGGAAGGGGGAAGGAAAGGGGAGAAGGAGAGAGGGGGGAAGGAGAGAAGGGTGAAGGAGAGAGGGTAAGGAATGTGGAAGAAGAGAGGGGAGAAGGTGAGGGGGAGAAGGAGACAGGTGGGGATGAAGAGCAGGGATGGAAGGGGAGGAGAAAGGGGAGAAGGAGAGGGGGGAAAAGAGAGGGTGGGAAGGAGTGAGGGGAATGAAGCGGGAACGAGAGTGGAGAAGGAGAGAGGGGTGAACGAGGGGGGAAGGAAGGGGTAAGGAGAGAATGGGAAGTAGGGTGGGGAGAAGGAGAAAGGGGAAGAAACAGGGAAGGAAAGAGGAGGAATGGGGGAAGGAATGGGGAAGGAGAGAGGGGAGAAGGAGAGAGTGGAAGAAAGGAGTAAGGAGAGGGGGAAGGAGAGAGGGGAGAAGGAGAGAGAGGAAGGAAGGGGGTAGGAGAGAGGGGAGAAGGAGAGGGGGAAGGAGAGAGGATGAAAGGAGGGGAGGAGTGAGGGGAAAAGGAGATATTGGGAAAGGAGAGAGGGGGAAGGAGAGAGTGGGGAAGGATCGAGGGGGAAGGAGAGAGGGGAGAAGGGGAGAGGGTAGACAAAGACGGGGGAAGGAGGGGGTAAGGAGAGAGGGAGAAGGAGGGAGGGGGAAGGAGAGGGGAAAGGAAAGAGGGGAGAAGGAGAGGGGGAAGGAGAGAGTGAGAAGTAGGGAGGGGAGAGGGAGAAAAGGGACGAAACAGGGAAGGAAAGAGGGGGAAGGGGGAAGGAAGGGAGTAGGAGAGAGGGGAGAAGAAGAGAGGGGAATGAAGGGGGTAGGAGAGAAGGGAGAAGGAGAGGAGGGAAGGAAGGGGAGAGAGAGAGTGGAGAAGCAGAGTGGAGGGAAGGAAGGGGGAAGGAGAGAGGGGAGAAGGAGAGAGGGGACACAGAGAGGGAGAAGGAGGGGGGAAGGAAAGAATGAGAAGGAGGGAGGGGGAAGGATAGCGGAAAGGAGAGGGGCAGAAGGAGAGAGAGGAGAAAGACAGCGGGGAAGGTAGGGAGAAGGAGAGAATGAGAGAATGATGGGGGGTAGGAGTAGGGGAAGAAGGGAGGGGAGGAGGAGGGGTAGAAGGAAGGGGAAAGGAGAGGGGGAGAAGGAGAGCAGGGATAAGGAGAAAGTGGAAGGAAGGGGGAAGGAGAAAGCGGGAGGAAGGGGGAAGGACAGGGAGGAGAGGGGGGAAGGAGTGAGGGGAGAAGGAGAGTGGGGGGAAGGAATGGGGACAGAGAGAGGGGAGAAGGAGAGAGGGGGTGGAAGCGGGAAGGAGAGTGGGGGAGGTCGGGAGGGGAGAAGGAGAAAGGGAATGAAACAGGGGGAAGGGGGGAAGGAAGGGGGAAGGATAGAGGGGAGAAGGAGAGAGGGGAAGGAAGGGGGAAGGAGAGAGGGGGGCAAGGAGAGAGGGGAGAAGGAAAGGGGTGAGGAGGGGGTAAGGAATGGGAGAAGGAAGAGGGGAGAAGGAGAGAGGGGAAGGAAGGGGGAAAGAGAGAGGGGAGAAGGAGAGAGGGGAGAAGGAGAGAGGTGGGAAGGAAGGGGAAAGGAGACAGGGGAGGAGAGCGGGGGGAAGGAGAGAGGGGAGAAGGAGAGAGGGGAATGAAGGGGGGCGGTGAGAGGGGTGAAGGAGAGCGGGGGGAAGGAATGGGGACAGAGAGGGGGAGAAAGAGAGGGGGGGAGGAATGGGGAAAGATAGAGGGGGAAGTAGGGAGGGGAGAAGGAGAAAGGGGAAGAAACAGGGAAGGAAAGGGGGAAAGGGGGAAGGAGAGAGGTGAGAAGGAGAGAGGGGAAGTAAGGGGGAAGGAGAGAGGGGGGCAAGGAAAGAGGGGGAAGGAAAGGGGGTGAGGAGAGGGTAAGGAATGGGGAAGGAGAGAGGGGAGAAGGAGAGAGGGGAAGGAAGGGGGAAGGAGAGAGGGAGACTGAGAGAGGGAAAGGAAAGGGCAAGGAGAGGGGGGAAGGAGAGAGGGGGGAAGTAGCGACGGGAGAAAGATAGAGGGGAAGGAGGAGGGAAGGAAGGGGGGAGGAGGGAGGGGAGAAAGAGAGATGGGAAGGAGTGAGGGGAGATGGAGAGAGGGGAATGAAGGGGGAAGGAGAGAGGGAGAAGGAGAGAGGGGATGGAAAGACGGAGAAGGAGGGAGGGGGAAGGAGAGGGGAAAGGTGAGGGGGAGAAGGTGAGGGGGAAGGAGAGGGGGAGAAGGTGAGGGGGAAGGAGAGGGGGAGAAGGAGAGTGAGGATGGAGAGGGGGAGAAGGAGAGAGGGGAAGGAACGAGGGAAGGAGAGGGGAGAAGGAGAGGAGGGATGGAGAGAGGGGAGAAGGAGAGAGGGGAGAAGGAGAGAGAGGACACAGAGAGGGAGAAGGAGGGGGGAAGGAAAGACAGAGAAGGAGGGAGGGGGAAGGAGAGCGGAAAGGAGAGGGGCAGAAGAAGAGAGGGGAGAAAGAGAGCGGGAAAGGTAGGGAGAAGGAGAGAATGAGAGAAGGAAGGGGGGTAGGAGTAGGGGAAGGAGAGAGGGGAGGAGAAGTGGTAGAAGTAAGGGGGAAGGAGAGGAGGGAGAAGGAGAGAGAGGAGAAGGAGAGCGGGGATAAGGAGAAAGTGGAAGGAAGGGGCAAGGAGAGAGTGGGAGGAACGGGGAAGGATAGGGAGGAGAGGGGGGAAGGAGAGAGGGGAGAAGGAGAGTGGGGGGAAGGAATGGGGACAGAGAGAGGGGAGGAGAGAGGGGGGTGGAAGGGGGAAGGAGAGAGTGGGATGTAGGGAGGGGAGAAGCAGAAAGGGGAAGAAACAAGGGGGAAGGGGGGAAGGAAAGGGGAAGGAGAGAGGGGAGAAGGAGAGAGGCGAAGGAAGGGGAAAGGAGAGAGGGGGGCAAAGAGAGAGTGGAGAAGGAATGGGGTTGAGGAGAGGGTAAGGAATGGGAGAAGGAGAGAGGGGAGAAGGAGAGAGGGTAAGGAAGGGGGAAAGAGAGAAGGGAGAAGGAGAGAGGGGGCAAGGAAGGGGTAAGGAGAGAGGGGAGGAGAGCGGGGGAAGGAGAGAGGGGAGAAGGAGAAAGTGGAAGGAAGGGGGAAGGAGAGAAGGGGGGTAGGAGTGGGCGAAGGAGAGGGGGGGAGGAGGGGTAGAAGGATGGGGGAAGGAGAGGGGGGAGAGTTTGAGAGGGAAAAGGAGAGCGGGGATAAGGAGAAAGTGGAAGGAAGGGGCAAGGAGAGATTGGAAGGAAGGGGGAAGGAGAGGGAGGAGTGGGGAGAAGGAGAGAGGGGAGAAGGAGAGCGGGGGGAAGGAAAGGGGACAGAGAGAGGGGAGAAAGAGAGCGGGGGAGGAAGAGGGAAGGATAGAGGGGGAAGTAGGGAGGGGAGACGGAGAGAGGGGAGAAGGAGAGCGGGGGGAAGGAATGGGGACAGAGAGAGGGGAGAAAGAGAGAGGGGGAGGAATGGGGAAGGATAGAGGGGGAAGTAGGCAGCGGAGAAGGAGAAAGGGGAAGAAACAGGGGGAAGGGGGGAAGGAAGGGGGAAGGAGAGAGGGGGCAAGGAGAGAGGGGAGAAGGAAAGGGGTTGAGGAGAGGTAAGGAATGGGAGAAGGAGAGAGGGGAGAAGGAGAGAGGGGAAGGAAGGGGGAACGAGAGAGGGAGACTGAGAGAGGGAAAGGAAGGGGCAAGGAGAGGGGGGAAAGAGAGAGGGGGAAGTAGCGACGGGAGAAAGATAGAGGGGAAGGAGGAGGGAAGGAAGAGGGGAGGAGGGAGGGTAGAAGGAGAGTGGGGAAGGAGTGAGTGGAGAAGGAGAGAGGGGAATGAAGGGGGAAGGAGAGAGGAGAAGGAAGGGGCATGGAGAGAGGGGAGAAGGAGAGAGGGGATTCGGAGAGGGGGAAGGAAAGACCGAGAAGGAGGGAGGGGGAAGGAGAGGGGAAAGGAGAGGGGGAGAAGGTGAGGGGGAAGGAGAGGGGGAGAAGGAGAGTGAGGATGGAGAGGGGGGAGAAGGAGAGAGGGGAAGGAACGAGGGAAGGAGAGGGGAGAAGGAGAGGAGGGATGGAGAGAGGGGAGAAGGAGAGAGGGGAGAAGGAGAGAGAGGACACAGAGAGGGAGAAGGAGGGGGGAAGGAAAGACAGAGAAGGAGGGAGGGGGAAGGAGAGGGGAAAGGTGAGGGGGAGAAAGTGAGGGGGAAGGAGAGGGGGAGAAGGAGAGGGAGGATGGAGAGAGGGGAGAAGGAGAGAGGGGAAGGAGAGAGGGGAGAAGGAGAGAGGGGAAGGAACGGGGGAAGGAGTGGGGAGAAGGAGAGGAGGGAAGGAGAGAGGGGAGAAGGAGAGAGGGGAAGGAACAGGGGAAGTAGAGGGGGAGAAGGAGAGAGGGGAAGGAAGGGTGAAGGAGAGAGGGGAAAAGGAGACGAGTGGGGAAGAAGAGAGTGGAAGGAAGGGGGAAAGAGAGAGCAGAGAAGGAGAGAGGGGGAAGGTGAGAGGGGGTGGGGTGAAGAGATGGGGGAGAATGAGAAAGGGGAAGGAAGGGGGTAGGAGAGAGGGGAGAAGGAGGGGGGAAGGAACGGGGATGGAGAGAGGGGAGAAGGAGGGAGGGGAAGGAGAGAGGGGAGAAGGAGGGAGGAAGGAGAGAGTGGAAGGAAGGGGGAAGGAGAGAGGGGAAAGAAAGCGGGAAGGGTAGAGGGGAGAAGGAGAGATGGGAGGGGGTTAGGAGTGGGGGAAAGGGAGAGCGGAGGAGGAGGGGTAGAAGGAAGGGGGCAAGGAGAGGGGGAGAAGGAGAGGGAGGATGGAGAGAGGGGAGAAGGAGAGAGGGGAAGGAGAGAGGGGAGAAGGAGAGAGGGGAAGGAACGGGGGAAGGAGTGGGGAGAAGGAGAGGAGGGAAGGAGAGAGGGGAGAAGGAGAGAGGGGAAGGAACAGGGGAAGTAGAGGGGGAGAAGGAGAGAGGGGAAGGACGGGTGAAGGAGAGAGGGGAAAAGGAGACGAGTGGGGAAGAAGAGAGTGGAAGGAAGGGGGAAGGAGAGAGCAGAGAAGGAGAGAGGGGGAAGGTGAGAGGGGGTGGGGTGAAGAGATGGGGGAGAATGAGAAAGGGGAAGGAAGGGGGTAGGAGAGAGGGGAGAAGGAGGGGGGAAGGAACGGGGATGGAGAGAGGGGAGAAGGAGGGAGGGGAAGGAGAGAGGGGAGAAGGAGGGAGGAAGGAGAGAGTGGAAGGAAGGGGGAAGGAGAGAGGGGAAAGAAAGCGGGAAGGGTAGAGGGGAGAAGGAGAGATGGGAGGGGGTTAGGAGTGGGGGAAAGGGAGAGCGGAGGAGGAGGGGTAGAAGGAAGGGGGCAAGGAGAGGGGGAGAACGAGAGAGGGGAGAAGGAGAGCGGGAATAAGAAGAAAATGGAAGGAAGGGGGAAGGAGAGAGGGGACAAGAAAGTGGGAAGGGGAGAGGGGGAGAATGAGAGAGGGGAAGGAAGGGGGTAGGAGAGGGGGAGAAGGATAGGGGAGAAGGAAGGGGGTAGGAGAGGGGGAGAAGGATAGGGGAGAAGGAGAGATGGGAAGGAAGAGGGAAGGAGAGAGGGAAGAAACAGAAAGGGGAAGGCGAGAGGGGAGAAGGAGAGAGGGGAGAAGGAGAGAAGGGGGGGTGGAGTGGGAGGAGGAGAGGGGGAGAAGGAGAGATGATAGAAAGAGTGGGGGAAGGAAGGGGAAGAGGAGAGGGGAGAAGGAGAGATGGGAGAAGGAGGGGTAGAAGGAAGGGGGAAGGAGAGGGGGAGAAGGAGAGAGGGGGAAGGAGTGAAGGGTGAAGGAGAGAGGGTAAGGAATGTGGAAGAAGAGAAGGGAGAAGGTGAGGGGGAGAAGGAGACAGGTGGGGAAGAAGAGCAGGGATGGAAGGGGAGGAGAAAGGGGAGAAGGAGAGGGGGAAAAGAGACGGTGGGAATGAGTGAGGGGAAGGAAGCAGGAAGAAGAGTGGATAAGGAGAGAGGGGGAACGAGGGGGGAAGGAAGGGGGAAGAAGCGTGGGAGAAGGAGAGGGGGGTAAGGAGAGAGGGGGAAGTAGGGTGGGGAGAAGGAGAAAGGGGAAGAAACAGGGAAGGAAAGAGGAGGAATGGGGGAAGGAATGGGGAAGGAGAGAGGGGAGAAGGAGAGAGGGGAAGGGAGGATGAAGGAGAGAGGGGAGAAGGAGACGGGTGGGGAAGAAGAGAGGGGAAGGAAGGGAGTAAGAGAGAGGGGAGAAGGAGAGGGGAAAGGAGAGAGGGGGAAAGGAGGGAAGGAGTGAGGGGAAAAGGAGATATTGGGAAAGGAGAGAGAGGGAAGGAGAGAGTGGGGAAGGATCGAGGGGGAAGGAGAGAGAGGAGAAGGGGAGAGGGTAGACAAAGAGGGGGAAGGAGGGGGTAAGGAGAGAGGGAGAAGGAGGGAGGGGGAAGGAGAGGGGAAAGGAGTGAGGGGAGAAATAGAGGGGGAAGGAGAAAGGGGGAATTGGGGAGTGGAGAGTGAGAAAAGGGACGAAACAGGGAAGGAAAGAGGGGGAAGGGGGAAGGAAAGGGGAAGGAGAGAGGGGAGAAGGAGAGAGGGGAAGGCAGGTGGTTGGAGAGAGGGGAGAAGGAGAGAGAGGGAAGGAGAGGAGGAAAGGATGGGGAGAGAGAGAATGGAGAAGGAGAGTGGAGGGAAGGAAGGGGGAAGAAGGGAGGGGAGAAGGAGAGAGGGGACACAGAGAGGGAGAAGGAGGCGGGAAGCAAAGACAGAGAAGGAGGGAGGGGGAAGGAAAGCGGAAAGGAGAGGGGCAGAAGGAGAGAGGGGATAAGGAGAGGGGGAACGAGAGAGGGGAGAAGGAGTGGGGGAAGGAGACAGGAGAGAAGGAGAGAGGGGAAGGAGAGAGTGGAAGGAAGGGGGAAGGAGAGGGGGAAGGACAGAGGGGAGAAGGAGAGAGGGGATGGAAGGATGAAGGAGAGAGGGGAGAAGGAGACGGGTGGGGAAGAAGAGAGGGGAAGGAAGGGGGAAGGAGAGAGGGGAGAAGGAGAGAGGGGGGAAGGAGAGGAGGGAAGGAAGGGGAGAGAGAGAATGGAGAAGGAGAGTGGAGGGAAGGAAGGGGGAAGGAGAGAGGGGAGAAGGAGAGAGGGGGCACAGAGAAGGAGAAGGGGGGAAGGAAAGACGGAGAAGGAGGGAGGGGGAAGGAGAGTGGAAAGGAGAGGGGCAGAAGGAGAGAGGGGAGGAGAGGGGGAACGTGAGAGGGGAGAAGGAGCGGGTGAAGGAGAGAGGAGAGAAGGACAGAGAGGAAGGATGGGCGAAGGAGATAGGGGAAAAGGAGAGAGGGGAAGGAAGGGGGAAGGAGAGGGGGAAGAAGAGAGGGGAGAAGGAAAGAGGGGAAGGGAGGATGAAGGAGAGAGGGGAGAAGGACAGGGGGAAGGAGAGAGGGGGGAAGGAGAGAAGGGATGGAAGGATGAAGGAGAGAGGGGAGAAGGAGATGGGTGGGGAAGAAGAGAGGGGAAGGAAGGGGGAAGGCGAGAGGGGAGAAGGAGAGGGGAAAAGGAGATATTGGGAAAGGAGAGGGGGGGAAGGAAAGAGTGGGGAAGGATCGAGGGGAAGGAGAGAGGGGGTAGGAGAGGGGGAAGGAGAGAGGGGGAAGTAGGGAGGGGAGCGGGAGAAAAGGGACGAAACAGGGAAGGAGAGAGGGGTGAAGGAGAGAGGGGGAAGGAGAGGAGGGAAGGAAGGGGAGAGAGAGAGAGAATGGAGAAGCAGAGTGGAGGGAAGGAAGGGGGAAGGAGAGAGGGGAGAAGGAGAGAGCGGACACAGAGAGGGAGAAGGAGGAGGGAAGGAAAGACAGAGAAGGAGGGAGGGGGAAGGAGAGCGGAAAGGAGAGGGGCAGAAGGAGAGAGGGGAGAAGGAGAGGGGGAACGAGAGAGGGGAGAAGGAGTGGGGGATGGAAGGATGAAGGTGAGAGGGGAGAAGGAGAGAGGGGGGAAGGAGAGGAGGGAAGGAAGGGGAGAGAGAGAATGGAGAAGGAGAGTGGAGGGAAGGAAGGGGGAAGAAGGGGGGGAGAAGGAGAGAGGGGCACAGAGAAGGAGATGGAGGGGGGAAGGAAAGACGGAGAAGGAGGGAGGGGGAAGGAGAGCGGAAAGGAGAGGGGCAGAAGGTGAGAAGGGAGAAGGAGAGAGGAGAAGGAAGGGGGAAGGAGAGAGGGGAGAAGGAGAGAGGGGGAAGGAGAGAGTGGAAGGAAGGGGGAAGGAGAGGGGGAAGGACAGAAGGGAGAAGTAGAGAGGGGATGGAAGGATGAAGGAGAGAGAGGAGAAGGAGACGGGTTGGGGAAGGAGAGAGGGGAGAAGGAGAGAGGGGGAAGGAGAGGAGGGAAGGAAGGGGAGAGAGAGAATGGAGAAGGAGAGTGGAGGGAAGGAAAGGGGAAGGAGAGAGGGGAGAAGGAGAGAGGGGACACAGAGAGGGAGAAGGAGGGGGAAGGAAATACGGAGAAGGAGGGAGGGGGAAGGAGAGTGGAAAGGAGAGGGGCAGAAGGAGAGGGTGAACGGGAGAGGAGAGAAGGACAGAGGGGAAGGAACGGGGAAGGAGAAAGGGGAGAGGGAGTGAGGGGGAAGGAGAGAGTGGAAGGGAGGGGGAAGGACAGATGGGAGAAGGAGAGAGGGGATGGAAGGATGAAGGAGAGAGGGGAGAAGGAGACGGGTGGGGAAGAAGAGAGGGGAAAGAAGGGGGAAGCAGAGAGGGGAGAAGGAGAGTGGGAACGAGAGAGGGGGGAAGTAAGGGGGAACGAGAGAGTGGAAAAGGAGAGAGGGGGAAAGGAGAGAGGGGGAGGAGAGAGGGTAGACAAAGAGGGGGGAAGGAGGGGGTAAGGAGAGAGGGAGAAGTAGGGAGGGGGAAGGAGAGGGCAAAGGAAAGAGGGGAGAAGGAGAGGGGGAAGGAGAGATCGAGAAGTAGGGAGGGGAGAGGGAGAAAAGGGACGAAACAGGGAAGGAAAGAGGGGGAAGGGGGAAGGAAGCGGGAAGGAGAGAGAGGAGAAGGAGAGAGGGGAAGAAAGGGGGTAGGAGAGAGGCGAGAAGGAGAGAGGGTGGAAGGAGGGGAGGGAAGGAAGGGGAGAGAGAGAGAATGGAGAAGGAGAGTGGGGGTAGGAAGGGGGAAGGAGAGAGGGGACACAGAGAGGGAGAAGGAGAGGGGAAGGAAAGACGGAGAAGGAGGGAGGGGGAAGGAGAGCGGAAAGGAGAGGGGCAGAAGGAGAGAGGGGAGAAAGGAGAGGGGGAACGAGAGAGGGGAGAAGGAGTGGGGGAAGGACAGAGGAGAGAAGGAGAGAGGGGAAGGAAGGGGGAAGGAGATAGGGGAGAAGGAGAGAGGGGATGGAATGATGGAGGAGAGAGGGGAGAAGGAGACGGGTGGGGAAGAAGAGAGGGGAAGGAAGGGGGAAGGAAGGGGGAAGGAGAGTGGGGAGAAGGAGAGAGGGGGGGAAGGAGAGGAGGGAAGGAAGGGGAGAGAGAGAATGGAGAAGGAGAGTGGAGGGAAGGGGGAAGGAGAGAGGGGAGAAGGAGAGAGGGGACACAGAGAGGGAGAAGGAAGGGGGAAGGAAAGACGGAGAAGGAGGGAGGGAGAAGGAGAGTGGAAAGGAGAGGGGCAGAAGGAGAGAGGGGAGAAGGAGAGGGGAAATGAGAGAGGGGAGAAGGAGTGGGTGAAGGAGAGAGGAGAGAAGGACAGAGAGGAAGGAAGGGGGAAGGAGATATGGGAAAAGGAGAGAGGGGAAGGAGAGGGTGAAGGAGAGAGGAGAGAAGGACAGAGAGGAAGGAAGGGGGAAGGAGATATGGGAAAAGGAGAGAGGGGAAGGAAGGGGGAAGGAGAGAGGGGGAAGGAGAGAGTGGAAGAAAGGGGGAAGGAGAGGGGGAAGGTGAGAGGGGAGTAGGAGAGAGGGGAAGGGAGGATGGAGGCGAGAGGGGAGAAGGAGACGGGTAGGGAAGAAGAGAGGGGAAGGAAGGGTAAAGGAGAGAGGGGAGAAGGAGAGGGGGAAGGAGAGAGGGGGAAAGGAGGGAAGGGGAGAGGGGAAAAGGAGAGATTGGGAAAGGAGAGTGGGGGAAGGAACAAGTGGGGAAGGATCGAGGGGGAAGGAGAGGGTGGGAAGGAGAGAGGGTAGACAAAGAGGGGGGAAGGAGGTAGTAAAGAGAGAGGGAGAAGGAGGGAGGAGGAAGGAGAGGGGAAAGGAGAGAGGGGAGAAGGAAGAGGGGGGAAGGAGAGGAGGGAAGGAAGGGGAGAGCGAGAGAATGGAGAAGGAGAGTGGAGGGAAGGAAGGGGAAGGAGAGAAGGGAGAAGGAGAGAGGGGACACAGAGAGGGAGAAGGAGGGGGGAAGGAAAGACGGAGAAGGAGGGAGGGGGAAGGATAGCGGAAAGGAGAGGGGCAGAAGGAGAGAGGGGAGAAGGAGAGGGGGAACGTGAGAGGGGAGAAGGAGTGGGGGAAGGAGAGAGGAGAGAAGGACAGAGAGGAAGGAAGGGGGAAGGAGATAGGGGAGAAGGAGAGAGGGGGAAGGAGTGAGGGGGAAGGAGAGAGTTGAAGGAAGGGGGAAGGAGAGGGGGAAGGACAGAGGGGAGAAGGAGAGAGGGGATGGAAAGATAAAGGAGAGAGGGGAGAAGGAGACGGTTGGGGAAGAAGAGAGGGGAAGGAAGGGGGAAGGAGAGAGGGGAGAAGGAGAGAGGGGGGGAAGGAGAGGAGGGAAGGAAGGGGAGAGAGAGAATGGAGAAGGGAAGTGGAGGTGAGGAAGGGGGAAGGAGAGAGGGGAGAAGGAGAGAAGGAGGGGGAGGAGTGGGGGAAGGAAGGGGAAGAGGAGTGGGAAGAAGGAGATAGGGGAGAAGGAGGTGTAGAAGGAAGGGGGAAGGAGGGGGGAGAAGGAGAGAGGGGGAAGGAGAGAAGGGTGAAGGAGAGAGGGTAAGGAATGTGGAAGAAGAGAGGGGAGAAGGTGAGGTGGAGAAGGAGACAGGTGGGGATGAAGAGAATAGAATGAAGGGGGAGGAGAAAGGGGAGAAGGAGGGGGGAACGAGAGGGTGGGAAGGAGTGAGGGGAAGGAAGCGGGAACGAGAGTGGAGAAGGAGAGATGGGGGAACGAGGGGGGAAGGAAGGGAGAAGGAGAGAGGGGTGAACGAGAGGGGAAGGAAGGGGCAAGGAGAGAGTGGGAAGTAGGGTGGGGAGAAGGAGAAAGGGGAAGAAACAGGGAAGGAAAGAGGGGAAATGGGGGAAGGAATGGGGAAGGAGAGAGGGGAGAAGGAGAGAGGGGAAGGAAGGAGTAAGGAGAGAGGGGAAAAGGAGAGAGGGGAAGGAAGGGGGAAGGAGAGGGGGGAAGGAGAGAGGGAAGACAAAGAGGGGGGAAGGAGGGGGTAAGGAGAGAAGGAGAAGGAGGGAGGGGGAAGGAGAGGGGAAAGGAGAGAGGGGAGAAGGAGAGGGGAAGGAGAGAGGGGGAAGTAGGGAGAGGAGAGGGAGAAAAGGGACGAAACAGGGAAGGAAAGAGGGGGAGGTGGGAAGGAAGGGGGAAGGAGAGAGCGGAGAAGGAGAGAGGGGAAGGAAGGGGGTAGGAGAGAGGGGAGAAGGAGAGAGGGGGAAGGAGAGAGGGGGAAAGGAGGGAAGGGGAGAGAGGAAAAGGAGAGATTGGGAAAGGAGAGAGGGGGAAGGAGTGAGTGGGGAATGATCGAGACGGAAGGAGAGAGGGGGAGGAGAGAGGGTAGACAAAAAGGGGGGATGGAGATGGTAAGGAGAGAGGGAGAAGTAGAGAGGGGGAAGGAGAGGGGAAAGGAGAGAGGGGAGAAGGACAGGGGGAAGGAGAGAGGGAGAAGTAGGGTGGGAGAGGGAGAAAAGGGACGAAACAGGGAAGGAAAGAGGGGGAAGGGGGAAGGAAGGGGGAAGGAGAGGGGGGAAGGAAGGAGAGAGAGAGAGAATGGAGAAGTAGAGTGGAGGGTAGGAAGTGGGAAGGAGAGAGGGGACACAGAGAGGGAGAAGGAGGGGGGAAGGAAAGACAGAGAAGGAGGGAGGGGGAAGGAGAACGGAAAGCAGAGGGGCAGAAGGAGAGAGGGGAGAAGGAGAGTGGGAACGAGAGAGGGGAGAAGGAGTGGGGGAAGGACAGAGGAGAGAAGGACAGAGGGGAAGGAAGGGGGAAGGAGATAGGGGAGAAGGAGAGAGGGGATGGAAGGGGGAAGGAGAGAGGGGAGAAGGAGACGGGTGGGGAAGAAGAGAGCGGAAGGAAGGGGGAAGGAGAGAGGGGAGAAGGAGAGAGGGGGAAAGAGAGGAGGGAAGGAAGGAGAGAGAGAGAATGGAGAAGGAGAGTGGAGGGAAGGAAGGGGGATGGAGAGAGGGGAGAAGGAGACAGGTGGGGAAGAAGAGAGGGGAAGGAAGGGGGAAGGAGAGAGGGGAGAAGGAGAGGGGGTAAGGAGAGGAGGGAAGGAAGGGGAGAGAGAGAATGAAGAAGGAGAGTGGAGGGAAGGATGGGGGAAGGAGAGAGGGGAGAAGGAGAGAGGGGACACAGAGAGGGAGAAGGAGGGGGAAAGAAAGTCGGAGAAGGAGTGAGGGGGAAGGAGAGCGGAAAGGAGAGGGGCAGAAGGAGAGAGGGGAGAAGGAGAGGGGAACGTGAGAGGGGAGAAGGAGGGGGAAAGGAGATAGGGGAGAAGGAGAGCGGGGAAGGAAGAGGGAAGGAGAGAGTGGAGAAGGAGAGAGGGGGAAGGAGAGAGTGGAAGGAAGGGGGAAGGAGAGGGGGAAGGATAGAGGGGTGAAGGAGAGAGGGAATGGAAGGATGAAGGAAAGAGGGGAGTACGAGACGGGTGGGGAAGAAGAGAGGGGAAGGAGAGGGGGAAGGAGAGAGGGGGGAAGGAAGGGGGAACGAGAGAGTGGAGAAGGAGAGAGAGGGGAAGAAGAGAGGGGAAGGATGGGGGAAGGAGAGAGGGGAGAAGGAGAGAGGGCAAGGAACGGGGAAGGAGAGAGGGGAGAAGGAAGGGGAATTTAGAGAGCCGAGAAGGACAGAGAGGAGAAGGAGAGGGACGAAGGAGCGGGGGAAGGAGCGAGGGAAGAAGGAGAAAGGGGAGGTCAGAGAGAGGACAAAGAGAGTGGGGAAGGAGAGAGATGAAAAGAGGGGGAAAGGAGTGAGTGGGTATAAGGGTGGAAGGAGAGAGGGGGGTAGGAGAGAGTGGGGGGAACAAGAGAAGGGGAAGGGAGAAGGAGAGAGGGGAAAAGGAGAGGGGAATGGGGAGTGGGAAGTACAGAGGGGAAGAGGAGAGAGAGGAGAAGGAGAGATTGGAGAAGGAGAGGGGGGAAGGAGAGAGGGGGAAGGAGAGACGGGAGAAGGATAGAGGGGAATGAGGAGGGAAGGAAGGGGGGTAGAGGGAGGGGAGAAGGAGAGAGGGGAAGGAGGGCGGGGAGAAGGAAGGAGGCGAGAATGAGGGACGGGAGAAGGAGGGAGGGGAGAAGGAGGTTGAAGGAGAGAGGGGGCAAGAAAGGGGAGAGGGGGAGAATGTGAGAGGGGAAGGAAGGGGAAAGGAGAGAGGGGAGAAAGAGAGCGGGGAAGGTAGGGGGAAGGAGAGAAGGAGAGAAGGGTGGGGGAGTAGGAGTGGGGGTAGGAGTGAGGGAAGGAGGAGGGGTAGAAGGAAGGGGGAAGGAGAGGGGGAGAAGGAGAGAGGGGAGAAGGAGAGCGGGGATAAGGAGAAAGTGGAAGGAAGGGGGAAGGAGAGAGTGGAAGGAAGGGGGAAGGGGAGAGAGGAGAGGGAGGAAGGAGAGAGGGAGAAGGAGAGCGGGGGGAAGGAATGGGGAAGGAGAGAGGGGAGAAAGAGAGAGGGGAAGGAAGGGTGTAGGAGAGGGGGAGAAGGAGAGCGGGGGCAAGGAGAGAGGGGACATGGAGAGGGGGACGGAGGGGGTGGAAGGAAAGACAGAGAAGGAGAGAGGGGGAAGGAGAGGGGAAAGGAGAGAGTGCGAGGGAGGGTGGAAGGAGAGTGGGGGGAAGGAGAGAATGGGGAAGGAGGGAAGGAGTGAGGGGAGAAGGAGAGATGGTGAAAGGAGACGTGGAGGAGAGAGGTGGAAGGAGAGAGTGGGGATGGATAGAGGGGGAAGGAGAGAGGGGGGAAGGGGAGAGGGGGTAAGTAGAGAGGAAAGGAAGGGGGAAGGAGAGGGTGGAAGGAAGGGAGAAGGAGAGAGGGGAGAAGGAGAGCGGGGAAGGTAGGGGGAAGGAGAGAAGGAGAGAAGGGTGGGGGAGTAGGAGTGGGGGTAGGAGTGAGGGAAGGAGGAGGGGTAGAAGGAAGGGGGAAGGAGAGGGGGAGAAGGAGAGAGGGGAGAAGGAGAGCGGGGATAAGGAGAAAGTGGAAGGAAGGGGGAAGGAGAGAGTGGAAGGAAGGGGGAAGGGGAGAGAGGAGAGGGAGGAAGGAGAGAGGGAGAAGGAGAGCGGGGTGAAGGAATGGGGAAGGAGAGAGGGGAGAAAGAGAGAGGGGAAGGAAGGGTGTAGGAGAGGGGGAGAAGGAGAGCGGGGGGAAGGAGAGAGGGGACATGGAGAGGGGGACGGATGGGGTGGAAGGCAAGACAGAGAAGGAGAGGGGGGAAGGAGAGGGGAAAGGACAGAGTGCGAGGGAGGGTGGAAGGAGAGTGGGGGGAAGGAGAGAATGGGGAAGGAGGGAAGGAGTGAGGGGAGAAGGAGAGATGGTGAAAGGAGACGTGGAGGAGAGAGGTGGAAGGAGAGAGTGGGGATGGATAGAAAGGGAAGGAGAGAGGGGGGAAGGGGAGAGGGGGCAAGTAGAGAGGAAAAGAAGGGGGAAGGAGAGGGTGGAAGGAAGGGAGAAGGAGAGAGGGGAGAAGGAGAGCGGGGAAAGGAAGGGGGAGGGGAGAAACAGCGGGGAAGGAAGGGGTACAAGAGAGGGGAGAACGAAGGGGGAAGGAGAGAGGGGGGAAAGAGAGGGGATAAAGAGAGGGGGGAAGGAAAGGGGGACGGATAGGGGGGAAGGAGAGAGTGGGAAGGTGGGTGGAAGGATAGAGGGGAAGGAGAGAGTGGAGAAGGAGGGGGAAAACAAGAGAGGGGGACGGAGGGAAGGAGTGAGGGGAGGAGAGATGGGGAAAGGAGAGAGGGTAGAAGGAGAGGGAGGAAGGAGGGGGGAAGGAGAGAGGGAGAGGGAGGGAGGGGGAAGGAGAGGGGAAAGGAGAGAGTGGAGAAGGAGAGGGGGAAAGAGAGAGGGGGAAGTAGGGAGGGGAAAAGGAGAATGGGGAAGAAACAGGGAAGGAAAGAGGGAGAAGGGGAAGGAAAGGGGAAGGAGAGAGGGGAGAAGGAGAGAAGGGAAGGAAGGGGGAAGGAGAGAGGGTAGAAGGAGAGAGGGGAAGGAAGGGGGAAGGAGAGAGGGGAGAATCAGCTGGGAAGGAACGGGGAAGGAGAGCGCGGAGAAGGAAGGGGGAAGAAGAGAGGCGAGAAGGAGAGAGGGGAGAAGGAGAGAGGGGAGAAGGAGAGAGGGGAAGGAAGGGGGAAGTAGAGAGGGGGAAGGAAGGGGGAAGGAGAGAGGGGAGAAGGAGAGAGGGTAAGGAATGGGGAAGGAGAGAGGGGTGAAGGAGAGAGTGAAAGGAAGGGGGAAGGAGAGAGGGGACACAGAGAGGGGGGAAGGAGAGATGGGGGAAGGAGCGAGGTGAAGGAAGGGAAAACGAGAGAGTGGAGAAGGAGAGAGGGGGAAGGAAGGGGGAAGGAGAGGGAGAGAAGGAGAGATGGGAAAGAAGGGGGAAGGAGAGAAGGGGAAGGAGAGAAGGGGGAAGGAGAGAGGGGAGAAGGGGAGATGGGAAGGAAGGGGGAAGTAGAGAGGGGGAAGGAAGGGGGAAGGAGAGAGGGGAGAAGGAGAGAGGGGGAGGAGACGGGTTGAAGGAGAGATGGTAAGGAATGGGGAAGGAGAGAGGGGAGAAGGAGAGAGTGGAAGGAAGGGGGAAGGAGAGGGGGAGAAGGAGAGGGGGGAAGGAAGGGGGAAGGAGAGAGGGGAGAAGGAGAGAGGGGGATGAAGAGAGGGGAGAAGAATAGAGGACCTGAATTTTCTCGAAGTGGTTACTGATTTACACTAACCCAGCATTTTCTCAGAGTCAAGGTTGTACCGACCTGAAAATTTTCCAACTGTCAGTGGTTACTGATTTGTGCTCACATGAAATTTTTCCAACTGTCAGTGGTTAGTGATTTATACTGACCCCAAATTATTCCAAGTGTCGGTGGTTACTGATTTGCACTGCCCTGAGGTTTGTCAATGTGTCAGTATTTCCTGATTTGCACCGACCAGAATTATTTTTCCATGTATCAGTGGTTACTGATTTGTACTGATCACAAATTAGTTTCAGTTTTGGTGGTCGCGGACTTCTACTGACCTGGACCTTTTCTAAGTGTGGATGGTGACTGATTTGAACTGACCCAAATCCTTTAAAATGTCAGTGCTCACTGATTTGTACTGGCCCGTAATTTCTCTAAATGTTGGTGGTTACTGATTTGTACTCACCCAATATTTTTCGAAGTGTCAGTGCTCACTGATTTGAACTGACCCTAAATTTTTTCCAACTGTCTGTGGTTACTGATTTGTAACTGACCCTCAGTTTTTCGAAGTGTGGATGGTGACTGATTTGTACTGACCCGATTTTTTAAAAATCTCAGAGCTTATCGATTTGTACTGACCCACAATTTTTTCAACCGTCTGTGGTTACTGATTCGTACTGATCCTAAATTTTTCCAACTGTCAGTGGTTATTGATTTCTACTGACCTGAAATTATTCTAAGTGTCAGTGATTACTGATTTGCACTGCCCTGAAGTTTGTCGAAGTGTCAGTGTTTCCTAATTTGCACCGACCAGAATTTTTTCCGTATCAGTAGTTACTGATTTGTACTGACCCCAATTTAGTCTCAGTTTTGGTGGTTATTGATTTCTACTGACCCGAACCTTTTCTAAATGTGGATGGTTACTGATTTGCACTGACCCAAATTCTTTTGAAATGTCAGTGCTCACCACTTTTGGGTGATTACTGAATTGTACTCACCCAATATTTTTCGAAGTGTCAGTGTTTACTGATTTGAACTGACCCAAAGTTTTTGAAGTGTTAGTGCTTACTGATTTGTAACTGACCTCAGTTTTTCAAATTGTGGATGGTGACTGATTTGTACTGAACTGATTTTTTTTAAACCTCAGCGCTTACCGATTTGTACTGACCTGCAATCTTTCCAACTGTCTGTGGTTACTGATTTTCACTGACCCTAAATTTTAGCAACTGTCAGTGGTTATTGATTTCTAATGACTAGAAATTATTCTCTGTGTCGGTGATTACTGATTTGCACTGCCCTGAGGTTTGTCAAAGTGTCAGTGTTTCCTGATTTGCACCGACCAGAATTTTCTTTCCATGTATCAGTGTTTACTGATTTGCACTGACCCCAAATTATTCTGTTTTGGTGGTTACTGATTTGTACTGACCCGTAATTTCTCTAAATGTTGGTGGTTACTGATTTGTACTCACCTAATATTTTTTGAAGTGTCAGTGCTTACTGATTTGAACTGACCGTAAATTTTTCCACCTGTCGGTGGTCACTGATTTTCACTGACTAGAAATGTTTTGAAGTGTTAGTGCTTACTGATTTGAACTGAACCAAATTTTGCCAACTGTCGATGGTTATTGATTTCTACTGACCTGAAATTATTTGAAGTGTCAGTGGTTACTGACTTGCACTGCCCTGAAGTTTGTCGAAGTGTCAGTGTTTACGGATTTGCACCGACCAGAATTTTCTTCCACGTATCAGTGTTTACTGATTTGTACTGACCCCAAATTATTGTCAGTTTTGGTGGTTACTGATTTCTACTGACCCCAACCTTTTCTAAGTGTGGATGGTTACTAATTTGCACTGACCCAAAGTCTTTTGAAATGTCAGTGCTCACCACTTTTTGGTGGTTACTGATTTGTACTCACCCAATATTTTTCGAAGTGTTAGTGCTTACTGATTTGAACTGACCCTAAATTTTTCCAAATGTCAGTGGTTACTGATTTCTACTGACAAGAAATTATTCCAAGTGTCGGTGGTTACTGAGTTGAACTGCCCTGAAGTGTGTCGAAGTGTCATTGTTTCCTGATTTGCACCGACCAGAATGTTTTCCACGTATCAGTGTTTACTGATTTGTACTGACCCCAAATTATTCTCAGTTTTGGTGTGGATGGTGATTGATTTGCACTGACCCAAATTCCTTTTAAGTGTCAGTGCTCATCAATTTGTACTGACCCGAAATTATTCTAAGTGTCGGTGGTTACTGATTTGCACTGTCCTAAAGTGTGTCGAAGTGTCAGAGTTTCCTGATTTGCACCGACCAGAATTTTATTTTCATGTATCAGTAGTTACTGATTTGTACTGACTTGAAATATTTCAAACTGTCAGTGGTTACTGATTTGCATGGCCCCAAAGTTTGTCAAAGTGTCGGTGTTTCCTGATTTGTATCAACCAGAATTTTTTTCCATGTATCAGTGCTTACTGATTTGAATAGGCCATAAACTTTTCAAACTGTCAGTAGTTACTGATTTTCACTGACTAGAAATTTTTTGAAGTGCTCGTGCTTGTTGATATGAAATGACCCTACATTTTTCTAACTGTCAGTGGGTACTGATTTGTAACTTACCCTCAGTTTTTCTAAGTGTGGATAGTGACTGATTTTTATTGACCAGAATTTTTTTGAAATCTCAGTGCTTTCCGATTTGTACTAACCCACAATTTTTCCAACCGTCTGTGATTACTGAGTTGCAATGACCCAAATTCTTTTGAAGTGCCAGTGCTCACCGATTTGTACTGACCAAAATGTTTCTTACTGTCACTGGTTCCTGATTCGTACTGACTTGAAATTTTTCAAATAGTCGGTGATTACTGATTTGCACTGCCCTGAAGTTTGTCGAATTGTCAGTGTTTCCAGATTTGCACCGACCAGAATTTTTTTCCATGTACCAGTGGTTACTGATTTGTACTGACCCCAAATTATTCTCTGTGTCGGTGGTTACTGATTTTCACTGACCCTAAATTTTTCCAACTGTCAGTGGTTACTGATTTTCACTGACCAGAAATTGTTTGAACTGTTGGTCATTACTGATTTTCACTGACCAGAAATTGTTTGAACTGTTGGTCATTACTGATTTTCACTGACCAGAAATTGTTTGAACTGTTGGTCATTACTGATTTTCACTGACCAGAAATTGTTTGAACTGTTGGTCATTACTGATTTTCACTGACCAGAAATTGTTTGAACTGTTGGTCATTACTGATTTTCACTGACCAGAAATTGTTTGAACTGTTGGTCATTACTGATTTGAACTGACCAACTAGAATTTTTTTCCATGTATCATTACTTACTAATTTGAACTGAGCCTAAATTTTTCCAACGGTCAGTGTTTGCTGATTTGCACCGACCAGAATTTTTATTCTATGTATCAGTGGTTACTGATTTGCACTGTCCTAATGTGTGTCGAAGTGTCAGAGTTTCCTGATTTGCACCGACCAGGATTTTTATTCCATGCATCAGTGGTTACTGATTTGTACTGACCACAAATTAATCTCTGTGTCAGTGGTTATTGATTTCTACTGATCCGAACATTTTCCAAGTGTAGATGGTGACTGATTTGCATTGTCCCAAATTCTTTTAAAATGTCAGTGCTCACCGATTTGTACTGACCCCTAAATTCTCTAAATGTTGGTGATTACTGATTTGTACACACCCAAAATTTTTCAAACTGTCAGTGCTTACTGATTTGAACTGACCCTAAATTATTCCAACTGTCGGTGGTTACTGATCTGTAACTGACCCTCAGTTTTTCTAAGTATGGATAGTGACTGATTTGTACTGACCTGAATTATTTTGAAATCTCAGTGCTTATCAATTTGTACTGACTCACAATTTTTCCAACCATCTGTGGTTACTGATTTGCACTGACCTAAATTTTTCCAACTGTCGGTGATTATTGATTTCTACTGACCTGAAATTATTCTCTGTGTCAGTGATTACTGATTTGCACTGCCCTGAAGTGTGTC
Source organism: Chiloscyllium punctatum (assembly GCF_047496795.1). Classification (NCBI taxonomy): domain Eukaryota; kingdom Metazoa; phylum Chordata; class Chondrichthyes; order Orectolobiformes; family Hemiscylliidae; genus Chiloscyllium; species Chiloscyllium punctatum. The sequence goes on from NC_092751.1 coordinate 46,511,121, forward strand.
GAAGTGTCATTGTTTCTTGATTTACACCGACCAGAATGTTTTCCACGTATCAGTGTTTACTGATTTGTACTGACCCCAAATTATTCTCAGTTTTGGTGGTTCCTGATTTCTACTGACCCAAACCTTTTTCTAAGTGTGGATGGTTACTGATTTACACTGACCCAATGCTCACTGATTTGTACTGACCTGAAATGTTTCTTACTGTCACTGGTCCCTGATTCGTACTGACTTGAAATTTTTCAAACTGTCAGTGGTTACTGATTTGTACTGCCCCAAAGTTTGTCGAAGTGTCAGTGTTTCCTGATTTGCACCAACCAGAATTTTTTTCCATGTATCAGTGCTTACTGATTTGAGCTGACCCTAAATTTTTCCAACTGTCAGTGGTTACTGATTTGCACCGACCAGAACTTTTATTCCACATATCACTGGTTACTGATTTGTACTGACCCCAAATTATTCTCAGTTTTGGTGGTTATTGATTTCTACTGACCCGAACCTTTTCTAAGTGTGGATGGTGACTGATCTGCACTGCCCCAAATTCTTTTGAAATGTCAGTGCTCACTGATTTGTACTGACTGTAATTTCTCTAACTGTTGGTGATTACTGATTTGTGCTTACCCAATATTTTTCAAAGTGTCAGTGCTTACTGATTTGAACTGACCCTAAGTCTTTCTACCTTCAGTGGTTACTGATTTTTACTGACTTGAAATTTGTTTAACTGTCAATGGTTATTGATTTGAAATGAACCAAATTTTTCCAACTGTCGGTGGTTATTGATTTCTACTGACCTGAAATTATTCCATGTGTCGGTGGTTACTGATTTGCACTGCCCTGAAGTTTGTCGAAGTGTCAGTGTTTACGGATTTGCACCGACCAGAATTTGGTTTCCATGTATCAGTGGTTACTGATTTCTACTGACCCGAAACATTTTTTGAGTGTGGATGGTCACTGATTTGCACTGTCCCAAGTTCTTTTGAAATGTCAGTGCTCACCAATTTGAACTGAACCATAATTATTCCAAATGTCAGTGGTTACTGATTTGTAATGACCCAAAATGTTTCTTACTGTCACTGGTTCCTGGTTTGTACTGACTTGAAATTTTTCAAACTGCCAGTGGTTACTGATTTGCACTGCCCCAAAGTTTGTCGAAGGGTCAGTGTTTCGACCAGAATGTTTTTCCATGTACCAGTGTTTACTGCTTTGCACTGACCTGAACATTTTCTCAGTGTCGGTAGTGACTGATTTTTCCTGAGCACAAATGTTCCTAAGCGTGGATGGTGACTGATTTGCACTGTCACAAAGATTTTCCAAGAGTCAATGTTTTGACCAGAATTTTTTTCCATGAATCACTAGTTACTGATTTTTACTGACCACAAATTTTTCTAATGGTTACTAATTTAAACTGTCCCAAAATGTTTTGAAATGTCAGTGCTCACCGATTTGTACAGACTCGAAATTCATCCAAATGTCGGTGGTTACTGATTTAGAGTCGTAGAGTCATAGAGGTGTACAGGATGGAAACAGACCCTTCGGTCCAACGTGTCCATGCTGAACAGATATCCCAACCCAATCTAGTCCCAACTGCCAGTACCTGGCCCATATCCCCCCAAACCCTTCCTATTCATATACCCATCCAATTGCCTCTTAAATGTTGCAATTGTACCAGCCTCCACCACATCCTCTGGCAGCTCATTCCATACACTACCAAGTGTGTGAAAACTTTGTCCCTTAGGTCTCTTTTATATCTTTCCCCTCTCAACCTAAACCTTTGCCCTCTAGTTCTGGACTCCCCGACCGCAGGGAAAATACTTTGTCTATTTATCCTATCCATGCCCCTCATGATTTTGAAAACCTCTATCAGGTCACCGCTCAGCCTCTGACGCTCTAGGGAAAACAGCCCCAGCCTGTTCAGCCTCTCCCTATAGCTCAAAACTTCTAAGCCTGGCAACATCCTTGTGAATCTTTTCTGAACCCTATCAAATTTCACAACATCGTTGCGATAGGAAGGAGACCAGAAATGCATGCAATATTCCAACAGTGGCCTAACCAATGTCCTGTATAGCCAAAACATGACCTCCCAACTCTGTACCCAATACTCTGACCAATAAAGGAAAGCAGACCAAACGCCTTCTTCACGATCCTATCTACCTGCGGCTCTACTTTCAAGGAGGTATGAACCTGCACTCCAAGGTCTCTTTGTTCAGCAACACTCCCCAGGACCTTACCATTAAGTGTATAAGTCCTGCTAAGATTTGCTTTCCCAAAATTCAGCACCTCGCATTTATCTGAGTTAAACGCCATCTGCCACTTCTCAGCCCATTGGCCCTTCTGGTCCAGATCCTGTTGTAATCTGAGGTAACCCGCTACACCTCCAATTTTGGTGTCATCCGAAAACGTACTAACTGTACCTGTTATGCTCGCATCGAAATCATTTATGTAAATGAAAAAAAGTAGAGGACCCAACTCTGATCCTTGTGGCACTCCACTGGTCACAGGCCTCCAGTCTGAAAAACAACCCTCCACCACCACCCTCTGTCTTCTACCTTTGAGCCAGTTCTGTATCCAAATGGCTAGTTCTCCCTGTATTCCATGAGATAGACAATAGACAATAGACAATAGATGCAGGAGTAGGCCATTCTGCCCTTCGAGCCTGCACCGCCATTCAATATGATCATGGCTGATCATTCCAAATCAGTATCCTGTTCCAGCCTTATCTCCATACCCCTTGACTCCACTATCTTTAAGAGCTCTATCCAATTCTTTCTTAAAAGAATCCAGAGACTGGGCCTCCACTGCCCTCTGGGGCAGAGCATTCCACACAGCCACCACTCTCTGGGTGAAGTAGTTTCTCCTCATCTCTGTCCTAAATGGTCTACCCCGTATTTTTAAGTTGTGTCCTCTGGTTCGGCACTCCCCCATCAACGGAAATATGTTCCCTCCTGCCAGAGTGTCCAGTCCTTTCATAAGCCTATATGTTTCAATCAGATCCCCTCTCAGTCTTCTAAACTCAAGGGTATACAAGCCCAGTCGCTTCAGTCTTTCCGTGTAAGGCAATCCTGCCATTCCAGGAATTGACCTCGTGAACCTACGCTGCACTCCCTCAATAGCCAGAATGTCTTTCCTCAAATTTGGAGACCAGAACTGTACACAGTACTCCAGGTGTGGTCTCACCAGGGCCCTGTACAGCTGCAGAAGCACCTCTTTGCTTCTATACTCAATCCCTCTTGTTATGAAGGCCAGCATGCTATTAGCCTTCTTCACGACCTGCTGTACCTGCATGCTTGCCTTCATTGACTGGTGGACAAGAACACCCAGATCTCTCTGAACAGCCCCTTTACCTAATTTGATACCATTGAGGTAGTAATCTGCCTTCCTGTTCTTGCCACCAAAGTGGATAACCAGACATTTATCCACATTAAACTGCATCTGCCATGCATCTGCCCACTCACCTAACTTGTCCAGGTCACCCTGTAATCCCCTAACATCCTCATCACATTTCACCCTACCACCTAGCTTTGTGTCATCAGCAAATTTGCTAATGTTATTGCTGATACCATCTTCTATATCATTTACATATATTGTAAAAAGCTGCGGTCCCAGCACGGATCCCTGCGGTACCCCACTGGTCACTGCCTGCCATTTCGAAATGGAGCCGTTAATCACTACCCTTTGTTTCCTATTAGCCAACCAATTCTCTATCCAATCTAGTACTTTGCCCCCAATCCCGTGCGCCCTAATTTTACTCACTAACCTCTTGTGTGGGACTTTATCAAAAGCTTTCTGAAAGTCCAGGTACACTACATCCACTGGATCTCCCTCGTCCATCTTCCGAGTTACATCCTCAAAAAATTCCAGAAGATTAGTCAAGCATGATTTCCCCTTCATAAATCCATGCTGACTCTGTCCTATCCTGTTACTATTATCCAGATGTGCCGTAATTTCATCCTTTATAATAGACTCCAGCATCTTTCCCACCACTGAGGTCAGACTAACTGGTCTATAATTTCCTGCTTTCTCCCGACCACCCTTCTTAAAAAGTGGCACAACATTAGCCGCCCTCCAATCCTTAGGAACCAACCCCGATTCTATTGAACTCTGGAAAATAATCACCAGAGCATCCACGATTTCCCGAGCCACCTCCTTCAGTACCCTGGGATGCAGGCCATCAGGTTACGGAGACTTATCAACCTTCAGACCTAACAGTCTCTCCAACACCAAATCCTGGCAAATAGAAATTCCCTTAAGTTCAGGTCCTTCAGCCACTGTTACCTCAGGGAGATTGCTTGTGTCTTCCCCAGTGAACACAGATCTGAAGTACCCATTTAATTCCTCTGCCATTTCTTCGTTCCCAGTAATATATTCCCCTGCTTCTTTCTTCAAGGGCCCAATTTTTGTCCTAACCATTTTTTTGCCTTGGACATATCTAAAAAAGCTTTTACTATCCTCCTTTATATTCTTGGCCAGTTTACCTTCGTACCTCATTTTTTCTCTGCGTATTTCCTTCTTACTAATCCTCTGTTGTTCTTTAAAAGCTTCCCAGTCCTCCGTTTTCCCGCTTATCTTCGATAAGTTATACTTTTTCTCTTTTAACCTTATATGTTTCTTTACTTCCCTTGTCAGCCACGGCCGCCCATGTCTCCTCCTGGGATCTTTCTTCCTTTTCGGAATGAACTGATCCTGCATCTTCTAGGATCATCAAGGATCTAACCTTACTCACCAGTATCCCATGGGGAACCCTGTCGAAGGCCTTACTGAAATCGATTTAGATCACATTTACTACTCTGCCCTCATCAATCTTCTTTTTTACTTCTTCAAAAAACTCAATCAAGTTTGTGAGACATGATTTCCCACGCACAAAACCATGTTCACTATCCCGCATCAGTCCTTGCCTTTCCAAATACATGTACATCCTGTCCCTCAGGATTCCCTCCAACAACTTGCCCACCACCGAGGTCAGGCTCACCGGTCTATAGTTCATTGGCTTGTCCTTCCCACCCTTCTTAAACAGTGGCACCATGTTTGCCAACCTCCAGTCTTCCAGCACCTCACCTGTGACTATCGATGATACAAATATCTCAGCAAAATGCCCAGCAATCACTTCTCTAGCAGAGTTCTCAGGTACACCTGATCAGGTCCTGGGGATTTATCCACCTTTTTGCGTTTCAAGACATCCAGCACTTCCTCCTCTGTAATATGGACATTTTTCAAGATGTCACCATCTATTTCCCTACAGTCTATATCTTCCATATCCTTTTCCACAGTAAATACTGATGCAAAATACACGTGTAGTATCTCCCCCATTTTCTGTGGCTCCACAAAAAGGCCGCCTTGCTGATGTTAGAGGGGCCCTATTATCTCCCTAGTTACCCTTTGTCCTTAATGTATTTGTAAAAACCTTTTGGATTCTCCTTAATTCTATTTGCCAAAGCTATCTCATGTCCCCTTTTTGCCCTCCTGATTTCCCCCTTAAGTTATACTCCTACTGCCTTTATAGTCTTCTAAGGATTCACTTGATCTATCCTGTCTATACCTGACATATGCTTCCTCCTTTTTCTTAACCAAACCTTCAATCTCTTTAGTCATCCAGCATTCCCTATATCTACCAGCCTTCCCTTTCACTCTGACAGGAATATACTTTCTCTGGATTCTTGTTATCTCATTTCTGAAGGCTTCCCATTTTCCACCCATCCCTTTACCTGCGAACATCTGCCTCCAATCAGCTTTCGAAAGTTCCTGCCTAATACCGTCAAAATTGGCATTTTTCCAATTTAGAACGTCAACTTTTAGATCTGCTCTACTCTTTTCCATCACTATTTAAAATCTAATAGAATTATGGTCGCAGGCCCCAAAGTGCTCCCCCACTGACACCTCAGTCACCTGCCCTGCCTTTTTCCCAAGAGTAGGTCAAGTCTTGCACATTCTCTGGGAAGTACATCCACATACTGAATCAGAAATTTTTCTTGTACACACTTAAATTCCTCTCCATCTAAACTCTTAACACTATAGCAGTCCCAGTCTATGTTTGGAAAGTTAAAATCCCTGACCATAACCACCCTATTATTCTTACAGATAACTGAGATCCCCGAATAAATTTGTTTCTCAATTTCCCTCTGACTATTAGGGGGTCTATAATATAATCCCAATCAGGTGATCATCCCTTTCTTATTTCTCAATTCCACCCAACTAATGTCCCTGGATGTATTTCCAGGAATATCCTCCCTCAGCACAGCTGTAATGCTATCCCTTATCAGAAACATCACTCCCCCTCCTCTATTGCCTCCCTTTCTATCCTTCCTGTAGCACTTGTATCCTGGAACATTCAGCTGCCAGTCCTGCCCATCTCTGAGCCATGTTTCCATAATTTCTATGATATCTCACAAATGTGAGGTGATGCATTTAGGCAAGACTAATTCAAGAGCAAATTATACAATGAACAGAGGACCCTTGGGAACAGTTGATGGGCAATGAGATCTGGGAGTGCAGGTCCATTGTACCCTGAAGGTTGCTGCACAGGTGGATAGAGTGGTCAAGAAGGCATATAGTCTGCTTGGCTTCATTGGACGGGGTATTGAGTGTAAGAGCTGGCAGGTCATGCTAAAATTGTACAAGACATTGGTTCGGCCGTATTTAGAATACTGTTACAGTTCTGGTCGCCACATTACTAAAAGGATGTGGATGCTTGGAGAGGGTGCAGAGAAGGTTTATGAGGATGTTGCCTGGTATGGAAGATGGTAGTTATGAAGAGAGGTTGAGTAGTTTAGGTTTATTTTCATTAGAAAAAGGGAGATTGAGGGGGGCCGTGATTGAGGTTTATGAAATCATGAAGGGTATAGACAGGGTAGATAGAGATAAGCTTTTTCCCAGGGTGAAGGATTCAATAACGAGAGGTCACGCTTTGAAGGTGAGAGGTGGAAAGTTTAAAGGGGATACACACGGCAAGTACTTCACACAGAGTGTGGTGGGTGTTTGGAACGTGTTGCCAGCAGAGGTGGGAGGGGCAGGGACGGTAGGTACATTTAAGATGTGTCTGGACAGAGGCATGAGCAGGTGGGGAACAGAGGGATACAGATACTCAGGAATTGGGCGACAGGTTTAGACAGTACATTTGGATCAGCTCGGGCTTGGAGGGCAGAAGGACCTGTTCTTTAACTGTACATTGTCGTTCTTTAACGCAGTCCCGTGTTCCTAACCGTGCCCTGAGTTCATCTGCCTTCCATGTTCGGCCCCTTGCATTGAAATAAATGTAGTTTTATTTATTAGTCCTACCTTGTCCCTGCCTGCCCTGACTGTTTGACTCACTTCTGTACGTAACATTCCCAGTCTCAGAATGATCTCTTTCCTCACTATCTCCCTGGGTCCCACCCCCCCCCACCTTACTAGTTTAAATCCTCCCGAGCGGCTCTAGCAAATCTCCCCGCCAGTACATTCGACCCCTTCCAATTTAGGTGCAATCCATCCTTCTCGTACAGGTCACTTCTACCCCGAAACAGATCCCAATGATCCAAAACAGTGAATACTTCTCCCATACACCAGTCCCACAACAGGAGAGGGGAGGAAAGGAGGGTGAGGAGAAGGGGGGGGGTGTTAAGGGGGAATGGAGGGGGGGGAAGGAGGGGACAGGAAGGAGATGTGGAAGGGAAGGGAGGGGAGGGAGAGGAGTGGAAGGAGAAGGTGTAGGAGGGGGGAAGGAGGGGTGGAGGAGTGGGGGAAGGAGACATGGGGGAGGGAAGGGCAAAGAAGAAGGCGGGGGGAGGAGAGGGGTGAAGGAGAGGGGGTGGAGTAGGGTGAATGAGCGGGGGAATGAGGGGGAGATGAGGAGGAGGAGAGGAAAGGGGAGAGGAAAGGGAGGAAAGGAGAGGGGGGAAAGAGAGGGGGGAAAGAGAGGGGGGAAAGAGAGGGGGGAAAGAGAGGGGGGAAAGGGAGGGGGAAAGAGAGGGAGGAAAGAGAGGGGGAAAGAGAGGGGGGAAAGAGAGGGGGGAAGGTGAGGTGGGGAAGGGGAGGAACGGGAAGGAGATGTGGGAAGGTAGTGGAGGGGAAGGAGAGGAGTGGAAAGAGAAAGTGGTAGAAGGGGGGAAGGAGGGAGGAGTAGGGGTGGAGGAGAGGGGGAAATGAGGGAGGGGAGGAAGGAGAGGAGAGGGGTATGCGGGGGGGAAGGAGAGTTGGGGGAAGGAGAGAGGAAAGGAGAGGGGGAATGTTGAGGGGAAAGGAGAGGGGCAATGTAGAGGGGGAAAGGGAAGAAGAGGGTGAAGGGGAAGGCGAAGTGGGGGAGAGAGAGTTGGGGAGGAAAGGATGGGTGGAAGGAGATGTGCAAAGGGGGAATATTGAGGGGAAAGGAGAGGGGCAATGCAGAGGGGAAAGGGAAGAAGAGGGTGAAGGGGAAGGCGAAGTGGGGGAAAGAGAGTTGGGGAGGAAAGGATGGGTGGAAGGAGACGTGCAAAGGGGGAATGAGAGGGGGAGGGGGAAGGGGAAGGGGTGAAGGAGAGGTGGGTAAGGAGAGGGGACAAGGAGCGGGGAGGAGAGTGGTGGCAAGAGGGGAATAGGGTTGGAAAGAGAGTGGGGGGGGAAGGAAGGGAAAAGGAGAAGGGGTTGAAGGAAAGGGGATGGAGAGAGGGAGGAAGGAGAGGGGGTGAAAGGGGAGGGAAGGGAGGATGGGGAGGAGGGGAAGCAGTGCGGGAAGGGGGGGAAGAATTGGGGTGGAAGGAGAAAGGGGGTGAAGAAGAGGGGGTTTGAGAGGGTGGGAGGAGAGGGTGAGAGGAGAGGGCAGAGTTGGGGGGGAAAGCGATTGGCATGGAAGGAGAGGGGGAAAGTAAGGGGGATGGAGGGGAGAAGCAGAGAGAGAGAGAGAGAAGAGTGGGGGGATGGAGGGTGGGGAGGAGAGGAGAGGGATGTAAGGGGGTGACAGAGAGGCTTGAATGAGGGGAGAGGAATGAAGTGGGGAAGGAGAGGGTGGAGGGGGCAGAGGTGGGGAGGAGAGGGCAGAGGTGGGGAGGAGAGGGAAATGGGGAAGGAGGGATGGATGGGGGAAGGAGAGGGGGGAGGGAGAGGGGGGAGGCGGGTAGACGGGAAGGCGAGTGCTCGGGAACGAGGGGAGAAGGTAAGGGTGATGGAGGGGAAAACAGAGAGAAGAGTGGGGAGGAAGGAGTGGGGAGGAGAGGAGGAGGAGGAGGAGGAGGGGCAGGTGAGAAAGAAGAGAGGGAGAGAGGGAGAGAAGAGGGGGGTAGAAAAGAGTGAGAGAGAGAGAGACATAGAAATGTCCCTCAGTCCCCCCTGTCCCCTCTTCCCTCTCCCCTCCGACATGTGTTAGTGACATGTGCAGACCCACCACATGGTACTGAGTCCAAATCTCCCTCAGGGACAGGAGGACAGGGAGGGAGGGGGGTGTGGTCTTCCCCAGTTTCCTCATTCCCCCTCCCCCCCGCCCCCAGCTCCAACCTTCCAGCTCAGCCCCGCCCCCAGCTCCAACCTTCCAGCTCAGCCCCGCCCCCATGACCTGTCCCACTTGTCAATCTTCCTTCCCACCAATCCGCTCCACCCTCCTGTTGCTGCTGATTCCTCCTCCCCGCCGCCAGATGGCGCCGCTCTTTCTCTCCTCACGGCCCTGGTCTGAGTCACCTCTTCCCTCCTCCCGCTTCCTCCTTGTCAATCCTTCCCCTGTGGGGGCGGGCGGCCACCCTGGGGTGACGTCACCGCGCAGCCCCTTGCACCTTTGCGTCACCCAGGTGATTGTGACGCTGTGAGTGAGTGAGAGTCCCCCCTGAGTGTAACCATCTGTAACACAGTCTGGGTCCCATCAGCTGATTCCCAGCTTTTACAGATGGAATGTCCAGGAGAAAGTGTCACAGTCACGGGATGGCCCTCAGACCATTGTCAGGGAAGAGGGGAATCTGGTTACAATCTCATGGTCATTTGGACAATTAACAGATCCGTGTAATCACTGGGTGTCCGTCTGTGAAATGGATTGATGATGATGGAGAGTTGTGTTCTCCAGAATTGGGTGGAATCAACTTGCAGTGCAGCTTGTTCAGCACCACAGCTCCAAACATCCCCTGTCTCCACCACCGACACTCAGTAACAGCAGTGTGTACCATAGACAAGACGGACTGGAGAAATTCCCCAAGGTTCCTTCCAGAGCAGCTTCCAGACCCACGGCACTATCATGTGGAATGCTGAACACAGCAGATACACGGGAACACCACCAGGTGACAATTCCACATCAAGACACTCCCCACCCTGGCTTGGAAAAACATCTCAGTCCCACAAGTGCCATTGGTTGGAAATCCTGGAACTCCCTCCCTTACATCATTGTGGGTTTATCTGCCCCAAATAAATGGCAGCAGTTCAAGGCAATAACTCACCATCACCTTCACCAGAGCAATTATATCTGAGCAATCCGTGGGGACCCAGCGGCAATGACCCAAGCACATGAATGAATCACAAAATAAAGCTCAGTATTTGGGACCCGTGTGCTCCAGTGCTGAATATCTGAATAAATTGGGTCGATATTCTAGAAAATTGAAAGGCGATTTCATTTGATTATCTCAGAATGTGAAGAGGCTTGAGAGGGGAGATGCTGAGAAATTAATTCTGTGGGTCTGGGAATCTGAAACACGATAACACAGTCTCAGGAGTTGCTGGAAAAGCTCAGCAGGTCAGGCAGCATCTGTGCAGAGAAATCAGCGTTCATGTTACAGCATCCGCAGTTCATTCGGGTTTGATTACCACCCTCTCAGGGTAAGGGGCAGGTTATTTGGGACTGAGATGAGGAGACAGCGCTTCACTCTAAGGCCTCTGAGTCTTTAACATTCTCTCTCCCTGAGGATTGTGGATGGTCCCTCACTGAGTACATTTCAGATTGGAATAGACAGATTGCCGGGGTCTCAGGGTGGCGCGGGATATGGGGAGTGGATAGGAAACCGGATTTGAAATCTCAAACCAGCTTTGATTGGATTGACTGCCAGAACAGACTGAACGGTTTAAACAGGCTGTATAGTCTCCTCCTGCTCACATTTCCTGACCTCTTAGACGTTAAATGAACTTATTTCCAATCCCTTTTGGATTTAGTTCTATGAAACCCTTTATCATTAAATCTCTGCAGCCTCCACCCTATTACATCTCATTCTTTCTTCAGCGTTACCCCCCATTCCAATTGCTCAGGAATCATTACTTTTCCAACTTCCTTCCGCTCGGCTGAATCCCGCCACCCATATAACACACGGGTTAACCTTTCCCTTCTCCCTATAGATGCTGCCTGACCTTATCAGATTTCTCAGCATGGCCTGTGTTCATTTCAGAGGGAATGACATCTCCCTGATCCTGTTTCTGTGAGAGGATACATTCTCCAATGCGACTCCTTGATAATCCGTTTGTTCACAGAGAAAAGAGGGATCGCTCTGTCCAAATTCATAACACGCACAGAAGGGCATCGAGATATTGTGATGATATTAAAAATAAAACATCTTAAACCAAATGAAATCTATGAGGAAATGGCATGTTGCAATGGGATCTGTAAGGGGCAGGAATTCAATCCGCCCTCCCCCTGTTGTTATTGGGTATGATGCTCCTGACCCACCAATACACAGATCTGACTAAATGCACAAACAACCCCTCTCCATCCATTTCATTCAGAATAAGGTCAATAACAGGATGAATTAAAGCAAAATACAAACTGTGATCAATACAGCATGTAGGGAGGCATGTTACTGTAGAGTATTTACAGCACTGAGATCAGGCTGTTCGGCCCATCATTCACATTCCAGTCTAACCGTCTGGACTCCCTCTCCAATTACCCAGATCCCTGTCTGAAGGAAGACTGTCTGTGTGGGGTTTGCACATTTTCCCGGGATCTGCGTGGGATCCTTCTGGGTGCGTGGGTTTCCTCCCACAGTCCAATGATGTGCAGGTTATATTGGGTTGGCAACGCTAAATTGTCCAGAGTATCCAGGGATGTGTAGGTGAGATGGATTACCCATGGAAAATGCAGGGTTACAAGGATAGGGTAGCGGGGGTGAGTCTTGGTGGGTTACATGATGGTCCGAATGGCCGGTTTCCACACTGTAGGGATTCTATGATTCCATGCTCCTTCCCATCTGCCTCTATGGATGAGGGAGACTATCACCTGACCCAATATCCCCTTCGGTGGCTCAACGTTTGCTTTGTTTCCAACAAAGAACTGCAGATGCTGCAGATCTGAGAGACAGCACAGAAATTGCTGGGGAAACTCAGCAGGTCTGGCAGCATCTGTGGGGAGGGAACCTTTCAGATCCAGGGATTGGTCTTCGGAACTGAAGGCTTCTGATTCTGGTGCTGTCAGACCTACTGAGCTTCCCCAGCAATTTCTTGGTTGGATTTCAGCCCCAATCCAGTTGGTAATGATCACGGCCTTGTTAAGTGTGTTTGGGAATGGGGAGGAAACTGTATGCAGGGTGATGGCGGGATAGTGGGGAGCAGAGCTGTCTTCCAAACAGTTGACCTGGGTTCGATTCCTGGCCATCGCAGTGTCGTGGTTTGTAAACAGCCTTTTAAAGGAAAGGCACTGGGATAATACCGGATCTCTCAGATTGCTCCTTGCTTTTCCTGGCGATGGTTCCTGTGAATTGCAGTGTGGAACTGGGCAGCATTGCTCGGCATCTCGGAAGCTTTCCCCTCTGCTGCTTCCCATTTCTTATTGAAATATTGGTTGCAGCACAAGGATAGGTTTGTTTTGTTCGCAAAGTGAGAGACTGCTCCCGTCAGGAAACTGAAATAATTACAGAAGCCGCTGGAAACACTGAACAGTTCCAACAGCTTCTGTCGTGTTGGGGAGGAAGGGTTAATGTGTCATATCTACACAAGGATAAAATAAACTCCAGCCACAAAACAGAGTTCCTAAGTTTTACAAACATCAGTCTGACATTATTCTGAACCATCAATTCCCATTAAACCCTTCCAATGTGGAATAACATCTTTCTGACTCTCACTTTGAGAGATGTCCCTCAGTGAGTTCCTCCACCATCCTTTCCATTTCACTGGGGACCCACTATCCACAGTCTCCAACCAAATGACCTGAACTCAGACACACAGAGATCTTAAAGAGTGACACAATGCAGATAGGAAGTTGATTTCATTTCTGTTTCTGAGTCCAATCTTCACTCAGTGAGACAGAGTCAGGTATTCAAGGCTCAAACAAGAGCTGGATTCTGCTTCTGGTGATTGTCTTCATTCAGTGAGAAGGAGGGCCGTGGGCCGGAAGAAGCTCATCATTGTGCTTCGGGTTGTCTGCTCAGTCTGCAGCATTGCAGGCCGTGGGAGCAGGGCAGTGGGAAAGGTACCTTGTGTGGACTGCAATAGGATTTTCCACACATTGTTCCAGGCCAGTTACAGAGCTCCAGGAATTCTGAATGAGGATCGGAAAAATGCATTGATTGAAGGAGGAGGATCAGGAAAACAGGATAAAGCTGATGAGATCAGCAGGATTTCTCGATCTAACTCTGTGCCATACTTTATTTTCTGCTTCATAAATCTACAATCCGGAGTTCAACCCACTCAGAGCAATATAAGCTCAGAAACAAATCATTCAGTCCAACACATCCATGCTGAACTGATATCTGATGTAAATCTCATCCTATTTGTCAGAATTTGGCCCATGTTCCTCTGAACTCTTTTTAATTCCTACACCCACCCAGATACTTTTTAAATGTTGTAATTGTTCCAGCCTCCACTACTTCCTCTGGCAGCTCATGCACACAGTGCCCTCTGCATGAAAAATGTTCCCCTTAGGTCCCTTTTATGTTTCCCCTCTCAAATTTAACATATGCCATCTGCTTCTGGACTCCCCACCACAGGGAAATCACCTTGCCTTTTTACCCTATTGAGGGTCCTTCATGATTTTGTGAACCTCTATAAGGTTAACCCTCAGCTACTGACGCTCCAGGGATAATAGTCTCAACCTATACAGTCTTACCCTCCAGCACAAACCCTCCAAACTTGGCAACATCCTTGTAAATCTTTTCTGAACCCTTTAAAGTTTCACAACACCCTTCTTATAGGAGGGAGTCCAGAATTGCACTATATACCAAAAGTGGCTGAACCAATACTGCAACATCACCTCCCAACTCCTTTACACAATTAACTGAGCAATAAAGACAAAAACGACAAACGCCTTCTTCACTATCCTATCGAAATGTAAGTTCACCTTCAACGATCTATGATGCTACACTCCAGGTCTATTTGTTTAGCAACATCCCTAGTACCTTGTCCATTCAGTGTAAATGTCCTGCTCTCTTTTGCCTTTCCAAAATGCAGCACCTCACATTTATCTAAATTAATCTCCATCTGCCACTCCTCGGCCCATTGGCCCATCTCATCAAGATCCCATTGTACTCTGAGGTAACCATCTTCACTGTCCTCCACACCTCCAAATTTACTGTCATCTGCAAACTTCCGAACCATTCGTCCTATGGCCACATCCAAATCATTTATAGAAATGACAAAACAACAGTGGACCCAGCACCGATCCTTGTGACACACCGCTGATCACAGGCCTTCAGTCTGAAAAGCAACCCTCCCCCACTACTCTCTGTCTTCTATCTTCGAGCCAGTTCTCCACCCAAAGGGTGATTCTACTGCCCCAACATACAAGTTTGACAATATGACACCAGTCTCAAAAGTACAACAAGAATCTATTCCTGATGACAACAGGCGGGTCAGTTTGCCACCGGTGCTGTTTACACTTGGAATATACCTGGAGCAGAACAACACAAACCCAACTGGAGAGGGTGGCTCTGTATAAGGAGAGTCAGTGTGAAGTTAACATTCAACAAATGTGATGAAATAAAATAAAAGATGAATGAAGGTAAGGCCGTCCAATCTGTTTCACAATTTATTACAGAAGAAGCTTGATAAAAACTGAAGCTATTGTAATAAATGGCTCCAGCTCACCATGGAGAATTAATGTGCTCAGACTGAAAAATGCTGAGTGATCATAAATTGCTGCAAGTTGCAAACAGCAGAATTAAAATCCAACTTGTTTTTTTACTGTAAGGATGAATATTTTAATCCTGTTGTTCTTTCTCTACGAATGATACAGATGGTCATTTATGATCGAGACAGAAAAGACAATCAATATTTTCTTTGACATCTAACTTGGATTTGGAGAAGATACTGTGGATGATACTGGCCAACAGGATTGTTTGTACAGACAGGCGAATAATAATGTCACCAGGAAATAGCAGAAGATTGTGCAGGGAAATGAACAGATTGAAGCCGCTGTGATGGAGTTTGGTATAAAAGGATAAAGAGAGACAAACTCGACCGAACTACAGAGTGTGAAATGTGAACATGGATAGAGTTACCTTGGTGTTCATGTGCACAGGTCTTTTACTGGAACAAGATCTGCTGAAGGGGGAAATAGAAAACATGTGGGATCTTAAGCATCACAAATGACCCATTGAGTAAGGAGAAAGAAAATACATAAATGGAAAACCCTGCTGTTCCTGGGGATCTGAAATCTAACCTCAGCAGGTCAGGCAGCATCTGTGAGAAGGGAACCAGAACCCATTTCTCCCACAGCAGTCTGCAAGGCACCAAGGGAGCTCCCTGATCTGATTGGCTCTGTGATAATTAACACTGCACACAGATATTAATCCAGTGGGTCAGCTTCTTAGTTAAACAGTGAGTTCCTGAGAGTGACGAGGCAGACCCTTGTATGTTGTTCACACCTACATGGTCAGTAAAATGGTATCCTGCCTGTCCCATTGCAAACCCAGCTTCAGCTCTGACCATATTTCCTGAAACCCAGCAAAGGGGAGGAAACACTGCCTCCTGGTCTTAGGTTCTTCGCTGTAGGAAAAGGTGTCTCTTCCTGTGATCTCCCTATGACAACTCCATTGCTTTTAGTTTCTCTCACTTGATTGGCTTTCTGTTCCTTCTGGTTTCGTGGTCTAGTCACACTTACCAAAGCTGAGGATCCTGCTAAATGGTAGAATCGGGCTAGGGCATCAGTAAGTGGAAGAATTAGTACAGGGGTATGAGTAAATGGGAGATTTGGTGGGAAACAATAAATGGAAGATTCAGTGCAGAGCGCCATTACATTGGAAAACTGGTGTGAGTGTCAATATATGAGAGAATTAGAGCAGAGCATGTCTAAATTGGGAAATAGGGGCAGGAAATCAATAAGAAGAATTGTTGTTGCAAGCATCAGTTAATCGGAGATTCAGTTCAGTGCACCATCAAATTAAAAAAAATGCAGGTTGCCAAGAATTGGAGAATTCATTCAGGTGCCATTAAATTCGAAGTGGGAGAACGGGGGCAGGACAACACTCAATGGGAGAGTTGGTGCACTTCCAGGATTTGTGCAGGATAGGGAAACGGGGGAAATAGCCATAAATAGAGTCATACAATCATAGAGATTTACAACACAGAAAAAGATCGTTCGGTCTAACTTGTCCATGCCACAATTTAAGAATTCTGGCAGAACTCCACTAAATTGAACCATTGCAAGGAACAACTTAACGGGAGAATTGGGCAAGGCCTTATTAAAATGTAATTGGACCAGCCTCCACTACTTCCTCTGGCAGCTCATGCACACAGGGCCCTCTGCATGAAAAATGTTCCTCTTAGGTCCCTTTTATGTTTCCCCTCTCAACGTTAACATGTACCATCTGCTTCAGGACTCCCCCACCACAGGGCAATCACCTTGCCTTTTTAACCTATTGAGGACCTTCATGGAAGAATTGGTGCAGTGTAACACTAAATGGGAGAATTCGGGTAGGACAATACTTGATGGGAGATTTAGAGTAGGGCACCCAAAAAACGTTCGACGTTCTCAGTCAATATGATGATTGTGCAAGGCAGCACTGTGAGGAGAACTGGTTCAGGACTTCAGTAAATGGGGAAAGTGGTGCTCAGCAACACTGAATTGAAGAATTGGTGTGGGGTATCAGTAAATTAGAGACCTGGTGCAGGGTGCTGATAACTTCGAGAATTGGAGCAAATGGGAGAACACGGGCAGTGAATCAGTAAATAGGAAAAATGTTGCAAAGGATTAAGGGTCTAGAATCAATGCAGTGCACCACGAAATGGGGGAGTTGGTGCAGTTCACCACCAAAGGGAAGATATGTGTAGGATCAGTAATTAGGAGATTTGATGCAGGGATCGCCAAGATTAGAGAATTCTGGCAGCTGGTTACTAAATGAGAGAATTGTTGCAGAGAAATGCTGAATGGGAGACCTGGTGCACAGTGGAGCTAAATTAGAGAGTGGGTGCATGGCACCAGTAAATGGGAGAATTAGAGTTGCGCACCCTTCAATGGTAGAATCGGGCTCGGGCATCAGTAAATGGGAGAATTAGTACAGGGATATGAGTAAATGGGAGATTTGGGGGGAATCAATAAATGGGAGATTCGGTGCACGGTGCCATTACATTGGAAAAGTGGTGTGAATGTCAATATATTAGAAAATTCAAGCAGAGCATTTTGAAATTGGGAATAGGGTCCACGGAATCAATAAAAAGAAGAAATGTTGCAAGCATCGGTAAATTGGAGATTCAATTCAGTGCATCACTAAATGATAAAAAAAAAATCAGCAGGTCATCCGTACGTGGAAGATGTGTATCAGGGAACAGCTAAATGGAAGGAATTGATGTAGGACAACAATAATTGGAGAATTCATGCAGGTGCCATTAAATTCTAAGTGGGAGGACTGGGGCAGGATAACCTCAATGGGTGAGTTGGTGAAATTCCCGAATTAGTGCAGGATTGGTAAATGGGAGAATTGGTGCAGGGAAGCGGAGCACTAATTACAGCCTTCGAGATGTACAGCACGGAAACAGACCCTTCGATCCAACTTGTCCACACCTAAATTTAAGAATCCCGGCAGCTCTCCACGAAATTGGAGAATCATTGGAAGGAACTACAAAATGGAAACAATTGGGAAAGGACTTATCGAAATGTGAGAATTTGCAAGAGGGCATCAGATACTGGGTGAATTAGTGCAGTTCAGCACTAAATGGGTGCGTTATGCTGTGTTGCACTAAATGGGAGAATTGGGGCAGGACAATATCTTTTGGGAGACTTAGTGTACGGAACCCCTAAATTGGGCGAGGGCATCAGTCAATATGGGGATTGGAGTGAGGCAACACTGAGTGGGCTTCAGTAATTGAGGGGAATGGTGCTAACCAACACTGAATTGGAGATTTGTTGCGGGCCATCTGTAAATGAGAGAGCTGGAGAACAGTGGAGCTAAATTAGAGAATTGGTGCATGGCAACAGTAAATGGGAGAATTAGAGTAGCGCACCCTTAAATGGTAGAATCAGGCTCGGGCATCAGTTGCTGTGGTGAAACGGTGGGCAATCACGGTGTGAAACGTTGTTCTAGCTCTCTGGTTTCCTTCATTCCTGTCCTGGTCAGGGAGGCTGGGGATTGGTCCCCTCCATCAGATGGAGGGACCAGAGCATTGTTGACCCAATTTAATCAAGAATGGAATTGGTCATCTTCACTTCTCATGGTTCATTGTGGTTCTGTTTTGTTGGATGCTACTTGATCACTTTCTGGGACTTGACAATGCATTAAAGCTGCAGTCTCTTTGGAAGCACGGTTTGGAATTGTCTCGCTGCCATTTGTGTGAGCAGTACATGACATAGACGAATCGCACTCCCTCAAAGTCAGCATGTCAGTGTGTCTGGGAATGGGTCCGCCTTTTCTGTTTTGCTTCTGTTCCACGCTAAGAGCTGTCAGTTTTTGGATTCGCTGGAGTGCTGAGGGGGTAACACAATTTGTGTGGTATTTTTCTTCAGGCCAAAATCCACCCTCCAGGAAAAATAGCCAAACGCGCTGAGTAACAAACAGCACGCGTTTTTAGCAAATGGTCTATTCAAGCTGGTGTCAGCTTCTGGAGTGTCTCAGAGTTGCCAAGCACGGAAACAGACCCTGCTATCTAACTTGCCACTGCTAAACAGATAACCGAAATTAATCTAACCAATATTTGCCAAAATTTGTCCCTTATCTCTCCGAACACTTTCAGATGCCTTTGAAATGTTGTGAGCGCACCAGTCTCTGCCCCTAAATATGGCAATTCATTCTGTACACACAGAAATGTCTGTGTTCAAAACAAGTGTCCCTCACATCCCCTTTAAATGTTACTGTTCTCACATTAAACCAATGTTATCTCGCGTTGATCTCATGTGCCTTGTGAAAAATTACTGCCTGACTCTTTTCTCTGTCCGTCTGCCTCATGACTTTATAAAATTCTGTAAGGCCATTCCTCAGCCCTGAAGCTCCAGGGAAAACTGTCGAAGCCAATTCAGCTTCGCGCTATTGTCCAAACAGTGCAAACCTTGCAAAATCTTTCAAATACTTTCGAAATTGCACCACGTTCGTTATTGAATGCGCGAAATGTTCGTGCCTGAAGTGAAGCGATGCTGAAACACTAGTAATGACAATTTTGATATTCTGGCCCTGTAAGGTGGCGTGGCCGAGTGGTCTAAAGCGCTGGATTTAAGCTCTAGTCTCTAGCGAGTGGTGGGCTCGAATCCCACCGCGACCACGATAACTAATGTCCTCCTGCCGGCAGTTGAACATAGCAGGCCCTATGTGTTTTCGTTGTGGTGTTTGCAGCTGCCCAGGCCTCTTATACAGACTGACTCTGAAAACAGTGTGAGTCCTTGCAGTCGAAGCCTCCTCAACCCCTCTGCTTTCGGATATCTGCATGGCCAGTCTCAAATAGTCAGTGCATTTGGCTGGAAGTTTGGTGGTTCGAGCCCGCCCTTAGCACCAAGTTCAAGCATTGAGACCAACCATGTCCCGACACGAGAACCCACCCGAGTCTGCAGCTGGATGTGGCCCCAATCTCTCCAAGGCCCCGCTGCCAACAGAAAGCGGCTCCTGCAGCTTCAATCAGCGGCTTCCTGCTCAGCCCTGGGACACAGCACATGGAAAATTCTTCCCGTGTGAAAGGGACAACCATTCCACTTTAAATTGGACACGGCTTCAGAGGATCGTTCCTGTTCTTGGAACGTTTCATAAACAAAACTCCTGTCTCGCAAATAAGAAGTGGGGAAAGTTGTTGGAAGAAGAATAGAGAAAGTGTTGACTGTGAGGACTGTGTCTCGTCAGCAGGTGGGATTCCTTACACTCCAAACAGGAATGATTGGGTTTCCTTAGGGAATTTCCCAATTGATTGGGAAACCAATTGATTGATTGATTTCCCAAGCGACATAAAGATGAGGATAAAAATATGAAAATATTTATATTGAGTCTTAAATCCAGAGACAAGTGTTAAATCGATAATAATGTTCTGAAGGAATAATAGCTGAAAAATGGAAAGTGTGAATGATGACATTTGTGATTGGGAGGAATGAACTGGATCCTTGTAAATTGCAATGTCAGGTGAAATATGCTCAGTATGAAATGACACACTCATCAATCGTGAGGCAGGCCCAGCTACTTTAGTCGGTAGAGCATGAGATGCTTAATCTCAGGGCCGTAGGTTCAAGCCTCACGATGGGCCCTTTCCCTCCTTTAAAGAAATCCAGCTCTCTGCTCCCCTTGCAGTATTGCAACCCAGTGTAGGGGTTGGTTTGGACACGTCGATCCGACTGTGTTTGATCATACCTCGGTTTCTAAGTGAAAGTGAGTCCAATTTAAAGTGGGATGGTTGTCCCTTTCACACGGGAAGAGCCGTTCCTGGGGAAGGATTTTCCATGTGCTGTGTCCCAGGGCTGAGCAGGAAGCCGCAGTAGCCGCTTTCTGTTGGCAGCGGGGCCTTGGAGAGATTGGGGCCACATCCAGCTGCAGACTCGGGTGGGTTCTCGTGTCGGGACATGGTTGGTCTCAATGCTTGAACTTGGTGCTAAGGGCGGGCTCGAACCACCAAACTTCCAGCCAAATGCACTGACTATTTGAGACTGGCCATGCAGATATCCGAAAGCAGAGGGGTTGAGGAGAGTCGGACAGCAGGGCTCACAGTGTTTTCAGACTCAGTCGGAATGAGTTGACCTGAGCAGCGGCAAACACAACAACGAAGACGCAGACGGTAGCGGTGGGATTCGAACCCACGACTCGATAGAGACTGGAGCTTACATCCAGCGCCTCAGACCACCCGGCCACCCTATCACAGAGGCGCAGAGCGCCAAAATCTCATTACTAGCGTTTCAGCATCGCTTCACTTCAGGCACGAACAGATCACGCATTCAGTAACGAACGTGGTGCAATTTCGAAAATATTTGAAAGGGTTTCCAAGGTTTGCACTGTTTGGACAATAGCACGAAGCTGAATTGTCTTCGACAGTTTTCCCTGGAGCTTCAGGGCTGAGGAATGGCCTTACAGAATTTTATAAAGACATGAGGCAGACGGACAGAGAAAAGAGTCAGGGAGTAATTTTTCACAAGGCACATGAGTTCAAAGTGAGATAACATTGGTTTAATGTGAGAACAGTAACATTTAAAGGGGATGTGAGGGACACTTGTTTTGAACACAGACATTTCCGTGTGTACAGAATGAATTGCCATATTTAGGGGCAGAGACTGGTGCGCTCACAACATTTCAAAGGCATCTCAAAGGGTTCGGAGAGATAAGGGACAAATTTTGGCAAATATTGGTTAGATTAATTTCGGTTATTTGTTTATCAGTGGCAAGTTAGATAGCAGGGTCTGTTTCCGTGCTTGGCAACTCTGAGACACTCCAGAAGCTGACACCAGCTTGAATAGACCATTCGCTGAAAAAACGCGTGCTGTTTGTTACTCAATTAGAGCGTTTGGCTATTTTTCCTGGAGGGTGGAGTTTGGCCTGAAGAAAAATACCACAAAAATTGTGTTACCCCCTCAGCACTCCAGCGAATCCAAAAACTGACAGCTCTTAGCGTGGAACAGAAGCAAAACAGAAAAGGCGGACCCATTCCCAGACACACTGACATGCTGACTTTGAGGGAGTGCGATTCGTCTATGTCATGTACTGCTCACACAAATGGCAGCGAGACAATTCCAAACCGTGCTTCCAAACAGACTGGAGCTTTAATGCATTGTCAAGTCCCAGAAAGTGCTCAAGTAACATCCAACAAAACAGAACCACAATGAACCATGAGAAGTGAAGATGACCAATTCCATTCTTGATTAAATTGGGTCAACAATGCGCTGGTCCCTCCATCTGATGGAGAGGACCAATCCCCAGCCTCCCTGACCAGGACAGGAATGAAGGAAACCAGAGAGCTAGAACAACGTTTCACACCGTGATTGCCCACCGTTTCACCACAGCAACAAAAACCGGCGAGCAGATTCAGTGTAGGATCTGGTTTCACATCATCAATGAAATATCAATCCCCACTCACTTTCAGGGAAAACGGTGCCCACCGTAAATTGTCTGGAATATGAATCCCCAGCGCAGTCTGTTTGGTCCCCGGGTTATACTGCTGTACAGACTTTCATATGGACAAAGTCCTTTTCAAAGGGAGTGTTTGTGGCTGTCCATACGACAATGGCAGCTGTTGCCCTCACTCTCACTGCCGTTCCTGGCCGTGTACGGGTTGGCGTCCTCACCTTGTTCCGGGGGTTCAGGGTACAATACTCTGCTGCAGAAAACCGGAGCGTTTAGGATCAGAAAGATGTGGAGGCCGTGTGCCTCCTGGTGTTGTTGTTGGAATGTTTGGCGGAGCTGGGAAGATGGTTTGCAGCATTTTCCTCACATTTCTGGGTGCCATCCTCAGGGCTGCAGAGTCTGTTGTGAAGCGCTGCTGTCCTGTGGCAGTTGGAATTGATTTGGTTTCATTCCCGCTGCTTCCGGTTTTTGGGGTTACAGACTGGGTCCAGATGAATCTGTTTATTGCTGGAATCCGCGGATGAGTGCCCTGCTTCTAGAAATTCTCTGTCTGCCTTCTGTTTGCCCTGTCCTATTACTATTGTGCTGTTCTCACCAAACCTTGCCGTCTGGACGGATTGCTACTCGGGACAGCTGGTTCGTGACAATTCGGGACTGTCACACAATTTCTTTGCCAAGAATGATATCCCCACGATTTCATTCCCAGATATCTGGCACACGAAATTCCCAACGAGGATATGTCACCAGGCGATTTGAAAAGGATACTCCCCTTTATTAAAATAAATTGCTGGGAACTGACAGTCAGACTCCTCTGAACACACTGGGTTACAACAGACACATAAACCGACAGCCTCACTCAGACAAAACTCCCCAGAACACAACACCCAATACCCATCATGTACAAACCTGGTTGTGTAGATTCCACGCAGCGACTGCATGACACACTATATCGGAGAAACAGGCCGACAACTAGCGAGCTGCATTCACAAAGTTCAACTAACCCATAAACTCCACGGACGGCTGTTCCTTGGAGCTATCCACAGGGCACTGAGTGACTCGGATTCTGGGGATTGGTACTTGGATCACATGACCGTCTGTGACACTGGTTACTTCCGGGTGTGACGTCACTCCTGATGGAACACATGTCACTCCCGATTGCTCATTGAGAAATACATCCAACATCGCAGGGCAGAGAAATATTTCTGTTGTGTTTCTGGTGCTGATCCTGACATGTCCTCGAGTGCTGAGCTTATTCTGTGATGTCTGATGGATCGGTGCGTGTTTCCGTGATCGGATTGTGGGCAGTCATCTGCGGTTTAGCTGCAATAATGTGCGTTGGAAACCCAGGTCCACCAGTCTCTATTTTGTTTTTCTCATATAATTCACAATTGCAACACAGTAAAGTATCAATTAATATTGGGAGGTGACATACAGAGGCGTGTGAAATGTGGAGGTTTAAGTGACACTTGTACAACGGTTAGAGATTACCTTCATTCCGGAGATAAGGATGCGGAATGTGTTTGGATACAGATTAGGAACAGTGCGGAAAGAACTCTCCAGCAGATGCAGTTTACAAACTCACTCGCAGTAACCACAATGTGAAATAAAACGTACAAGAAATAAATAGTGTGTGAGTGATAAAAGGTGGCAATAAACATGGGTGGGTTTAATTTCCCCGCTCCCACTCCCGGTTCCATTGTAAAGGAAGTTTGGAGAACAATAATCAATAAATCACATATGTCCCATAGAACATCGCGAGTCATATCTTGGTCATCGATTACTTTACAGGTGACTTAGTCTCTGTCTTTTCATGGAAACCATCTCTTTCATTGTTACCATCAGGAAAGGCCATATATTTTGCCAGAAAACAAAAGTCACTGACATTTATTTTTTTCATATCCAAGAACACTTAAATCACCAGCTCCCTTGGTCAACTCTACCGCCCACGTTAGCAAAGAAATCTGAGAAATTGACAGTTTGATTTTCCTTTCAATAAATAATTGTGACTCCGTGTGTCTGCAGTCATCTCTTCCTAACTTTGTGCTTTCCTTCGTTTACAGTGGGGTTTAGCATCTTCCAACTGACAGCAAAGATATTAGAGCAGTTGGAAGCATTTTCACCGATCAAGTCGGCGAGTTTTCAATGAGATCACGGGCTGATTTGTTTAATCCTCATCTCCCCTTCTCAGCCTTATCTCCCTGGCCCTTGATGGTGAATTGACTAAATGTCTGTCTATCTCAGCCTTGAAAATACCGAGCCCTGACGGCCCTCAGTTGGAAAGAATTCCACTGATTTGCTACCCTCTCATAGAGAGAATATCCTCCCCATCAGAGTCTTCAATGTTTGAACCCTTCCGCTGTGATGAGGCCCTCTAGTCCCACATTATCCTGGGTGTGAATCAGAGCAGAATGAACCCCTGAAGGTAGATCTACATTCTCTACTGCCAGTTGTGAGTATTTGAAAACATTTCATATTTTGACATCTGATTAACCAATTAGAGCTGATTTTACACATTCGATTTGCCAATGGAGAGTCTTCTTCAAGAGCACTTCAATGGCTGTAATTCAGCTGGCGGTGTAAGTGCTAGTCAAACACAAGGACACTCGGTGCACTGCTGTGTTTATGAATCTCTCTGCACATGAAAATGGATCCTTCCCATCCACTTTACCTCTCATCAATGTGGGTGTCATTCAACTTGATCTCCCAGCATCCTCCTCCGTTCTGAACCAAGAGAGGGTGACAGTGAATACTGGGGTCATGCTGCAGAGAGGACAAGCCAAATACTGGTGTTTCAGGTTACAACTCTCCATTCTAGAAGAGATATTAAGCCATTTGTACGCAAGGGTATTCGGGGCAGAGTGATTAAGGCGATGGGTTATTAATCCATTAATGTTTCTACATGCAGGGTCAAATCCTGCCGACTGCATCTTGAACATCTTCCTGTACGGTGCATTCTCGATCAAACGTCAGAAATCCCCTGTCAGCAAGGCCAGGCCAGTTATTTGATTAGACACAGGCTGCTCGAGTTGTTAATCAGAAATATCCCACACTCCAACCGTTATTTCTGTTTCTCTTGTCACAGATACTGCTCGACCCATCGAGCTCCTGCAGTATTCTGTGAATGTACTGCACAGAAGTGCTGCTTTTTATTAGAATCCTTTAATCCCAGTCCCTCTGTTCACTGCCTCTGGTCAGGGGTAACACTTGGTCCTGCCCGTCAAAGTGCACAGGCCCACGGTTCCCACTCCCATCATTATAAACAGCCGCAGGAAATTGCCGGTTAACCATCTTTACTCCAAAGAGAAACTCACCAGCCTCGGGAATCTCTCCACAAAACGGGACTTCTCATCCCTGGACACGGTGTAAGACAGAGGATTGTGAAGAGATTTTGGGAAAATATTGTCAGTTGGCAGGTGCACAAATGTTAAAGGCGCATCCCGTATAACACAGTTCCCAGCTTTGTGAATCTTCGGGAACTCTTGGGGAAATGGAATCAGAGGAGAATGAAGAAGGGTGAACTGTCAGGCTGAGCAGAAACAGTCAAGACACCTTCCCCTTCTTTAAGAGGACACCACATGAACTGATCGGATACATTGAAAGAATTCTCGTTCCTGTACATGAGGAATACAAATCTCATCTGGACTATAGATCAATGAAATAACTCGGGACCACACAAGACACTGGGAGGCTCAAAGGGAGATGGTCCCGGTTGGAGGAGAGCTGGTTCCCAGTCACATGGGTGTATCTGTAGTGGGTGGGATCAGACTGTTCCCATGTCGCCATAATGAATGTCCCAGTCTATAATC
Source organism: Chiloscyllium punctatum (assembly GCF_047496795.1). Taxonomy (NCBI): domain Eukaryota; kingdom Metazoa; phylum Chordata; class Chondrichthyes; order Orectolobiformes; family Hemiscylliidae; genus Chiloscyllium; species Chiloscyllium punctatum. The sequence continues at coordinate 46,537,210 of NC_092751.1, forward strand.
TGGCAAAGTAAAACTGATAGAGGACAGTTAGTGTTCTGGGAAGGGCAGACTGAAGTGGGAAGTCAGTCACAGCCTGCTTTAGAGGATCGTGCAAGGTGTTCGGTTAGAAGTTTCAGCGCATTCGACTGTTCAATGAAAGGTTCCTGGTTCAAGAGCCCCCAGGGCGACAGCGATGGTTGTTCTTGCTGCATCTGTTTTGGATGCTGCACAGTTTCGTGTGTCGAGTGGGGTCTGGAAAATGTTCTCCAAACGGAACCCTTTCGTGTGAGGATCCACAAAGAAGTTTCTGCATTGCTTTAATGGTTCATGTAAAGAACTGTGGATTCTTGGAATCTGAAGCAAAAAACAGAAGCTGCTGTCGAATCTAACGGGTTTGGCAGGACCTGTGGGAGATTACCGAGTTCTAATGAAGTTTTGAAATGTTGTCTCTGATTTTCTCTGCATAGATGCTGTAAGATCTGCTGAGTTTCTCTTGCAATTCCTGTTCTTGGTTTTAAATGAATGTCCGTTCCATCTATCAGGATGATACAACCAGTCCCACCATGCACCAACATTTAACGCTTTTGCAAACTGTGAAGTGATTGGATTCAAACCAACCCGATAATGATTCACTCTTCCTCAGCTCCACAATGACAGACACCTGGAAAATGAAGAGGACAGTGTGGTTCTGTAATCGTCGATGCGTGTTTAAGGCAATGGACTTGAAATTCATTTAGCTTTACCCCCACAGCCTGGAATCCTTCCGGTTGCGATTCAGTGATGTCAACAAATAAAAAGGGAGATTACCCCCTGTCTTCATCTTTCACAAACAAAACACAGGAGAAGGGAAAATAAAGACATTTCAGACAGGTTGGGAATGGTGGCAATGTGTAACCCTCTGCCTTTCAGGGTACAACACACAGAAATCCCCAGAGAAAGTTGAGACACTATGAGTTGAACAATTCCATCCCAACTTTGTTGGAGCTACGAGCCAACCGTTAGAAAACGAGATGAAAACAGTAAGGGTCCAGTCTTCGACTGGTGCAGACTTGATGGGCCGAAGGGCATTTTCTGTGCTGCAGACCTCTTTGACCAGCTGCGGTGAGCTGGTCGGAGAAACTGGCGGATGTGAAGCATATGGGACTAATCCTGAGACCTCTGTTTGTTCCCATCTGTGGGTAAATATGAGGTGGAGTTCCTCAGTGGTGATACAACATAATGTGACCATGTCCACCTTCAGTCCCATTGTTGGGTCATTTAAGATCACAGGGAGAATCCCATTTAGATTCGCCCTGGTAACATCAGAAACGCAGGATTATGGGAACTGGGACTAGAATAGATGGAAGTCCAATGACCCGCACTGCAGATGGGCCGAATGGTCATTTCCACGCTGTAAAAATCGGAAGAAAAGGAGAAACAAATCCTCAGCTAAAATGATCACAGATGAAAAGACAAAAGCGGTTTCCTGATGAAAACACACAGTGCCTTTTGTTTTTGCTTTCCCTGTTCGCCTCCTGGTGAGGATTCAGTTTTCTCACTGTTGCAGCAAGTGGAGTTTTCCTCGTCCCATTAATCGTGGGGTCAGCCTTCCCGAAGCAGGGAATGAAGTATGGAGCTGACAATTGATCAAGTGTTGTCCCATATTTAATACAGAGTAACTTTAAACAAAGCACTGCGAATGCTGGAAACCTGAATCAGAAACGGAAATTGACAGAGAAACTCGGCAGACTCTGTGGAGAGAAACAGGTTTAATGTTTCAGATCGACAGAACCAGGATAGTTATGCATTTTATTGTGTTAATGCTAGAGTAATTGTCAGTTTTACTGAGCAAATCAGCATATTTATCAGAATATTATATTAGCCGAGAAATGTCAACTTTCTGAATGTCAACCGACCTTTCCGGGTGTAATGCTGATCCCGTTGCCTTGAGCTGGTGAAACGCTGGCCTTCAATTGTTCTTTTTTATTCCCCTTTCTGTCAGTGAGCACTCATTTTAAATGGAGAGTTTCTATTTTCAGTCTCTCCCTCAATATGCGTCTCTACTCGTCTATCATTTCCTCTTTGTATCCGCCTCACTCTCTTCCACATGCTCCCACTCTCTGTCTCTCAATATCCCTCATTTTCCATTTCTGCTCTTTGAAAAGTTTGACATTCGGACATAGTTTCAGAGTAGACCTTCTAAGCACAATTGCCGAAAGTGTTTGGTGCATTAGCCAGAAGGAAATAGGTCTAGGTGGGTTACTCTCTGGAGGGACAGTGTTGGGCCAAAGGGCCTGTTTCCACGCGATAGGGAATCTAACCACCCTGTTCGAAACTCATTTGTGGCGTAGGACTCCACTCAATGGGATAGACGTCACTGTCCATCCCTATTTACTCCAGAGATTGAGATGTTGACTTACTTTACAGAACCCTGGAAGAACTCAAGGTACAGCCGTGATACTGTTCGCCGAGCTGGGAATTTGTGTTGCAGACGTTCCTTCCCCTGTCTAGGTGACATCCTCAGTGCTTGGGAGCCTCCTGTGAGGCACTTCTGTGCTGTTTTCTCCGGCATTTGTAGTGGCCTGTCTCTGCCGCTTCCGGTCGTCAGTTCCAGCTGTCCCCTGTAGTGGCCGGTATATTGGGTCCAGGTCGATGTGTTTGTTGATAGAGTCTGTGGATGAGTGCCATGCCTCTAGGAATTCCCTGGCTGTTCTCTGTTTGGCTTGCCCCATAATGGTAGTGTTGTCCCAGTCGAATTCATGTTGCTTGTCATCTCTGTGTGTGGCTACTAAGGATAGCTGGTCATGTCGTTTCGTGGCTAGTTGGTGTTCGTGTATACGGATCGTTAACTGTCTTTCTGTTTGTCCTATGTAGTGTTTTGTGCAGTCCTTGCATGGGATTTTGTACACTACATTAGTTTTGCTCATGCTGGGTATCAGGTCCTTTGTTCTGGTGAGTTGTTGTCTGAGCGTGGCTGTTGGTTTGTGTGCTGTTATGACTACAGTGGACAGCTCGAACTGACAACCGGAAGCGGCAGAGACAGGCCACTATAAATGCCGGAGGAAACATCACAGAAGTGCTTCACAGGAGGCTCCCAAGCACTGAGGATGTCACCTAGACAGGGGATGGAACGTTTGCAAGACAAATTCCCAGCTCGGCGAACAGAATCACAACAACGAGCACCCGAGCTACAAATCTTCTCCCAAACTTTGAGCCATGATACTGTTAGGGAGGGAGTTCCAGGATCTGGATCAAAAGCACTGTCGGAGCAGCGAGATATTTCCAACTCAGAAAGGCGAGGTCCGAGATGGGTGATTTGTGGTTACAGTTCTCTCATGTATCTATTGCTATTGTCCTTCTCGATAGATGCAAACAATCACTGGGTTGGTCTGGGTCTGTGTTCTGTGAGGAAGCAGGAGTTAGTTTTCAATAAGATAACTCACAAGAAGAGAAATAAATCTTCATTTCCTGACTGGGAATTGTATCCTGGTCTGGGTATTACAAACTCAGACTCCGAACCAGTGACCCGACTGAAGCTGACAGTAACACTTGTGACCTGATCTGTCCAGACTCTGTGTATGATCTTCACGTTATCATCATCTTCAGCAGCAATGTTTCTCTCTCTAAGTTTCCAAACAATTCATATTGCCGCCCTGGTTTCAATGTGAAGGAAGCGGAGCTGTGCTAACCTGATTTACTGCAGGAAGGTACAGAACAGTTTGATACTAACAGCGGCTCGTTTTGAGGCGTTGATCTGCGGTGATGGGGCGGCCCCAATAAAGCCTTCGTTCAAATCGTCTAATTCCAAATTCCATGTTGGAAATGACCAGAGGTTTCTCACTGAATTTGTTCAGGATCGTGACTGGAAGTGACACTAAATCCAAGTATGAAAGTACATTTCAGTGGTGTGCATCATAAGACAGTGCAGTGACTGTGAATAAAATGCTGGAGACGTCCAGCAGAAGAACAGGCGACACAGAAGCAGGTACCTGAGGACAAATGTATTTGCTTTGCCATTGAAAGGCCCTGTTACACAAAGTGGATTTTCTTTGCTGGTTGATCACCTTATGAATGTTATTTCCCAGATCTCCATGTTTACATCACATATGGAAAGGTGTCCAGTGTGTGTGTGTGTGTGCATCCGGCTAGTGAAGCAATAGATAAAACATCTGACTTTGAATCAGACGATTGTAGGTTTACATCCTACATGTCTCGAGTGTAATGTGTTAGTTCAGCCAATTGCATGTTGTCAGTTGCTATTTCCTTCGGTTCTTTCGAGCTGCAGGGATAGGATCAGTGTGTATTCAAATGGAATGTTGTTTTTGGGTCCATTGCAGCTCAATGTCAGACAGGTGTATGGCTGGTCCTGTTTTGTCAGGTTCTGAGGATCTGAATGGTTTGGATCAGTGTGGTTTCGAATTTAAAACTTGCATTTCGGTCTATTGTCCATTTTAAATTCCAGTTCAGCTCCACATCTCTCATTGCCTGTCAAACTGGCGAGTGTTCCACCTAAAGCTGCCTTTGTCAGAGAAGCTGTTGTGTGGAGCAGAGAGAGGAAGTGAAGCACAAGGAGCTGGTATGATCCTGAGACATCTGTTCCTCCCGGGATATGTTTCTGTGTGTCTCCCTCTGTGGGTGAAAATGAGGTTCAGGTCCTCAAGGTGGTTCCAACACAGTGTGACCATGTCAAACCTCAGTCCCATTGTCGTGTCGTTTAAATTCACAGTGAGAATCGCGTTGATATTTGCTCTGGAAACATCAGTTTACATAACATTTTGAGCCCAAACTAGAAACTGGGACTCGAATACATGGATGCCTGATGAGCTGCAATGTACGATGGGCCGAACGGTCTCTTCCCACTCTGTGAAAGCTCGAAGGCAAGGAGGACCTAATCTGCAGCAAGACTGATCAGAAATGAAAAGGCAAAAGTGTTTTCATTCTGAATAAATGCAAGGGCGCCTTCTGCCTTCCCTTGGAGTCTAGTAGCCAGCATTTGGCGCTCTCACCGCCGTGACACTGGTTCTATTCCCGGTCAAGGAATGCGTGCTTTGTTCTGCACACACATCGTGGTAAGAATATTTCTGACCACTTTTCCAAAGCTGGCAGAACATCGGTTTTGTGCCAACCGTTTGAAAGTTGGACATGCAGATGTTGGAAATCTGAACCAAAAACAAGAATTGACGTGCAAACTGAATAGTCCTGGCAACATCTGTGGGGAGAAACAGAGACAATGATTCACAACGACAGAACCAGATTAGTTCTTCATTTCTAGACCACAATGCCGGGATAATGGTCAGTTTTATCGTTCGAATGAGGATAGTTATCAAAGTCCTTATTTTGCCAGTTAGCAGCCATGTCGACGCGAGATCTGATTCTTTCAGGGTCTCCCTCAAGATGAGTCTCTAATTTTCTGTCTTTATCTCTGTGTATCTCCCTCACCCTTTATCATATTCTTTGACCCTTTATTTGCCAATATCCCTCATTTCCCATTCCTACTCTATGAAAAGCCTGACGTTCAGGGATAGTTTGGGAATGGAGCTGCTGAGAGGTTTTCTGGAACCTGGCAGGAGACTGGAAAACTTGGCTCACATTCTATGGATAATATCTCTGCCACTTGGATGTGATATAAGGAGCCATTTATTCCTCAAAATATTGTAACCCTTTCGACATTAATGTTGCATTCCTTATCCGATAGAAAAAAAACTACAACATGGAAACATTACTGATGCTGTAAAATGAATGAATGACGACAGCAGAGAATGAGGGTGACCCACTCGTGGTTTCTGTGCCATAACCACAACATCCCACGGCCTTTCTTCAGTGTCTCCTGCCTCACCTCGGTATTCCCACCAAACTTGGAATGAAGGAGGGAGAATAAAAGTGGAGGAGAGGAAGGAGTGCTTTTGGAACAGCAGCAAGAAACTCCAGGTTGGTGTATTGGTTAGGAAGAACAACATGCCCTGCTGGAACTAAACCAGGAAAAAGGAGTGGGTTTGACAAACCATAACAGGCTCGAACTCAAAAAGGTGCTGAGTCCCTTCATCAGTAACACGACACTTAATAAAAGGTGAAACTACGGGCCTTCAATACAACAAGTGGGTGCAGCTGTGATTGGACCCTATGGTCAGCTGCTTCCCAAGGAGGGGTTTGAAATAACGAAGGGACGGCCATATGTGCAGTTCCTTAACCACATGACCACAGTAACTCGGAAATACATTTCTGTATCAATATTACTCAGTGTGATTTACAATCAAACCCCGTTTTTGCAAAACCAGACATTTCACGATTGAACATTCTTCAATGCAAAGACACATAAAAGGGCAATCTTCTCCTACATTGGCTTCAAACAGATAGTTGTATCTGTTTAAACTGACAGGACAAAGGGGAAAGTTTTCATCCTCTTGGGGAGTATTGACGGCTTTAATACACTCAGAGGTAATCTCACATGAAGAGGAACAGTGTCATTGCCATGAATTGCCCAGGAATGGTGTTTGAGCCAATGTAAACAATTTGCAGTAAAGGCTGACCCATTAGCAGCGACACTGAGCCTTGCACCACCAGATCCAGACTCACTTCCTGCCTCATGCTTCCCAGTCCTCATTGTCATTCACGTCAATTTCACTTCCCTGCTCCACTTCCCAACTTCCTCCCGATCTCCTGCAGGTGTCCGATTGGAACCTGCCACTGTTAGAAACGTATTCCTGGGATAATGATATCACTCAATGGAATAGGACTCGCTGTCCATCCCTAAATCCCCCAGAGATGGAGGAGATGAGTTGCTTTTGTGAACCATTGAACTCCTTCATACGGAGGTACAGCCATTATGGTGCAAGTGCGGGATTTCCTGGATTTACACCCAAAGACACTGAAGGAACACCAACATATTCCCAACTCAGGAAGGTGAGATGATTGGAGGAAGATTTGAAGGGGTCACTATCGTATCTGTCCGCTGTCATTGTCCTTCAACATGGTTCAAGCAATCACTGGGCTGATTCTGGAGGGATCCCGGTCTGTCTTCTGTGTGGAACGGGGAATGGGTTTTCATTCAGACAATTCACATGAAGAGAATTAAACCTTCATTCCCTGAATGGGAACTGTATCCATGTCTGGACGATACAAACTTTGACTCCTCAGCACGGGCCCCCGGTAATGCTGACAATATCCAAAGCGACCTGAATTGTACACACCCTTGTGCCTGTCCATCCCTTCATAACCACCTTCGGCAACAAAGTTTCTCTCTTCAATTTTGCAAACGCTTCATATTATCGCCTTGTGTTTCAAAATAAAGAAAGCGGAGCTGTGGTAATCTGATGTTGGTCAGTCGGTGTAATGCAGGAATGTACAGAACAGGTTGACGCGGGCAGAGACCCGTTTTGAGGCGTGAGGTTGCAGTGAATGGGTTCCACCAATAAAAGGCGCTGTTCATCTCGTCTGATTCCCCATCCCGGGATTCAAACCAACAGAGGTTTCTCGCTGGATTGGTTCAGGATCTTGACTGGAAGAGGCCGTGACGCAAGGTATGAAAAGATATTTCACTGGAGTGAATCAAAAGATCGCGGAGTGACTGTGAATAAAATGTTGGCAACTTCCATCAGAGGCGCAGGCGACCCTGAAGCAGGTACCTGAGGGCAAATATGTTTCCTTGGGCATTGAAAGACATTGCTTCACGGAGTGGGACATCCGATGGGAAACAGTGACGATAATTATTTTTACTGATTGTTCACCTTGTGAATACTGTTTCCCCCGATGTCCATGTTTCCATTTCATATCGACTACCTGGTGAAAGGCTGTCCTTAATAGTTCCCTTTTTATTCCTATTTGTTTCTGTCAGTCAGCAGCCATGTCGATTGGAGAATTGGTCCTTTCAGTTTCTCCCTCAATATGCGTCTCCATCTTTCTTTCTTTCTCTGTGAATGTACCAGACCCTCTTTCACATTCTCGGACTCTCGTTCTGCCCCATATTCCTCATTTCCCATTTCTGCTCTTTGAAAAGTCTGACATCCGGAGACAAATTGAGAGTGGACCAGCTAACAGGCTTTCTGCCCCCTCGGTAGGATGTGTGGGATTGGGCTCACAATCTCCGAATAATGTGTCTGGCATTTTGCCTGAGGTGAGGAGTCATTCCTTCCTCCAAATATTATGATCCTTTCGAGTTCTAAATAGACTTCATAATCCACAAGAAAAGAAACCGCAATGACAGTGCAAACCACAACGACAGGAGTGCAATGAAGTATTTCCTGTTGGTGTGGAATGAATGAATGTTGACCGCAGAGAATTAGGGTGAACATCTCTTGGTGTCTGCGCCATTACTGCAACATTCACCGGCGAGTCTGCCATGTCTCCTGGCTCACCTCGTTATTCCCAACAAACTGGAAATGAACGGGGCGTAATAAAGGAGGAATAGAAGTAGAAGTTCTTGACAAACACAGGAAGGAAACTCCAGATTGAATTAATAGTTTGGAAGAAACAATATCCACTGGAGGAACTAAACCAGGGAACAGATCAGGATCACCAAAACAGGCTGATACTCAAACAGGACGCATGGTTGACTGATGAGCAACACTGACTTGGGAGATTTTGAAACAACCATGCATTTGGTAAAATACACAGGCACCACTACGATGTGAAATCTTGGTGGGCTGTTTATGATGTGGGTAAGTTCACAAACTGAGGCACGGCACCACACCACAAGTGGTTTTCACATCCCAGTTCCTTCACCAATTGATAACAGGAACTGGGAATTATGTTTTCTGTATTAATGTTGCTCAGTGAGAATTGCATTCAACCCCGACTTTTGCAAAGACAGTTTATGGTTGAACGTTCTGCACTGAAATTGTACAGAAAAAGACAATCTCCTCTTCCATTGGCTTCAAACTGATATGTTCAACTTTTAAACTGACAGGATAAAGAGAATGTATTCATCCTCTCGGGGCCCATTAACTCTTTTAATATACACAGGGAACCTCACAAAAAGAGGAACAGGGTCATTGTGCTAAACTGACCTGAACAGGGTGTGAGTTAGTGTAAACAATATGGAGTAAAGATTTGGAGGTGCCGGTGTTGGACTGGGGTGGACAAAATTCAATAATCACACAACATCAGGTTATAGTCCAACAGGTTTATTTGATAGTACCAGCTTTTGGAGCGCTGTTCCTTCATCAGGTGGTTGTGGAGCATAACATCATACCACACAGAATTTATAGTAAAAGATTACAGGGTGATGCCACTGAAATGAAATATTTAAAAATAAAGTGTATTGTCTGTTCTGTCTGTATACTTTTAGAAATACCATGTTAGATTTTGTGCTTTCATATGTAAACTGCATGTAAAAATAGCTACATTCTCAGGTAAATCTTTAACAATAGGTGCCCCCTCAGCTCAGATTGAGCCTTGAGTGTGTGAGGTTGAAATCTGCCTGTGTCCCAATGTTCTGTCGTGGCAGAAGCTGGGGGTACCCTGCCTCATGGCTTTCAAGATGCATTTGACATCGGCAGTGAGGTTCTCACATCGGGTCCCATTGCCTCAGGTGATGGGACATCCTGGTGTGTTGTCTTTGTGTACCTTCGGTAGGCAGGAGAAGTCGCCTGAATGAGAAGTGCATTTCAGAGATTAGATCAGAGTGGTGCTGGAAAAGCACTTCAGGTCAGGCAGCATCCGAGGAGCAAGAAAATCGACGTTTCGGGTAAAGGTCTTCATCAGGATTACGGAGGTGCCGAGCACAGAAACAGACCCTCCATTCCAACTCGTCCCTGCTGACCAGATAACCGGAATTAATTAGCTATATGAGCCAACATTTGTTCCTTACCCCTCCAAACCCGACCTGACTACATTGCATCCAGATGCCTTTTAAATACAGACATAGAGATGTAAAGCATGGAAACAAACCTATTTAATGTTTCCACCAAATAAAGGAGCTGGAGCAGCGTCTCTGCTTCCTCCTGTATTACAGAAAATAAAGGAGCTGGAGCAGCGTCACTGCTTCCTCCTGTATTATAGAAAATAAAGGAACTGGAGCAGCGTCACTGCTTCCTCCTGTATTATAGAAAATAAAGGAGCCGGAGCAGCGTCACTGCTTCCTCCTGTATGATAGAAAATAAAGGAGCCGGAGCAGCGTCACTGCTTCCTCCTGTATTATAGAAAATAAAGGAGCCGGAGCAGCGTCACTGCTTCCTCCTGTATTATAGAAAATAAAGGACCTGGAGCAGCGTCACTGCGTCCTCCTGTATTATAAAAAATAAAGGAGCTGGAGCAGAGTCACTGCTTCCTCCTGTATTATAGAAAATAAAGGAGATGGAGCAGCGTCACTGCTTCCTCCTGTATTACAGAAGATAAAGGAGCTGGAGCAGCGTCACTGCTTCCGCCTGTATTACAGAAAATAAAGGAGCTGGAGCAGCGTCACTGCTTCCTCATGTATTACAGAAAATAAAGGAGCTGGCGCAGCGTCACTGCTTCCTCCTGTATTATAGAAAATAAAGGAGCTGGAGCAGCGTCACTGCTTACTCCTGTATTATAGAAAATAAAGGAGCTGGAGCAGCGTCACTGCTTCCTCCTGTATTATAGAAAATAAAGGAGCTGGAGCAGAGTCACTGCTTCCTCCTGTATTATAGAAAATAAAGGAGCTGAAGCAGCGTCACTGCTTACTCATGTATTATAGAAAATAAAGGAGCTGGAGCAGCGTCACTGCTTCCTCATGTATTATAGAAAATAAAGGAGCTGGAGCAGCGTCACTGCTTCCTCCTTTATTATAGAAAATAAAGGAGCTGGAGCAGCGTCTCTGCTTCCTCCTGTATTATAGAAAATAAAGGAGCTGGAGCAGCGTCACTGCTTCCTCCTGTATTATAGAAAATAAAGGAGCCGGAGCAGCGTCACTGCTTCCTCCCGTATTACAGAAAATAAAGGAGCTGGAACAGCGTCTCTGCTTCCTCCTGTATTATAGAAAATAAAGGAGCCGGAGCAGCGTCACTGCTTCCTCCTGTATTTTAGAAAATAAAGGAGCCGGAGCAGCGTCACTGCTTCCTCCTGTATTATAGAAAATAAAGGAGCCGGAGCAGCGTCACTGCTTCATCCTGTATTATAGAAAATAAAGGAGCAGGTGCAGCCTCACTGCCTCCACCTGCATTATAGAAAATAAAGGAGCTGGAGCAGTGTCTCTGCTTCCTCCTGTATTACAGAAAACAAAGGAGCTGGAGCAGCGTCACTGCTTCCTCCTGTATTATAGAAAATAAAGGAGCTGGAGCAGCGTCACAGCTTCCTCCTGTATTATAGAAAATAAAGGAGCTAGAGCAGCGTCTCTGCTTCCTCCTGTATTATAGAAAATAAAGGAGCTGGAGCAGCGTCACTTCTTCCTCCTGTATTATAGAAAAAAAAGGAGCTGGAGCAGCGTCTCTGCTTCCTCCTGTATTATAGAAAATAAAGGAGTTGGAGCAGCGTCACCGCTTCCTCCTGTATTATAGAAAATAAAGGAGCTGGAGCAGCGTCACTGCTTCCTCCTGTATTATAGAAAATAAAGGAGGTGGAGCAGCGTCACTGCTTCCTCCTGTATTATAGAAAATAAAGGAGCCGGAGCAGCGTCACTGCTTCCTCCTGTATTATAGAAAATAAAGGAGCCGGAGCAGCGTCACTGCTTCCTCATGTATTATAGAAAATAAAGGAGCTGGAGCAGCGTCACTGCTTCCTCCTGTATTATAGAAAATAAAGGAGCTGGAGCCGCGTCACTGCTTCCTCCTGTATTATAGAAAATAAAGGAGCTGGAGCAGCGTCACTGTTTCCTCCTGTATTATAGTAATAAAGCAGCTGGAACAGCGTCACTGCTTCCTCCTGTATTATAGAAAATAAAGGAGCCGGAGCAGCGTCACTGCTTCCTCCTGTATTATAGAAAATAAAGGAGCTGGAGCAGCGTCTCTGCTTCCTCCTGTATTATAGTAAATAAAGGAGCTGGAACAGCGTCACTGCTTCCTCCTGTAGTATAGAAAATAAAGGAGCCGGAGCAGCGTCACTGCTTCCTCCTGTATTATAGAAAATAAAGGAGCTGGAGCAGCGTAACTGCTTCCTCCTGTATTATAGAAAATAAAGGAGCCGGAGCAGCGTCACTGCTTCCTCCTGTATTATAGAAAATAAAGGAGCTGGAGCAGCGTCTCTGCTTCCTCCTGTATTATAGAAAATAAAGGAGCTGGAGCAGCGTCACTGCTTCCTCCTGTTTTACAGAAAATAAAGGAGCTGGAGCAGCGTCACTGCTTCCTCCTGTATTATAGAAAATAAAGGAGCTGGAACAGCGTCACTGCTTCCTCCTGTATTATAGAAAATAAAGGAGCTGGAGCAGCGTCACTGCTTCCTCCTGTTTTACAGAAAATAAAGGAGCTGGAGCAGCGTCACTGCTTCCTCCTGTATTATAGAAAATAAAGGAGCTGGAGCAGCGTCACTGCTTCCTCCTGTTTTACAGAAAATAAAGGAGCTGGAGCAGCGTCTCTGCTTCCTCCTGTATTATAGAAAATAAAGGAGCTGGAGCAGCGTCTCTGCTTCCTCCTGTATTATAGAAAATAATGGAGCTGGAGCAGCGTCACTGCTTCCTCCTGTATTATAGAAAATAAAGGAGCTGGAGCAGCGTCACTGCTTCCTCCTGTATTATAGAAAATAAAGGAGCTGGAGCAGCGTCACTGCTTCCTCCTGTATTACAGAAAATAAAGGAGCTGGAGCAGCGTCTCTGCTTCCTCCTGTATTATAGAAAATAAAGGAGCTGGAGCAGCGTCACTGCTTCCTCCTGTATTATAGAAAATAAAGGAGCTGGAACAGCGTCACTGCTTCCTCCTGTATTATAGAAAATAAAGGAGCAGGAGCAGCGTCTCTGCTTCCTCCTGTATTATAGAAAATAATGGAGCTGGAGCAGCGTCACTGCTTCCTCCTGTATTATAGAAAATAAAGGAGCTGGAGCAGCGTCACTGCTTCCTCCTGTATTATAGAAAATAAAGGAGCTGGAGCAGCGTCACTGCTTCCTCCTGTATCGTAGAAAATAAAGGAGCTGGAGTAGCGTCACTGCTTCCTCCTGTATTATAGAAAATAAATGAGCTGGAGCAGCGTCACTGCTTCCTCCTGTATTATAGAAAATCAAGGAGCTGGAGCAGCGTCTCTGCTTCCTCCTGTATTATAGAAAATAAATGAGCTGGAGTAGCGTCACTACTTCCTCCTGTATTATAGAAAATAAAGGAGCCGGAGCAGCGTCATTGCTTCCTCCTGTATTATAGAAAATAAAGGAGCTGGAGCAGCGTCACTGCTTCCTCCTGTATTATAGAAAATAAAGGAGCCGGAGCAGCGTCACTGCTTCCTCCTGTATTATAGAAAATAAAGGAGCTGGAGCAGCGTCTCTGCTTCCTCCTGTATTATAGAAAATAAAGGAGCTGGAGCAGCTTCACTGCTTCCTCCTGTATTATAGAAAATAAAGGAGCTGGAGCAGCGTCTCTGCTTCCTCCTGTATTATCGAAAATAAAGGAGCTGGAGCAGTGTCAATGATTACTCCTGTATTATTGAAAATAAAGGAGCTGTAGCAGCGTCACTGCTTCCGCCTGTATTACAGAAAATAAAGGAGCTGGAGCAGCGTCACTGCTTCCTCCTGTATTATAGAAAATAAAGGAGCTGGTGCAGCGTCACTGCTTCCTCCTGTATTATAGAAAATAAAGGAGCTGGAGCAGCGTCACTGCTTCCTCCTGTGTTATAGAAAATAAATGAGCTGGAGCAGCGTCTCTGCTTCCTCCTGTGTTATAGAAAATAAAGGAGCTGGAGCAGCGTCACTGCTTCCTCCTGTATTTTTGAAAATAAAGGAGCTGGAGCACCGTCACTGCTTCCTCCTGTATTATAGAAAATAAAGGAGCTGGAGCAGCGTCACTGCTTCCTCCTGTGTTATAGAAAATAAATGAGCTGGAGCAGCGTCTCTGCTTCCTCCTGTATTATAGAAAATAAAGGAGCTGGAGCAGCGTCACTGCTTCCTCCTGTATTATAGAAAGTAAAGGAGCTGTAGCAGCCTCACTGCTTCCTCCTGTATTATAGAAAATAAAGGAGCTGGAGCAGCGTCACTGCTTCCTCCGGTATAATAGAAAATGAACTAGCTGGAGCAGCGTCACTGCTTCCTCCTGTATTATAGAAAATAAAGGAGCTGGAGCAGCGTCACTGCTTCCTCCTGTATTATAGAAAATAAAGGAGCTGGAGCAGCGTCACTGCTTCCTCCTGTATGATAGAAAATAAAGGAGCTGGAGCAGCGTCACTGCTTCCTCCGGTATAATAGAAAATAAAGGAGCTGGAGCAGCGTCACTGCTTCCTCCTGTATTATAGAAAATAAAGGAGCTGGAGCAGCGTCACTGCTTCCTCCTCTATTACAGAAATTAAAGGAGCTGGAGCAGCGTCACTGCTTCCTCCGGTATAATAGAAAATAAAGGAGCTGGAGCAGCGTCACTGCTTCCTCCTGTATTATAGAAAATAAAGGAGCTGGAGCAGCGTCACTGCTTCCTCCGGTATTATAGAAAATAAAGGAGCTGGAGCAGCGTCACTGCTTCCTCCTGTATTATAGAAAATAAAGGAGCTGGAGCAGCGTCACTGCTTCCTCCGGTATAATAGAAAATAAAGGAGCTGGAGCAGCGTCACTGCTTCCTCCTGTATTATAGAAAATAAAGGAGCTGGAGCAGCGTCACTGCTTCCTCCTCTATTATAGAAATTAAAGGAGCTGGAGCAGCGTCACTGCTTCCTCATGTATCATAGAAAATAAAGGAGTTGGAGCAGCGTCACTGCTTCCTCCTGTATTATAGAAAATAAAGGAGCTGTAGCAGCGTCACTGCTTCCTCCTGTATTATAGAAAATAAATGAGCTGGAGCAGCGTCTCTGCTTCCTCCTGTATTATAGAAAATAAAGGAGCTGTAGCAGCGTCACTGCTTCCTCCTGTATTATAGAATTTGAAGGAGCTGGAGCAGCGTCTCTGCTTCCTCCTGTATTATTGAAAATAAAGGGGCTGGAGCAGCGTCACTGCTTCCTCCTGTATTATAGAAAATATTTTGGCACTCCCACCAATTTTCCGATGTCACGGCGCTCTGCACTGAATCTCCCATTTATTGTTTCCACCTAATCACTCAGTTACTGATATCCCTGTCCTAATTCCTCCATTTACTCTGCCTGAGCCCGATTCGGTCAATTAAGGGTGCGCTACTCTAATTCTCCCATTTACTGTTGCCATGCACCCATTCTGTAATTGAGCTCCACTGTGCACCAGGTCTTCCATTCAGTATTTCTCTGCAACAATTCTCCCATTTCGTAGTCTGCTACCAGAAATCTCAAATCTTGCAATCCCCGCATCAAATCTCCAAATTACTGATCCTAGACATATCCCCCCTTTCGTGGTGAACTGCACCAACTCCCTTATTTCGTGGTACACTGTATTGAATCTCGACCACTGATCCTTTGCAACATTTGTCCTATTTACTGATTCACTGCCCGTGTTCTCCCATTTACTCCAACTCTCGAAGTTATCAGCACCCTGCACCAGGTCTCTCATTTACTGATACCCCACACCAATTCTCCAATTCAGTGTTGCTGAGCACCATTTCCCCCAATTTCTGATGTCCTGAACAGGTTCAGTGTTGCCTTACCCCAATCCTCATACTGACTGATGCCCTCGACCAATTTAGGGGTGCGCTACTCTAAATCTCCCAAAAGGTAATGTCCTGCTCCAATTCTCCCATTAAGTGCAACACAGCATAACTCACCCAATTAACATTGAACTGCACTAATTCACCCATTACCTGATGGTCTGTTGCAAATTCTCACATTTCGATAAGCTCTTTCCCAACTTTTCCATTTAGTAGTTTCTTGCAATGATTCTCCATTTAGTGCAGAGCTTACAAGAATTTTTACATTTGGACGTGGACAATTTGGTCGGAAGGGTCTGTTTCCGTGCTGAACGTCTCGAATGCTGTAATTAGCGCTTTCCTTTCCTGCACCTATTCTCCCATTTACCAATCCTGCACTAATTCGGGAATTTCACCAACTCACCCATTGAGGTTATCCTGCCCCAGTCCTCCCACTTAGAATTTAACGACACCTGCATGAATTCTCCAATTATTGTTGCTCTGCATCAATTCCTTCCATTTCGTTGTTCCCTGATACACATTTCCAACGTACGGATGCCTGACTGATTATATTTGTTCATTTAGTGATGCACTGACCAGACTCTCCAATTTACCGATGCTTCCAACATTTCTTTTTATTGATTCCCTGGCCCCTATTCCCCAATTTAGACATGCTATGCTCCAATTTTCTAACATATAGACACTCCCACCAATTTTCCAAGGTTAGGGCACTGTGCACCAGATCTCCCTTTTGTTGAAACCCACCAAATCTCGAATTGACTCATACTCCTGTACTCCCTCTTCCCCTTACTGATGCCCGAGCCCGATTCTACCATTTAAGGGTGCGCTACTCTAATTCTCCCATTCCCTGGTGCCATACACCCATTCTGTAATTTAGCTCCACTGTGCACCAGGTCTTCCATTCAGTATTTCCCTGCAACAATTCTCCCATTTAGTTGACTGCTGACAGAATTCTCTAATCTTGACAATCATATCTCCAAATTCCCCAAACTGCAAATATCCCCCCCCCCCCCCCCTTCGTGGCGAACTGCACCAACTCCCCCATTTCATGGTGCACTGTATTGAATCTGGACCATTAAGCCTTTTCAACATTTGTCCTATTTCCTGATTCACTGCCCGTGTTCTCCCAGTTGCTCCAATTCTCGAAGTTATCAGCACCCTGCACCAGGTCTCTCATTTACTGATACCCCACACAAATTCTCCAATTCAGTGTTGCTTAGCACCGTGTCCCCCAATTACTGATGTCCTGAACAAGTTCTCCACTCAGTGTTGCCTTACACCGATCCTCCTAGTGAATGATGCCCTCGCCCAATTTAGGGGTGCCCTACTCTAAATCTCCCTGTCCCAATTCTCCCATTTAGTGAAACACAGCATAACGCACCCATTTAGTGCTGAACTGCACTAATTCACCCATTATCCGATGCCCTGTTGCAAAATCTCACATTTCGAGAAGCTCTTTCCCAACTTTTCCATTTAGTAGTTTCTTGCAATGATTCTCCAATTTAGTGAAGAGCTGCCAGGAAATCTTAAATTTAAGCATGGACAGGTTGGATTGAAGGTTCTGTTTCCATGCTGTACATCTCTGAGGCTGTAATTAGTGCTCCCTTTCCCTGCACCAATTCTCCCATTTACCAATCCTGCACTAATTCGGGAATTTCACCAACTCACCCATTGAGGTTATCCTGCCCCAGTCCTCCCACTTAGAATTGCATGAATTCTCCAATTATTGTTGCCCTGCATCAATTCCTTCCATTTAATTGTTCCCTAAACTACATCTTCCACGTACGGGTGCCCTGCTGATTTGTTTTATTTCGTGATGCACTGAGCTGAATCTCCAATTTACCAATGCTTGCAACATTTCTTCTTTTTATTGAATCCCTGGCCCCTATTCCCCAATTTAGACATGCTCTACTCCAATTTTCCAATATATTGGCACTCCCACCAATTTTCTAATGTAACTGCACTGTGCAACAGATCTCCAAATTATTGTTTCCCACGAAATCTCCCATTTACTCATATCCCTGTACTAATTCTCCCATTTACTGGTGCCCGAGCCCGATTCTACCATTTAAGGATGCGCTACTCTAATTCTCCCATTTACTGTTGCAATGCACCAATTCTCGAATTGAGCTCCACTGTGCACCAGGTCTCTCATTTCCTGATGTCCCGCATCAATTCTCCAATTTTTTGTTGCCTCGTACCATTTCCGTGGTTCTGTTCGCCGAGCTGGGAATTTGTGTTGCAGACGTTCCGTCCCCTGTCTCGGTGGGATCCTCAGTGTTTGGAAGCCTCCTGTGAAGCGCTTCTGTGATCTTTCCTCCGGCAATTATAGTGGTTTGAATCTGCCGCGTCCGTTGTCAGTTCCAGCTGTCCGTTGCAGTGGCCGATATATTGGGTCCAGGTCGATGTGCTTATTGATTGAATCTGTGGATGAGTACCATGCCTCTAGGAATTCCCTGGCTGTTCTCTGTTTGGCTTGTCCTATAATAGTAGTGTTGTCCCAGTCGAACTCATGTTGCTTGTCATCTGCGTGCGTGGCTACTAAGGATAGCTGGTCATGTCGTTTCGTGGCTACTTGGTGTTCGTGTATACGGATCGTAAGCTGTCTTCCTGTTTGTCCAATGTCGTGTTTTGTGCAGTCCTTGCATGGGATTTTGTACGCTACGTTGGTTTTGCTCGTGTTGGATATCGGTTCCTTCGTTCTGGTGAGTTGTTGTCTGAGCGTGACTGTTGGTTAGTGTGCTGTTATGAGTCCTAGTGGCCTCAGTAGTCTGGCTGTCAGTTCGGAAATGCTCCTGATGTATGATAACATGGCTAGTCCTTTGGGTTGTTGTTCGCTGTCTTTCCCTTAGGCATCTGTTGATGAAATTGCGCGGGTATCCGTTTTTGTCGAATACATTGTATAGGTGTCCTTCTTCCTCTTTTTGCTGTTCTGTTGTACTGCAGTGTGTTGTGGCCCTTTTGAATAGGGTCTTGATGCAACTTCTTTTGTGTGTGTTGGGCTGGTTGCTTTCGCAGTTCAGAACTGGGTCTGTGTGTGTGGCTTTCCTGTATACCTGAATTCACCACAAAGGTGTACAGGAAAGCCACACACACATTCCCGCATCAAGTATTGTCCTGTCAGAATGCTCCCATTTAGTGCTACACTGCACCAATTCTCCCATTTACTGCGAAATGAAACTCTCCCATTTGGTTCTAACTGAACTAATTTGACAATATCAGATCCCTGTTCCAAATTCTCTTATTTCGATAAGCCCTTGCCCAATCCTTCCATTTAGTATTTCCTTGGAAAGATTCTCCAAATTCGTGGAGCGCTGCCAGAATTCTAAAATTGAGTTATAGACAAGTTGGAGTGAAGTGTCTGTTTCCATGGTGTACATCTCTATGATTGTATGACTCTATTTATGGCTCCGCTGCTCTGCACCATTTCTCCCATTTACCAATCCTGCACAAATCCTGAAACTACACCAACTCTCCCATTGAGTATTATCCTGCCCTATTTAAAAGCCCCTGCATACATTCTCCCATTATTGAATCCCTGCTTCAGTTCCTTCCATTTAATTGTTCCCTGAATCACTTCTTCCACGTACGGATGCCCTGCTGAATGGTTTTCATTGAGTGATGCACTGAACTGAATCTCTAATTTACCGAACCTTGCAACATATCTTTTTATTGACTCGCTGGCCCCGATTCCCCAATCAGGAATAGGTTCTTGTTGTACTTTTGAGACTGGTGTCATAATTTCAAACTTGTATGTTGGGGCAGTAGAATTACCCTTTGGGTAGAGAACTGGCTCGAAGGTAGAAGACAGAGGGTGGTGGGGAGGGTTGCTTTTCAGACTGGAGGCCTGTGACCAGCGGTGTGTTACAAGGATTGGTGCTGGGTCCACTGTTGTTTTGTCATTTATATAAATGATTTGGATGTGACCAGAGGAGGAATGGATAGTAAGTTTGCAGATGACAGTAAAATTGGAAGTATCAAGGACAGTGAAGATGGTTACCTCAGAGTGCAACAGGATCTTGATCAGATGGGCCAATGGGCTGAGGAGTGGCAGATGGAGATTAATTTAGATAAATGTGAGGTGCTGCATTTTGTAAAGGCAAAAGAGAGCAGGACATATTCACTGAATAGCAAGGTGCTAGGGATGTTGGTAAACAAATAGAACTGGAGTACAGCTTCATAGATCGTTGAAGGTGGACAAACATTTCGATCGGATAGTGAAGAATGCTCGTGGCATTTTTGTCTTTATTGCTCAGTTAATTGGGTAAAGGAGTTGGGAGGTGATGTTGCGGTATTGGTTCAGCCACGTTTGGTATATAATGTGCAATTCTGGACTCCCTCCGAAAAGAAGGGTGTTGTGAAACTTGAAAGGGTTCAGAAAAGATTTACATGGATTATGCCAAGGTTGGAGGGTTTGTGCTGGAGGTTAAGACTGTATAGGTTGAGGCTATTGTCCCTGGAGCGTCAGTGGCTGAGGGGTAATGTAATAGAGGTTCCCAAAATCATGAAGGACCCTCAATAGGATAAAAAGGCAAGGTGATTTCCCTGGGGTAGGGGAGTCCAGAAGCAGATGGCATGTGTTAAAGTTGAGAAGGGAAACATAAAAGGGACCTAAGAGGAACATTTTTCAAGCAGCGGGCACTGTGTCCATGAGCTGCCAGAGGAAGTAGTGGAGGCTGGTACAGTTACAACATTTAAAAGGTATCTGGGTGGGTGTAGGAATTAAAAAGGGTTCAGAGGAACATGGGCCAAATTCTGACAAATAGGATGAGATTGACATCGGATATCAGTTCAGCATGGATGTGTTGGACTGAATGATTTGTTTCTGAGCTTATATTGCTCTGAGTGGGTTGAGCTCCGGATTGTAGATTTATGAAGCAGAAAATAAAGTATGGCACAGAGTTAGACAGATAAATCCTGCTGATCTCATCAGCTTTATCCTGTTTCCCTGATCCTCCTCCTTCAATGAATGCATGTTTCAGATCCTCATTCAGAATTCCTGGAGCTCTGTAACTGACCTGGAACAATGTGTGGAAAGTCCTATTGCAGTCCACACGAGGTACCTTTCCCACTGCCCTGCTCCCACGGCCTGCAATGCTGCAGACTGAGCAGACAACCCGAAGGACAATGATGAGCTCCTTCCGGCCCACGGCCCTCCTTCTCACTGAATGAAGACAATCACCAGAAGCAGAATCCAGCTCTTGTTTGAGCCTTGAATACCTGACTCTGTCTCACTGAGTGAAGATTGGACTCAGAAACAGAAATGAAATCAACTTCCTATCTGCATTGTGTCACTCTTTAAGATCTCTGTGTGTCTGAGTTCAGGTCATTTGATTGGAGACTGTGGATAGTGGGTCCCCAGTGAAATGGAAAGAATGGTGGAGGAGCTCAGTGAGGGACATTCTCAAAGTGAGAGTCAGAAAGATGGTATTCCACATTGGAAGGGTTTAAGGGGAATTGATGGCTCAGAAAAATGTTATAGTGATGTTTGTAAAACTTAGGACTCTGAGTGTTTTGAGGCTGGAGTTTATTTTATCCTTTTATAGATTTGACACATTAACCCTCCCTCCCCACCACTACAGAAGCTGTTGGAACTGTTCAGTGTTTCCAGCGGCTTCTGTAATTATTTCAGGTTCCTGACGGGAGCAGTCTCTCACTTTTCGAACAAAACAAACCCATCCTTGTGCTGCAACCAATATTTCAATAAGAAATGGGAAGCAGCAGAGGGGAAAGCTTCCGAGATGCCGAGCAATGCTGCCCGGTTCCACACTGCAATTCACAGGAACCATCGCCAGGAAAAGCTCTTTTCTCTGTGAACAAACGGAATATCAAGGAGTCGGATTGGGGAATATATCCTCTCACAGAAACAGGAACAGGGAGATGTCATTCCCTCTGAAATAAACACAGGCCGTGCTGAGAAATCTGATAAGGTCAGGCAGCATCTATAGGGAGAAGGGAAAGGTTACCCCGTGTGTTATGAGGGTGGGGGGATTCAGCCGAGCGGAAGGAAGTTAGAAAAGTAATGATTTCTGAGGAATTGGAATGGGGGTAACGCTGAAGAAAGAATGAGATGGTTTGTAATAGGGTGGAGGCTGCAGAGATTTAATGATAAACGGTTCCATGGAAACAAATCCAAAAGGGATTGGGAATAAGTTCATTAAACATCTGAGAGCTCAGGAAATGTGAGCAGGAGGAGGCTATACAGCCTGTTTAAACTGTTCAGTCTGTTCTGGCAGTCAATCCAATCAGAGCTGGTTTGAGATTTCAAATCCGGTTTCCTATCCACTCCCCATATCCCGTGACTCCCTGAGACACCGGCATTCTGTCTATTCCAATCAGAAATGTACTCGGTGAGGGAGCATCCACAATCCTCAGGGAGAGAGAATATTAAAGACTCAGAGGCCTTAGAGTGAAGGGCTGTCTCCTCATCTCAGTCCCAAATAACCTGCCCCTTACCCTGAGAGGGTGGTAATCAAACCCGAATGAACTGCGGATGCTGTAACATTAACGCTGATTTCTCTGCACAGATGCTGCCTGACCTGCTGAGCTTTTCCAGCAACTCCTGAGACTGTGTTATCGTGTTTCAGATTCCCAGACCCACAGGATTAATTTCTCAGCATCTCCCCTCTCAAGCCTCATCACAATCTGATACATTCAAATGAAATCGCCTTTCAATTTTCTCGAATATAGACCCAATTTATTCAGAAGCTCAGCCCTGGAGCACACGGGTCCCAAATACTGAGCTTTATTTTGTGGTTCTGTTCGCCGAGCTGGGAATTTGTGTTGCAGATGTTCCGTCCCCTGTCTAGGTGACATCCTCAGTGCTTGGGAGCCTCCTGTGAAGCGCTTCGGTGATCTTTCCTCCGGCATTTGTAGTGGTTTGAATCTGCCGCTTCCGGTTGTCAGTTCCAGCTGTTTGCTGCAGTGGTCGGTATATTGGGTCCAGGTCGATGTGCTTATTGATTGAATCTGTGGCCCTTTTGAATAGTGTCTTGATGCAACTTATTTTGTGTGTGTTGGAGTGGTTGCTTACATAGTTCAGGACTTGGTCTGGGTGTGTGGCTTTCCTGTGTACCTTTGTGGTGAATTCTCCGTTCAGTGTTCTCTGTACCATCACGTCTCGGAATGGGAGTTGGTTGTCCTTTTCTTCCTCTCTAGTGAATCGAATTCCTGTGAGTGTGGCGTTGATGATCTGGTGTGTGTTCTCTATTTCTGTGTTTTTAATGATTAAAAAGGTATCATCTACATATCTGACCCAGAGTTTGGGTTGAATTTGCAGTAAAACTGTTTGTTCTAATCTTTGCATTACCGCTTCTGCTATGAGTCCAGAGATCGGTGACCCCATGGGTGTGCTGTTGATTTGTTCATATATTTGGTTGTTGAATGTGAAGTGTGTTGTGAGACACAGGTCCAGTAGTTTGTGTATGCCGTCTTTGTTGATAGGTTCCCCGTCCTGTTGTCTGTTCTGTATTTCCAGCAGGTTGGCTATTGTTTCTCTGGCGAGGGTTTTGTCGATAGAGGTTAACAGTGCCGTTACATCGAATGAGACCATAGTTTCTTCCTTGTCAATGTGTATATTTCAAAAGGGCCACAATACACTGCAGCACACCAGTACTGCAAAAAAAGAGGAAGAGGAATACCTATACAAGGTATTTGCCAAAAACGGATACTCCCGCAATTTCATCAACAGATGCCTAAACGAAAGACAATGGAATGAGGACATGCCACAACCCAAAGGACTAGCCACACTACCATATATCAAGAACATTTCCGAACTGACAGCCAGACTACTGCGACCACTCGGACTCATAACAGCACACAAACCAACAGCCACTCTCAGACAACAACTCACCAGGACGAAGGACCCGATACCCAACATGAGCAAAACTAATGTAGTGTACAAAATCCCATGCAAGGACTGCACAAAACACTACATAGGACAAACAGGAAGACAGCTAACGATCTGCTTCCAAGAACACCAACTAGACATGAAACGACACGCCCAGCTATCCTTAGTAGCCACACACACAGATGACAAGCAACATGAATTCGACTAGGACAACACTACTATTATAGGACAAGCCAAACAGAGAACAGCCAGGGAATTCCTAGAGGCATAGTACTCATCCACAGATTCAATCAATAAACACATCGACCTGGACCCAATATACCGGCCACTACAACAGACAGCTGGAACTGACAACCGGAAGCGGCAGAGACAGGCCACTATAAATGCCGGAGGAAAGATCACAGAAGCACTTCACAGGAGGCTCCCAAGCACTGAGGATGTCACCTAGACAGGGGACGGAACGTCTGCAACACAAATTCCCAGCTCGGCGAACAGAACCACAACAACGAGCATTTATTTATTTATAAACATTATTTATTTATAAACATAAATAATATTACATATAATAAATAACAAATATTTATGATAATAAATATAATAATTATCTGTAATTCAGTGTGGAAACCCAACAAGTGACTAAAAAATTTTAAAACTGTACTCTGCTGGTTTATCCTTCTTATTACATCATTCTCTTCCCTTCTGTAGTTGATCTCCTTGCCTCTATTTTCATTTTAACCTCATTTAACCAATTTACCAATTTATGCTTGTCTAACTTTAAAGCCTGTTCCTAACTATACATTTTGGAATCTTAATTGTCATAATCTGAAAGCTAGTTTTAAGATTTGAATTTTCAGCTAATCAAAAATTGCAAGAGGAGAATAACTAAATCGGTGATTTGTCTCATTCACTTGTCCTGGTCACTGTATCACATGGTTGTGACATTATGGAGCTTGCCAACTCCAAGGCAACGTGGCAGTGATGCTACAAAAGAAAGTAGTTGGTATACCATCCTATTCCTCGATATGTTTGCCTGTCCCTATTTTCCCAAAGGTTGGAATGCTGGGTGACAGCAATACCTGTTTAAGTCAGGCAGTAGTTCTTTTTCATCCGTTAGGGACACCTAATGATATGGATAGAATTCAGTTTGAATTTCTGAAGAGAGCACTGATTGGAGTGGTACCAAGCAGACTTTATGTATTACTGAGTGGGGATCCAGCTGAAGAAGATGATGGAAAAAAAGTTTTCAGTTATTTTTGTGGATATTGGAGGATCAACAGAGCTTAGTTCTCATTGTCTTGTTTTGAGAGCAGATCTCCTCTGTTTAATATATCAATGAATATTATTTTTACAATATATATACCTAAGTATTATACAACATTTTATTTTCTTATTTAATTTATATATATGAAATTCATTTATTCAGTATTTTATATTTAAAATGTAAAATACATACAGTTCCCAACTTTGAAATCCACGATAACTACCCAGTTTTAGTCCCTTAGTTTAAATCCAAAATTAAGTTCCTTAAGTACCCGTGACTGGTCATTGCTCCATTATAATGCTATGGGTCGTGAAATAACTGGAGCTGCCTTGAAAGCATTTGTTTCTTCAAGTTAAAAAAACTTCTAATGTATGTATAATGTTCACATCCAAGGACACAGATATTAACCATGGGATTTTCTTTTGATGATTTATTACAATCTAATGTTGAACCGAAACTTCAACTGTATTGAGGGAGTGGACTTCCTGAATAAAACTATGGCTGGCACATCATAATCACCAATGAAACACATCAGTCTTAACATTAAGTGGAAACAAATGAGTCTGAAACAATAAAAAAATGTTACAATGTTGTTTTCCTCCATATTAAGCTGATTTGAAATCTAATAAGGCTGGCTTTCATGTAAGGATAACAGAGATTAGTTAGAAACTGACAGTAAGGCAGGCATGACCTGTAAAAAGAACAGGAGCTAATATTTTATTTCATAATCACTGAAAAATCCTTAACCTTAAAAGAAATCATGTTAAATTTCCATAATAGAAATTAGATTCAAAACAGTCCCGGTTCTCAAGCTCCAGGGAACAAAGTACAAACATTCAATCACCAAGTGTGCATTCAAACCGAATCACAAAGGGTTAAACTTTCGACCAGCTGTACAGCTCTTTTTCCTCTCTCTCACACACACACCATATCACAGTTTTTAGCTTGGGAGATTAGTCTGATAAATCCTGGCTGCGGCATCATTGCTTAACCAAGTGTGGAAGAATTGTTACTGCTGGCCAGCCTTATCTTTGAACACATCAAGAAAGAACAGCCACCTTCCATATTCCATAAACAAAGAATAATCACCTAAACATCAGAAAAATCAACAAACCAAGACAGGCCGAGCTGGACAGATGTAACAGGTACAACAAACAACAAAACTAATGAGTGTCCAACCATCGAACCTTTGAGTGGGGAAAGGGGAATATTTTGTGAAAAACTGATGATTCATCCTCTGCCTCTTCCACAAGGCCCTAATAGAACGATGGAGTTGATTGGGGGGGGGGGGCTCCAACCCAGCCTAGATGGTTTGTTTAGAGTGCTGTAACTACAGAGAGAGACAAGCAGTTTAATAGCATAGAATTATACTGAGCATTAATAGCATTTAAATTCCAAGTTCTGAATTATTGGTGCTGGAAGAGCACAGCAGTTCAGGCAGCATCCAAGTTGCTTCGCAATCGACGTTTCGGGCAAAAGCCCTTCATCAGGAATAAAGGCAGTGAGCCTGAAGCATGGAGAGATAAGCTAGAGGAGGGTGGGGGTGGGGGTGGGGAGAAAGTAGCATAGAGTACAATGGGTGAGTGGGGGAGGGGATGAAGGTGACAGGTCAGGGAGGAGAGGGTGGAGTGGATAGGTGGAAAAGGAGATAGGCAGGTCGGACAAGTCCGGACAAGTCATGGGGACAGTGCTGAGCTGGAAGTTTGAAACTAGGATGAGGTGGGGGAAAGGGAAATGAGGAAACTGTTGAAGTCCACATTGATGCCCTGGGGTTGAAGTGTTCCAAGGCGGAAGTTGAGTCGTTCTTCCTCCAGGCGTCTGGTGGTGAGGGAGCGGCGGTGAAGGAGGCCCAGGACCTCCATGTCCTCGGCAGAGTGGGAGGGGGAGTTGAAATGTTGGGCCACGGGGCGGTTTGGTTGATTGGTGCGGGTGTCCCAGAGATGTTCCCTAAAGCGCTCTGCTAGGAGGCGCCCAGTCTTCCCAATGTAGAGACCACATCGGGAGCAACGGATACAATAAATGATATTAGTGGATGTGCAAATAAAACTTTGATGGATGTGAAAGGCTCCTTTAGGGCCTTGGATAGAGGTGAGGGAGGAGGTGTGGGCGCAGGTTTTACAGTTCCTGAGTGGCAGGGGAAAGTGCCAGGATTGGAGGGTGGGTCGTAGGCGGGTGTAGACCTGACCAGGTAGTCACGGAGGGAACGGTCTTTGCGGAAGGCATAAAGGGGTGGGGAAGGAAATATATCCCTGGTGGTGGGGTCTGTTTGGAGGTGGCAGAAATGTCGGCGGATGATTTGGTTTATGCGAAGGTTTGTAGGGTGGAAGGTGAGCACCAGGAGGGTTCTGTCCTTGTTACAGTTGGAGGGGTGGGGTCTGAGGGTGGAGGTGCGGGATGTAGATGAGATGCGTTGAAGGGCATTTTTAACCACGTGGGCAGGGAAATTGCGGTCTCTAAAGAAGGAGGCCATCTGGTGTGTCCTATGGTGGAACTGGTCCTCCTGGGAGCAGATACGGCGGAGGCGGAGGAATTGGGAATACGGGATGGCATTTTTGCAAGAGGTAGGGTGGGAAGAGGTGTAATCCAGGTAGCTATGGGAGTCGGTGGGTTTGTAAAAAATGTCAGTGTCAAGTCGGTCGTCATTAGTGGAGATGGAGAGGTCCAGGAAGGGGAGGGAGGTGTCAGAGATGGTCCAGGTAAATTTAAGGTCAGGGTGGAATGTGTTGGTGAAGTTGATGAATTGCTCAACCTCCTCACGGGAGCACGAGGTGGCGCCAATGCAGTCATCAATGTAGCGGAGGAAGAGGTGGGGAGTGGTGCCGGTGTAATTACGGAAGATCAACTGCTCTACGTAGCCAACAAAGAGACAGGCCCACGTATGGGCCCCAGCTATGCCTAACCCTCACCCTAACCCTATCACATGTTCCAGAGCCTAGCCCCTGGTTTAATCCGGCCTATCCCACACTCTCATGCACTTTGTTTCATACCCTAACCCCTGGATTATTCCGGCCTATCCCACACTCTCAGACACAATGTGTTCCAGGCCCTAATGCCTGCATTAATCCGGCCGATCCCACACTCCCAGCTACCTTGTTCCAGACACTAACCCCGGGATTGAATCGGCCTTCCCCATATTTTCTGGCACTTTGTTCCAGACCCTAACCCCTGGATTAATCCGGCCTTTCCCACACTCTCAGACACTGTGTTCCAGACCATAACCCCTGGATTAATCCGGCCTATCCTACACTCTCAGACACTGTTCCAGATCCTAACCCTGGATTAATCCGGCCTATCCCACACTCTCAGACACTTTGCGCTAGACCCTAACCCCCGGATTAATCCGTCCTATACCACACTCTCAGGCACTTTGTTCCAGATCCTAACCCCTGGATTAATCCGGCCTCTCCCACAATCTCAGAAACTGTGTTCCAGACCCTAACCCCCGGATTAATCCGGCCTATCCCACACTCTCAGACACTGTGTTCCAGACACTAACCATTGGATTGACCCGGATTATTCCACACTCTCAGACACTGTATTCCAGACCTTAACCCCTGGATAGAAACAGCCTGTCCCACAATCTCAGGGACTGTATTCCATACACTAACCCTTGGATTAATCCAGCCAATCCTACACTCTCAGGCACTGTTCCAGATCCTAACCCCTGGATTAATCCGGCCTTTCTCACACTCTCAGACACTGTGTTCCAGACCTAACCCCTGGATTAATCTGGCCTTTCCCACGCTCTCGGACACTGTGTTACAGACCCGAACCCCTGGATTGACCCGGCCCATCCCACACTCTCAGGCACTGTGTTCCAGGCCCTAACCCCTGGATTAATCCGGCCTAACCCACACTCTCAGGCACTTTGTTCCAGAACCTAACCCCTGGATTGACCTGGCCTATTCTACACTCTCAGACACTGTGTTCCAGACCCGAACTCCTGCATTAATCCAGCCTATTCCACACCCTCAAATGCTGTGTTCCAGATTCTAACCCCTGGATTAATACGGTCTATCTCACATTCGAAGTCTCTGTGTTCCAGACGCTAACACTTGGATTTTTCCAGCCTACCCCACACTCTCAGACAGTTTGTTCCAGACCGTAACCTACGTACTAATCCGGCCTATGCCACACTCTCAGACATTGTGTTCCAGACCCTAAACCCTGGATTAATCCGGCCTCCCCACACTCTCAGACACTGTATTCCAGACACTAACCCCTGGATTAATCCGGCCTATCCCACACTCTCAGACACTGTATTCCACACACTAACCCCTGGATTAATCCAACCTATCCTACACTCTCAGGCACTGTGTTCCAGACCCTCACCCCTGGATTTATCCAGCTTACCCTACACTCACGGACACTGTGTTCCAGACATTAACCCCTGGATTAATCCGGCCTATCCCACACTCTCTGGCTCTTTGTTCCAGACCCTAACACCTGTTTTAATCCGGCATGTCCCACACTCACAGACACTGTGTTCCAGTCCCTAACCACTGGATTGGCCCACTCTCCCCACACTCTCAGACACTGTATTCCAGACACAAACCCCTAGATTAATCCGACCTATCCCATACTCTCAGACAATGTAATCAGACACTAGCCCATGGATTAATCCGGCCTATCCCACAATCCCTGGCTCTTTGTTCCAGACCCTAACCCCTGTTTTAATCCGGCATGTCCCACACTCTCAGGCGCTGTGTTCCAACCCTCACCCCTAGACTAAACTGGCCAATCCCACACTCTCAGTCACTGTGTTCCAGACCCTCACCCTGGATTACGCCGGCCTATCCTACACTCTCGGACACAGTTTTACAGACACTAATCCCTGGATTAATCCGGCCGGTCCCACACTCTCAGACACTGTATTCCAGACACTAACCCCTGGAATATTCCAGCCTACCCCACACTCACAGACACTGTATTCCAGACGCTAACCCCTGGATTGACCCAGCCTATCCCACACTCTCAGACACTGTGTTCCAGAACATAACCCCTGGATTTATCCAGCTTTTCCTACACTCTCAGACACTGCGTTCCAGAACATAACCCCTGGATTAATCCGGCCTATCCTACACTCTCACGCACGGTGTTCCAGACCTACACCATTGGATTGACCCGGCCTATCCCACACGCTCAGACACTCAGTTCCAGACCCTAACTCCTGAATTAATCCGGCCTCCCCCACACTCTCAGACACTGTGTTCTAGAACCTAACCCCTGGGGTAATCTGGCCTATTCCATACTCGGGCACTGTGTACCAGACCCTAACTCCTGGCGTAATCCGCCTTATCCCACACTCTCAGACACTGTGTTCCAGACCCTAACCCCTGGATTAATCCGGCCTATCCCACACTCTCAGACACTGTGTTCCAGACACTAACCATTGGATTGACCCGGATTATTCCACACTCTCAGACACTGTATTCCAGACCTTAACCCCTGGATAGAAATGGCCTGTCCCACAATCTCAGGGACAGTATTCAATACACTAACCCCTGGATTAATCTGGCCTTTCCCACACTCTCAGACACTGTGTTCCAGACCTAACCCCTGGATTAATCTGGCCTTTCCCACACTCTCAGGCACATTTTCCAGAACCTAAGGCCTGCATTGAACCGTCCTCCCCACACTCAGGCACTGTGTTCCAGAGACTGACCATTGCATTGACTCGGCCTATTCAACACTCTCAGACACTGAGTTCCAGACCCTAAATCCTGGATTATTCCGGCATCCCCACACTCTCAGGCACTTTGTTCCAGATCCTAACCCCTGGATAAATCCGGCCTCTCCCACAATCTCAGAAACTGTGTTCCAGACCCTAACCCCTGGATTAATCCAGCCTATACCACACTCTCAGACACTGTGTTCCAGATCCTAACCCCTGGATTAATCCGGCCTACCCCACACTCTCAGCCACTGTGTTCCAGACATTAACCATTGGATTGACCCGGATTATTCCACACTCTCAGCCACTGTATTCCAGACCCTAACCCCTGGATTAATCCGGCCTATCTCAAACCCTCACGCACTTTGAGCCAGAACCTAACCCCGGGATTGAATCGGCCTTCCCCGCACTTTCCGGCACTTTGCACCTGACCCTAAACCCTGGATTAATCCGGCCTATCCCACACTCTCAGGCACTTTGTCCGAGACCCTAACCTCTGGATTAATCCGGCCTATCCCACACTCTCAGACACTTTGTGCCAGACCCTAACCCCTGGATTAAACGGGTCTACCCCACACTCTCAGACACTTTGTCCCAGACACTAACCCCTGGTTTAATCCGGCCTTTCTCCCACTCTCAGGCACTTTTTTCCAGAACCTAACCCCTTGAATTAATCTGGCCTATTCCACACTCTCAGACACTGTATTCCAGACACTCACCCCTGGATTAATCTGGCATACACCACATTCTCTGACACTGTGTCCAAGACCCTACCCCCTGGATTAATCCGGCCTATCCCACACTCTTAGACACTGTGTTCTAGAACCGAACCCCTGGAGTAATCTGGCCTATCCCAATCTCTCAGACACTGTGTTCCAGGCACTAACCCCTAGATTAATCTGGCCTATCCCACACTCTCATACCCTGTATTCCCGACCCTAACCCCTGGATTAATCCGACCGATCACACACTCTCAGACACTGTGTCCCAGGCACTAATCACTGGATCAATCTGGTCTAACCCAGATTCTCAGGCACTGTGTTCGAGACCCTAAACCCACTTTGTTCCAGATTCTAACCCCTGGATTAATACGGTCTATCTCACATTCGAAGTCTCTGTGGTCCAGACGCTAACCCCTGGATTTTTCCAGCCTACCCACACTCTCAGACACTGTATTCCACACACTAACCCCTGGATTAATCCGGCCTATCCCACACTCTCAGACACTGTATTCCAGACCCTAACCCCTGGATTAATCCAACCTATCCGACACTCTCAGACACTGTATTCCAGACACAAACCCCTAGATTAATCCGGATTATCCCATACTCTCAGACACTGTATTCCAGACACTAGCCCCTGGATTAATCCAGCCTATCCCAAACTCTCCGGCACTTTGTTCCAGACCCTAACCCCTGAATTAATCCGGCATGTCCCACACTCTCAAACACTGTGTTCCAGACCCTAACCACTGGATTTACCCGGCCTATCTCACACTCTCAGACACTGCGTTCCAGACACTAACCCATGGATTAATCTGACCGATCACACACTCTCAGACACTGTGTCCCAGGCACTAATCACTGGATCAATCCGGTCTAACCCAGATTCTCAGGCACTGTGTTCGAGACCCTAAACCCACTTTATTCCAGATCCTAAACCCTGGATTAATACGGAATATCTCACATTCGAAGTCTCTGTGTTCCAGACCCTAACCCCTGGATTTTTGCTGCCTATCCCTCACTCCCAGACACTGTATTCCAGACACAAACCCCTAGATTAATCCGGATTATCCCATACTCTCAGACACTGTATTCCAGACCCTAACCCCTGGATTAATCCAACCTATCCGACACTCTCAGACACTGTATTCCAGACACAAACCCCTAGATTAATCCGGATTATCCCATACTCTCAGACACTGTATTCCAGACACTAACCCCTGGATTAATCCGGCCTATCCCAAACTCTCCGGCACTTTGTTCCAGACCCTAACCCCTGAATTAATCCGGCATGTCCCACACTCTCAGACACTGTGTTCCAGACCCTAACCCCTGGATTTACCCGGCCTATCTCACACTCTCAGACACTGCGTTCCAGACACTAACCCATGGATTAATCCGACCGATCACACACTCTCAGACACTGTGTCCCAGACCCTAACCACTGGATCAATCCGGTCTAACCCAGATTCTCAGGCACTGTGTTCGAGACCCTAAACCCACTTTGTTCCAGATTCTAACCCCTGGATTAATACGGCCTATCTCACATTCGAAGTCTCTGTGTTCCAGACCCTAACCCCTGGATTTTTCCAGCCTACCCCACACTCTCAGACACTTTGTTCCAGACCATAACCTACGTATTAATCCGGCCTATCCCTCACGCTCAGACACTGTGTTCCAGACCCTAACCCTTGGATTTTTCCAGCCTACCCCACACTCTCAGACACTTTGTTCCAGACCGTAACCTACGTATTAATCCGGCCTATTACACACTCTCAGACACTGTGATCGAGACCCTAAACCCAGGATTAATCCAGCCTCCCCCACGCTCTCACGCCCTGTGTTCCAGACCCTAAATCCTGGATTAATCCGTCCTATCCCACACTCCTATGCACTGTTTTGCAGACCCTTGCCTCTGGATTAATCCGGCCTATCCCACACTCTCAGGCACTGTGTTCCAGACCCTAACCATTGAATTGACCCGGCCTACCCCACACTCTCAGACACTTTGTCCCAGACACTAACCCCTGGTTTAATCCGGCCTCCCATACTCTCAGGCACTTTTTTCCAGACCCTAACCGCTGTATTAATCCGGCCTATCCCACACTCTCAGGCACTTTGTGCCAGACCCTAACCCCTGGATTAATCTGGCCGATTTCACACTCTCAGACGCTGTATTACAGACCTTAACCCCTGGATAGAAACGGCCTGTCCCACAATCTCAGGGACTGTATTCCACACACTAACTCCTGGATTAATCCAGCCTATCCTACACTCTCAGACACAGTGTTCCAGACCCTAACCCTGCATTAATCCGGCCTGTCCCACACTCTTAGACACTGTATTCCAGACCTTAACCCCTGGATAGAAACGGCCTGTCCCACAATCTCAGGGACTGTACTCCACACTAACCCCTGGATAGAAACGGCCTGTCCCACAATCTCAGGGACTGTATTCCACAATAACCCCTGGATAGAAACGGCCTGTCCCACAATCTCAGGGACTGTATTCCACACTAACCCCTGGATAGAAACGGCCTGTCCCACAATCTCAGGGACTGTATTCCACACTAACCCCTGGATAGAAACGGCCTGTCCCACAATCTCAGGGACTGTACTCCACACTAACCCCTGGATAGAAACGGCCTGTCCCACAATCTCAGGGACTGTACTCCATACTAACCCCTGGATAGAAACGGCCTGTCCCACAATCTCAGGGACTGTATTCCACACTAACCCCTGGATTAATCCAGCCTCTCCTACACTCTCAGAAACTATCCCAAACCCTCACGCACTTTGAGCCAGAACCTAACCCCGGGATTGAATCGGCCTTCCCCGCACTTTCCGGCACTTTGCACCTGACCCTAACCCCTGGATTATTCCGGCCTATCCCACACTCTCAGACACCATGTGTTCCAGGCCCTAATGCCTGCATTAATCCGGCCTATCCCACACTCCCAGCTACCTTGTTCCAGACACTAACCCCGGGATTGAATCGGCCTTCCCCATATTTTCTGGCACTTTGTACCAGACCATAACCCCTGGATTAATCCGGCCTATCCTTCTCCTGCAGACACTGCATTCCAGACCCACACTGCTGAATTAATCCGGCCTATCCTACACTCTCAGACACTGTGTTCCAGACCCTAACTTCTGCATTAATCCAGTCTATCCCACACTCTCAAATGCTGTGTCCCAGACCTTAACCCCTGGATTAATCCGGCCTATCCCACACTCTCAGACACTGTGTTCCAGGCCCAAACCCCTGCATTAATCCAGTCTATCCCACACTCTCAAATGCTGTGTCCCAGACCTTAACAACTGGATTAATCCGACCGATTCCACACTCTCAGAAATTGTGTCCTAGATCCTAACCCCTGGATTAATCCGGCCTTTCCCACACTCTCAGACACTGTGTTCCAGACCCTAACCCCTGGATTAATCTGGCCTTTCCCACACTCTCAGAAACTGTGTCCCAGATCCTAACCCCTGGATTAATCCGGCCTCTCCCACACTCTCAGACACTGTGTACAGACACTAACCATTGGATTGACCCGGCCTATCCCACACTCTCAGACACTGTGTTCCAGACCCTAACCCCCGGATTAATCCGGCCTATCCCACACTCTCAGACACTTTGTGCCAGACCCTAACCATTGGATTGACCCGGATTGTTCCACACTCTCAGACACTGTATTCCAGACATTAACCCCTGGATAGAAATGGCCTGTCCCACAATCTATGGACAGTATTCAATACACTAACCCCTGGATTAATCCAGCCTCTCCTACACTCTCAGACACTGTTCCAGATCCTAGCCCCGGATTAATCTGGCCTTTCCCACACTCTCAGACACTGTGTTCCAGACCTAACCCCTGGATTAATCCGGCCTATCCCACACTCTCAGACACTTTGTGCCAGACCCTAACCCCTGGATTAAGCCGGCCAATCCCACACTCTCAGACACTGTGTTCCAGACACTAACCATTGGATTAATCCAGCCTCTCCTACACTCTCAGACACTGTCCCAGATCCTAGCCCCGGATTAATCTGGCCTTTCCCACACTCTCAGACACTGTGTTACAGACCTAACCCCTGGATTAATCTGGCATTTCCCACACTCTCAGACACTGTGTTCCAGACCTAACCCCTGGATTAATCTGGCCTTTCCCACACTCTCAGAAACTGTGTCCCAGATCCTAACCCCTGGATTAATCTGGCCTTTCCCACACTCTCAGACACTGTGTTCCAGACCTAACCCCTGGATTAATCTGGCCTTTCCCACACACTCAGAAACTGTGTTCCAAATCCTAACCCCTGGATTAATCTGGCCTTTCCCACACTCTCAGACAATGTGTTCCAGACCTAACCCCTGGATTAATCTGGCCTTTCCCACACTCTCAGAAACTGTGTCCCAGATCCTAACCACTGGATTAATCTGGCCTTTCCCACACTCTCAGACACTGTGTTCCAGACCTAACCCCTGGATTAATCTGGCCTTTCCCACACTCTCAGAAACTGTGTTCCAGATCCTAACCCCTGGATTAATCTGGCCTTTACCACACTCTCAGGCACATTTTTCCAGAACCTAAGCCCTGCATTGAACCGGCCTCCCCACACTCAGGCACTGTGTTCCAGACACTGACCATTGGATTGACTCGGCCTATTCCACACTCTCAGACACTGTGTTCCAGACCCTAAATCCTGGATTATTCCGTCATCCCCACACTCTCAGGCACTTTGTTCCAGATCCTAACCCCTGGATTAATCCGGCCTCTCCCACAATCTCAGAAACTGTGTTCCAGACCCTAACCACTGGATTAATCCGGCCTATACCACACTCTCAGCCACTGTGTTCCAGATCCTAACCCCTGGATTAAACGGGTCTACCCCACACTCTCAGACACTTTGTCCCAGACACTAACCCCTGGTTTAATCCGGCCTTTCTCCCACTCTCAGGCACTTTTTTCCAGAACCTAACCCCCTGGATTAATCCGGCCTATCCCACACTCTCAGACACTGTATTCCAGACACTCACCCCTGGATTAATCTGGCATACACCACGTTCTCTGACACTGTGTCCAAGACCCTACCCCCTGGATTAATCCGGCCTATCCCACACTCTCAGACACTGTGTTCTAGAACCTAACCCCTGCAGTAATCTGGCCTATCCCAATCTCTCAGACACTGTGTTCCAGGCACTAACCCCTAGATTAATCTGGCCTATCCCACACTCTCATACCCTGTATTCCAGACCCTAACCCCTGGATTAATCCGACTGATCACACACTCTCAGACACTGTGTCCCAGGCACTAATCACTGGATCAATCCGGTCTAACCCAGATTCTCAGGCACTGTGTTCGAGACCCTAAACCCACTTTGTTCCAGATTCTAACCCCTGGATTTACCCGGCCTATCTCACACTCTCAGACACTGCGTTCCAGACACTAACCCATGGATTAATCCGACCAATCACACACTCTCAGACACTGTGTCCCAGGCACTAATCACTGGATCAATCCGGTCTAACCCAGATTCTCAGGCACTGTGTTCGAGACCCTAAACCCACTTTATTCCAGATTCTAACCCCTGGATTAATACGGCCTATCTCACATTCGAAGTCTCTGTGTTCCAGACCCTAACCCCTGGATTTTTCCAGCCTACCCCACACACTCAGACAATTTGTTCCAGACCGTAACCTACGTATTAATCCGGCCTATTACACACTCTCAGACACTGTGATCGAGACCCTAAACCCAGGATTAATCCAGCCTCCCCCACGCTCTCACGCCCTGTGTTCCAGACCCTAAATCCTGGATTAATCCGTCCTATCCCACACTCCTATGCACTGTTTTGCAGACCCTTGCCTCTGGATTAATCCGGCCTATCCCACACTCTCAGACACTGTGTTCCAGACCCTAACCATTGAATTGACCCGGCCTACCCCACACTCTCAGACACTTTGTCCCAGACACTAACCCCTGGTTTAATCCGGCCTCCCATACTCTCAGGCACTTTTTTCCAGACCCTAACCGCTGTATTAATCCGGCCTATCCCACACTCTCAGGCACTTTGTGTCAGACCCTAACCCCTGGATTAATCTGGCCGATTTCACACTCTCAGACGCTGTATTCCAGACCTTAACCCCTGGATAGAAACGGCCTGTCCCACAATCTCAGGGACTGTATTCCACACTAACCCCTGGATTAATCCAGCCTCTCCTACACTCTCAGAAACTATCCCAAACCCTCAAGCACTTTGAGCCAGAACCTAACCCCGGGATTGAATCGGCCTTCCCCGCACTTTCCGGCACTTTGCACCTGACCCTAACCCCTGGATTATTCCGGCCTATCCCACACTCTCAGACACCATGTGTTCCAGGCCCTAATGCCTGCATTAATCCGCCCTATCCCACACTCCCAGCTACCTTGTTCCAGACACTAACCCCGGGATTGAATCGGCCTTCCCCATTTTTTCTGGCACTTTGTACCAGACCCTAACCCCTGGATTAATCCGGCCTATCCTTCTCCTGCAGACACTGCATTCCAGACCCACACTGCTGGATTAATCCGGCCTATCCTACACTCTCAGACACTGTGTTCCAGACCCTAACTCCTGCATTAATCCAGTCTATCCCACACTCTCAAATGCTGTGTCCCAGACCTTAACCCCTGGATTAATCCGGCCTATCCCACACTCTCAGACACTGTGTTCCAGGCCCTAACCCCTGCATTAATCCAGTCTATCCCACACTCTCAAATGCTGTATCCCAGACCTTAACAACTGGATTAATCCGACCGATTCCACACTCTCAGAAATTGTGTCCCAGATCCTAACCCCTGGATTAATCTGGCCTTTCCCACACTCTCAGAAACTGTGTCCCAGATCCTAACCCCTGGATTAATCCGGCCTATCCCACACTCTCAGACACTGTGTTCCAGACACTAACCATTGGATTAATCCGGCCTATCCCACACTCTCAGACACTGTATTCCAGACCTTAATCCCTGGATAGAAATGGCCTGTCCCACAATCTCAGGGACAGTATTCAATACACTAACCCCTGGATTAATTCAGCCTCTCCTACACTCTCAGACACTGTTCCAGATCCTAGCCCCGGATTAATCTGGCCTTTCCCACACTCTCAGACACTGTGTTCCAGATCTAACCCCTGGATTAATCTGGCCTTTCCCACACTCTCAGAAACTGTGTCCCAGATCCTAACCCCTGGATTAATCCGGCCTTTCCCACACTCTCAGGCACATTTTTCCAGAACCTAAGCCCTGCATTGAACCGGCCTCGCCACACTCAGGCACTGTGTTCCAGACACTGACCCCTGGATTAATCCGGCCTTTCCCACACTCTCAGGCACATTTTTCCAGAACCTAAGCCCTGCATTGAACCGTCCTCCCCACACTCAGGCACTGTGTTCCAGAGACTGACCATTGGATTGACTCGGCCTATTCAACACTCTCAGACACTGAGTTCCAGACCCTAAATCCTGGATTATTCCGGCATCCCCACACTCTCAGGCACTTTGTTCCAGATCCTAACCCCTGGATAAATCCGGCCTCTCCCACAATCTCAGAAACTGTGTTCCAGACCCTAACCCCTGGATTAATCCAGCCTATACCACACTCTCAGACACTGTGTTCCAGATCCTAACCCCTGGATTAATCCGGCCTACCCCACACTCTCAGCCACTGTGTTCCAGACATTAACCATTGGATTGACCTGGATTATTCCACACTCTCAGCCACTGTATTCCAGACCCTAACCCCTGGATTAATCCGGCCTATCCCAAACCCTCACGCACTATGAGCAAGAACCAAACCCCGGGATTGAATCGGCCTTCCCCACACTTTCCGGCACTTTGCACCTGACCCTAAACCTTGGATTAATCCGGCCTATCCCACACACTCAGGCACTTTGTTTCAGAGCCTAACCCCTGGATTATTCCGGCCTATCCCACACTCTCAGACACCATGTGTTCCAGGCCCTAATGCCTGCATTAATCCGCCCTATCCCACACTCCCAGCTACCTTGTTCCAGACACTAACCCCGGGATTGAATCGGCCTTCCCCATTTTTTCTGGCACTTTGTACCAGACCCTAACCCCTGGATTAATCCGGCCTATCCTTCTCCTGCAGACACTGCATTCCAGACCCACACTGCTGGATTAATCCGGCCTATCCTACACTCTCAGACACTGTGTTCCAGACCCTAACTCCTGCATTAATCCAGTCTATCCCACACTCTCAAATGCTGTGTCCCAGACCTTAACCCCTGGATTAATCCGGCCTATCCCACACTCTCAGACACTGTGTTCCAGGCCCAAACCCCTGCATTAATCCAGTCTATCCCACACTCTCAAATGCTGTGTCCCAGGCCTTAACAACTGGATTAATCCGACCGATTCCACACTCTCAGAAATTGTGTCCCAGATCCTAACCCCTGGATTAATCCGGCCTTTCCCACACTCTCAGACACTGTGTTCCAGACCCTAACCCCTGGATTAATCTAGCCTTTCCCACATTCTCAGAAACTGCGTCCCAGATCCTAACCCCTGGATTAATCCGGCCTTTCCCACACTCTCAGGCACATTTTTCCAGAACCTAAACCCTGCATTGAACCGTCCTCCCCACACTCAGGCACTGTGTTCCAGACACTGACCATTGGATTGACTCGGCCTTTCCCACACTCTCAGACACTGTGTTCCAGACCCTCACCCCTGGATTAATCCGGCCTATCCTACACTCTCAGACACTGTGTTCCAGACCCTAACCCCTGGATTAA
This sequence comes from Chiloscyllium punctatum, assembly GCF_047496795.1. Classification (NCBI taxonomy): domain Eukaryota; kingdom Metazoa; phylum Chordata; class Chondrichthyes; order Orectolobiformes; family Hemiscylliidae; genus Chiloscyllium; species Chiloscyllium punctatum. Next base: position 46,577,093 of record NC_092751.1, read on the forward strand.
TCCGGCCTATCCTACACTCTCAGACACTGTGTTCCAGACCCTAACCCCTGGATTAATCCGGCCTATCCTACACTCTCAGACACTGTTCCAGATCCTAACCCCTGGATTAATCTGGCCTTTCCCACACTCTCAGACACTGTGTTCCAGACCTAACCCCTGGATTAATCGGGCCATTCCCACGCTCTCAGACACTGTGTTCCAGGCCCTAATCCCTGGATAAATCCGGCCTCCCGCACACTCTCGGACACTGTGTCACAGACCCGAACCCCTGGATTGACCCGGCCCATCCCACACTCTCAGAAATTGTGTCCCAGATCCTAACCCCTGGATTGACCCGGCCCATCCCACACTCTCAGAAATTGTGTCCCAGATCCTAACCCCTGGATTAATCCAGCCTATCCCACACTCACCGACACTTTGTGCCAGACCCTAACCCCCGGATTAATCCGGCCTATCCCACATTCTCAGACACTTTGCGCCAGACCCTAACCCCCGGATTAATCCGTCCTATACCACACTCTCAGGCACTTTGTTCCAGATCCTAACCCCTGGATTAATCCGGCCTCTCCCACAATCTCAGAAACTGTGTTCCAGACCCTAACCCCCGGATTAATCCGGCCTATCCCACACTCTCAGACACTGTGTACAGACACTAACCATTGGATTGACCCGGCCTATCCCACACTCTCAGACACTTTGTGCCAGACCCTAACCCCCGGATTAATCATTCCTATCCCACACTCTCAGACACTGTTCCAGATCCTAACCCCTGGATTAATCCGGCCTTTCTCACACTCTCAGACACTGTGTTCCAGACCTAACCCCTGGATTAATCTGGCCTTTCCCACGCTCTCGGACACTGTGTTACAGACCCGAACCCCTGGATTGACCCGGCCCATCCCACACTCTCAGGCACTGTGTTCCAGGCCCTAACCCCTGGATTAATCCGGCCTAACCCACACTCTCAGGCACTTTGTTCCAGAACCTAACCCCTGGATTGACCTGGCCTATCCTACACTCTCAGACACTGTGTTCCAGACCCGAACTCCTGCATTAATCCAGCCTATTCCACACCCTCAAATGCTGTGTTTCAGATTCTAACCCCTGGATTAATACGGTCTATCTCACATTCGAAGTCTCTGTGTTCCAGACGCTAACCCCTGGATTTTTCCAGCCTACCCGACACTCTGACAGTTTGTTCCAGACCGTAACCTACGTACTAATCCGGCCTATGCCACACTCTCAGACATTGTGTTCCAGACCCTAAACCCTGGATTAATCCGGCCTCCCCACACTCTCAGACACTGTATTCCAGACACTAACCCCTGGATTAATCCGGACTATCCCACACTCTCAGACACTGTATTCCACACACTAACCCCTGGATTAATCCAACCTATCCTACACTCTCAGGCACTGTGTTCCAGACCCTTACCCCTGGATTTATCCAGCTTACCCTACACTCACGGACACTGTGTTCCAGACACTAACCCCTGGATTAATCCGGCCTATCCCACACTCTCTGGCTCTTTGTTCCAGACCCTAACACCTGTTTTAATCCGGCATGTCCCACACTCACAGACACTGTGTTCCAGTCCCTAACCACTGGATTGGCCCACTCTCCCCACACTCTCAGACACTGTATTCCAGACACAAACCCCTAGATTAATCCGGCCTATCCCACACTCTCCGGCACTTTGTTCCTGACCCTAACCCCTGTTTTAATCCGGCATGTCCCAAACTCTCAGGCGCTGTGTTCCAACCCTAACCCCTAGACTAAACTGGCCAATCCCACACTCTCAATCACTGTGTTCCAGACCCTAACCCTGGATTACGCCGGCCTATCCTACACTCTCGGACACAGTTTTACAGACCCTAATCCCTGGATTAATCCGGCCGGTCCCACACTCTCAGACACTGTATTCCAGACACTAACCCCTGGAATATTCCAGCCTACCCCACACTCTCAGACACTGTATTCCAGACGCTAACCCCTGGATTGACCCAGCCTATCCCACACTCTCAGACACTGTGTTCCAGAACTTAACCCCTGGATTTATCCAGCTTTTCCTACACTCTCAGACACTGTGTTCCAGACCCTAACCCCTGGATTAATCCGGCCTATCCTACACTCTCACGCACGGTGTTCCAGACCTACACCATTGGATTGACCCGGCCTATCCCACACGCTCAGACACTCAGTTCCAGACCCTAACTCCTGAATTAATCCGGCCTCCCCCACACTCTCAGACACTGTGTTCTAGAACCTAACCCCTGGGGTAATCTGGCCTATTCCCTACTCGGGCACTGTGTACCAGACCCTAACTCCTGGCGTAATCTGGCCTATCCCACACTCTCAGGCACTTTGTTCCAGACCCTAACCCCTGTATTAATCCAGCCTATCCCACACTCTCAGGCACTTTGTTCCAGACCCTAACCCCTGGATTAATCCGGCCGATTTCACACTCTCAGACACTGTGTTCCAGACACAAACCCCTGGATTAATCTGGCCTATTCCACACCCTCAGGCACTTTGTGCCAAACCCTAACCCGTGGATTAATCCGGCCGATATCACACTCTCAGACACAGTGTTCCAGACCCTAACTCCTGGATTAATACGGCCTATTTGACACCCTCAGACACTGTGTTCCAGACCTACACCATTGCATTGACCCGGCCTATCCTACACTCTCAGACACTCTGTTCCAGACCCTAAACCCTGGATTAATCCGGCCTATCCCACACTCTCAGGCACTTTGTCCCAGACCCTAACCCCTGGATTAGTCCGGCCTCTCCCACACTCTCAGACACTGTGTTCCAGATCCTAACCACTGGATTAATCCGACCTACCCCACACTCTCAGACACTGTGTTCCAGACACTAACCCCTGGATTGACCCGGCCTATCCCACACTCTCAGACACTTTGTGCCAGACCCTAACCACTGGATTAATCCAGCCTATCCCACAATCTCAGACACTGTGTTCCAGACCCTAACCCCTGGATTTTTCCAGCCTACCCCACACTCTCAGACAGTTTGTTCCAGACCGTAACCTACGTACTAATCCGGCCTATGCCACACTCTCAGACATTGTGTTCCAGACCCTAAACCCTGGATTAATCCGGCCTCCCCACACTCTCAGACACTGTATTCCAGACACTAACCCCTGGATTAATCTTGCCTATCCCACACTCTCAGACACTGTATTCCACACACTAACCCCTGGATTTATCCAAACTATCCTACACTCTCAGGCACTGTGTTCCAGACCCTAACACCTGGATTTATCCAGTTTATCCTACACTCTCAGGCACTGTGTTCCAGACACTAACCCCTGGATTAATCCGGCCTATCCTACACTCTCAGACGCTGTTCCAGATCGTAACCCCTGGATTAATCTGGCCTTTCCCACACTCTCAGAAACTATGTCCCAGATCCTAACCCCTGGATTAATCTGGCCTTTCCCACACTCTCAGGCACATTTTTCCAGAACCTAAGTCCTGCATTGAACCGGCCTCCCCACACTCAGACACTGTGTTCCAGAGACTGACCATTGGATTGACTCGGCCTATTCAACACTCTCAGACACTGAGTTCCAGACCCTAAATCCTGGATTATTCCGGCATCCCCACACTCTCAGATACTTTGTTCCAGACCTAACACCTGGATTAATCCAGCCTATCCCTCAATCTCAGAAACTGTATTCCAGACACTAACCACTGGATTAATCCGGCCTCTCCCACACTCATAGGCAATGTGTTCCATACGCAAACCATTGGATTGACCCGGCCTATTCCACACTCCCAGACACTGAGTTCCAGACCCTAAATCCTGGATTATTCCGGCATCTCCACATTCTCAGGCACTTTGTTCCAGACCCAACCCCTGGTTTAATCCGGCCTATCCCACACTCTCAGACACTGTATTCCAGACCTTAACCTCTGGATAGACACAGCCTATCCCATAATCTCAGACACTGTATTCCACACACTAACGCCTGGATTAATCCAGCCTATCCTACACTCTCAGACACAGTGTTCCAGTCCCTAACGACTGGAATGACCTGGCCTCCCACACAATCTCAGACACTGTATTCCAGGCTCTAACCCCTGGATTAATCCGGCCTACCCCACTCCCTGGCACAGTATTCCAAACCTGAACCACTGGATTAGTCCGGCCTATCCCACACTCTCAGATACTGTATTCCAGACACAAATCCCGAGATTATTCCGGCCTATCCCATACTCTCAGGCAATGTAACCAGACACTAGCCCCTGGATTAACCTGGCCTACCCCACACTCTCAGACACTTTGTCCCAGACCCAAACTCCTGGTTTAATCCGGCCTCCCCACACTCTCAGGCACTCTGTTCCAGACCCAAACTCCTGGATTAATCCGGCCTATCCCACACTCTCATACACTCTGTTCCAGACACTAACCATTGAATTGACCCGGCCTATCCCACACTCTCAGACACTGTATTCCACACACTAACCCCTGGATTAATCCAGCCTATCCTACACTCTCAGACACAGTGTTCCAGTCCCTAACCACTGGAATGACCTGGCCTCCCCCACAATCTCAGACACTGTATTCCAGACACAAACCCCTAGATTAATCCGGCCCATCCCGTACTCTCAGACAATGTAACCAGACACTAGCCCCTGGATTAATCTGGCCTATCCCACAATCTCTGGCTCTTTGTTCCAGACCCTAACCACTGGATTGACCCACTCTCCCCAAAGTCTCAGACACTGTATTCCAGACACTAACCCCCGGATTAATCCGGCCTATCCCACACTCTCAGACACCCTGTGCTCCAGACCCTAATGCCTGGATTAATCCGGTCTATCCCACACTCCCAGATACTTTGTTCCAGACTCTAACCCCGGGATTGAATTGGCCTTTCCCACACTTTCCGGCACTTTGTACCAGACCCTAACCCCTGGATTAATCCGGCCTATCCCACACTCTCAGACACTGTTTTCCAGACCCTAACCACTGGATTGGCCCACTCTCCCCACACTCTCAGACACTGTATTCCAGACACTAACCCCTAGATTAATCCGGCCTATCCCACACTCTCCGGCACTTTGTTCCAGACCCTAACCCCTGTTTTAATCCGGCATGTCCCACACTCACAGACACTGTGTTCCAGACCCTAACCTCTGGATTAATCCGGCCTATCCCACACTCTCAGACACTGTGTTCCAGACCCTAATGCCTGGATTAATCCGGCCTATACCACACTCTCAGACACTGTTTTCCAGACCCAAACCATGGATTGACCTGGCCTATCCTACACTCTCAGGCACAGTGTTCAAGACCCGAACCCCTGGATTCATCCAGCCTATCCCTCAATCTCAGAAACTGTGTTCCACGAACTAACCACTGGATTAATCCGGCCAATCCCACACTCTCAGACACTGTGTTCCAGACCTTAACCCCTGGATTAATCCGGTCTATACCACACTCTCAGACACCCTGTGTTCTAGACCCTAATGCCTGGATTAATCCGGCCTATCCCACACTCCCAGATACTTTGTTCCAGACTCTAACCCCGGGATTGAATTGGCCTTTCCCACACTCTCAGGCACTTTGGAATCAGTCCCTAACCCCTGGATTAATCCGGCCTATCCTACTCACGCAGACACTGCATTCCATACCCACACTGCTGAATTAATCCGGCCTATCCCACACTCTCAGGGACTGTATTCCACACACTAACCCCTGGATTAATCCAGCCTATCCCACACTCTCCGGCACTTTGTTCCAGATCCTAACCCCTGGATTAATCCGGCATGTCCCACACTCTCAGGCGCTGTGTTCCAACCCTAACCCCTAGACTAAACTGGCCAATCCCACACTCTCAATCACTGTGTTCCAGACCCTAACCCTGGATTACGCCGGCCTATCCTACACTCTCGGACACAGTTTTACAGACACTAATCCCTGGATTAATCTGACCGATCCCACACTCTCAGACACTGTATTCCAGACACAAACCCCTAGATTAATCCGGCCTATCCCACACTCTCCGGCACTTTGTTCCTGACCCTAACCCCTGGATTAATCCGGCATGTCCCACACTCTCAGGCGCTGTGTTCCAACCCTAACCCCTAGACTAAACTGGCCTATCCCACACTCTCAATCACTGTGTTCCAGACCCTAACCCTGGATTACGCCGGCCTATCCTACACTCACGGACACAGTGTTACAGACCCTAATCCCTGGATTAATCTGACCGATCCCACACTCTCAGACATTGTGTTCCAGATCCTAACCCCTGGATAGACCGGGTCTATCCTACACTCTCAGACACTGTGTTCCAGGCCCTAACCCCGGGATTAATCCAGCCTATCCCACACTCACCGACACTTTGTGCCAGACCCTAACCCCTGGATTAATCCGGCCTATCCCACACTCCCAGACACTTTGTTCCAGACTCTAACCCCGGAATTGAATTGGCCTTTCCCACACTTTCCGGCACTTTGTACCAGTCCCTAACCCCTGTATTAATCCGGCCTATCCTACTCACGCAGACACTGCACTCCAGACCCACATTGCTTGGTTAATCCGGCCTATCCTATACTCTCAGGCACAGTGTTCCAGACCCTAACCCCTGGATTCATCCAGCCTATCCCTCAATCTCAGAAACTGTGTTCCACGCACTAACCACTGGATTAATCCGGCCTATCCCACACTCTCACGCACTGTGTTCCAGACCTACGCCATTGGATTGACCCGGCCTGTCCCACACTCTCAGACACTGTGTTCCAGGCACTAACCCCTGGATTAATCCGGCCTGTCCCACACTCTCAGACGCTGTATTCAAGACCTTAACCCCTGGATAGAAACAGCCTGTCCCACAATCTCAGGGACTGTATTCCACACACTAACCCCTGGATTAATCCGGCCTATCCTACATTCTCAGACACTGTGTTCCAGATCCAAAATCCTTGATTATTCCGGCATCCCCACACTCGCAGGTACTTTGTTCCAGACACTAACCCCTGTATTAATACGGCCTATCCCACACTCTCAGGCACTTTGTGCCATACCCTAACCCCTGGATTAATCCGGCCTATTCCACACTCTCAGACACTGTGTTCCAGACGCTAATGCCTGGATTAATCCGGCCTATCCCACACTCCCAGATACTTTGTTCCAGACTATAACCCCGGAATTGAATTGGCCTTTCCCACACTTTCCGGCACTTTGTACCAGACCCTAACCCCTGGATTAATCCGGCCTATCCTACTCACGCAGACACTGCATTCCAGAACTACATTGCTGGATTAATCCGGCCTATCCCACACTCTCAGACACTGTGTTCCAGACCCAAACCTTGGATTGACCTGGCCTATCCTACACTCTCAGGCACAGTGTTCCAGACCCTAACCCCTGGATTCATCCAGCCTATCCCACACTCTCAGACACTGTGTTCCAGATCCTAACCCCTGGATAGAAACGGCCTATCCCACAATCTCAGGGACTGTATTCCACACACTAACCCCTGGATTAATCCAGCCTATCCTACATTCTCAGACACTGTGTTCCAGATCCTAACCCCTGGATTAATCTGACCTTTCCCACACTCTCAGGCACATTTTTCCAGAACCTAAGCCCTGCATTGAACCGGCCTCCCCACACTCAGGCACTGTGTTCCAGACACTGACCATTGGATTGACTCGGCCTATTCCACACTCTCAGACACTGAGTTCCAGACCCTAAATCCTGGATTATTCCGTCATCCCCACACTCGCAGGTACTTTGTTCCAAACACTAACCCCTGTATTAATCCGGCCTATCCCACACTCTCAGATACTTTGTGCCAGACCCTAACCCCTGCATTGAACCGGCCTCCCCACACTCTCAGACACTGTGGCCCAGACCCTAACCCTTTGATTAATCCGACCAATCCCACTCTCTCAGACATTGTGCTCCAGAATGTAACCCCTGGATTGACCGGGCCTATCCCACACTCTCAGACACTGTGTTCCAAGCACTAACCCCTGGATTAATCCGACCTATCACACACTCTCAGACACTGTGTCCCAGACCCTAACCACTGGATCAATCCGGTCTAACCCAGATTCTCAGGCACTGTGTTCGAGACCCTAAACCCACTTTATTCCAGATTTTAACCCCTGGATTAATACGGCCTATCTCACATTCGAAGTCACTGTGTTCCAGACCCTAACCCCTGGATTTTTCCAGCCTACCCCACACTCTCAGACACTTTGTTCCAGACCGTAACCTACGTATTAATCCGGCCTATCCCACACTCTCAGACACTATGTTCCAAACCCTAAACCCAGGATTAATCCGGCCTATCCCACAGTCTCAAGCACTGTTTTCCAGACCCTTGCCTCCGGATTAATCCGGCCTCCCCACAATCTCAGTCACTTTGTGCCAGACCCTAACCCCTGGATTAATCCGGCCTATACCACACCCTCAGGCACTTTTTTCCAGAACCTAACCCCTGCATTGAACCGGCCACCCCACACTCTCAGATACTGTGCTGCAGACCCTAAACCCTGGATTATTTCGGCCTATCCCACACTCTCAGACAGGATATTCCAGACACAAACCCCTAGATTAATCCAGCCTATCCCATACTCTCAGACAATGTAACCAGACACTAGCCCCTGGATTAATCTGGCCTATCCCACAATCTCTGGCTCTTTGTTCCAGACCCTAACCCCTGGATTGACCCGCTCTCCCCACACTCTCAGACACTGTGTTCCAGTCACTAACCCTGGATTAATCCGGCCTATCCCACACTCTCAGACACTGTATTCCAGACCTTAACCTCTGGATAGACATGGCCTATCCCATACTCTCAGACACTGTATTCCACACACTAACCCCTGGATTAATCCGGCCTCCCCGACACTCTCAGACACAGTGTTCCAGACCCTAATCCATGGAAAGACCTGGCCTACCCCACACTCTCAGACACTGTGTTCCAGTCACTAACCCTGGATTAATCCGGCCTATCTCTCACGCTCAGATACTGTGTTCCAGACCCTAACCCCTGGATTAATCCGGCCTATCCCACACTCTCAGGCACTGTGTTCCAGACCCTAACACCTGGATTGATCCGGCCTATCCCACACTCTCAGGCACTTTGTCCCAGACCCTAACCCCTGGATTAATCCGGCCTATCCCACACTCTCATACACTGTGTTCCAGACCCTAACCATTGAATTGACCCGGCCTACCCCACACTCTCAGACACTTTGTCCCAGACCCTAACCCCTGGATTAATCCGGCCCATCCCACACCCTCAGGCACTTTTTTCCAGAACCTAACCCCTGCATTGAACCGGCCGCCCCACACTATCAGATACTGTGTTCCAGACCCTAAACCCGGGATTAATCCGGCCTATCCCACACTCTCAGACACTGTATTCCACACACTAACCCCTGGATTAATCCAGCCTATCCCACACTCTCAGACACAGTGTTCCAGACCCTAACCACTGGAATGACCTGGCCTCCCCCACATCTCAGACACTGTATTCCAGGCTCTAACCCCTGGATTAATCCAGCCTACCCCACACTCCCTGGCACAGTGTTCCAAACCCAAAACACTGGATTAATCCGGCCTATCCCACACTCTCAGATACTGTATTCCAGACACAAATCCCTAGATTAATCCAGCCTATCCCATACTCTCAGACAATGTAACCAGACACTAGCCCCTGGATTAATCTGGCCTATCCCACAATCTCCGGCACTTTGTTCCAGACCCTAAACCCTGGATTGACCCGCTCTCCCCACACTCTCAGACACTGTGTTCCAGTCACTAACCCCTGGATTAATCCAGCCTATCCCACACTCTCCGACACTTTGTTCCAGACCCTATCCCCTGTTTTAATCCGGCATGTCCCACACTCTCAGGCGCTGTGTTCCAACCCTAACCCCTAGACTAAACTGGCCTATCCCACACTCTCAATCACTCTGTTCCAGACCCTAACCCTGGATTACGCCGGCCTATCCTACACTCTCGGACACAGTTTTACAGACACTAATCCCTGGATTAATCCGACCGATCCCACACTCTCAGACACTGTGTTCCAGACCCTAACCCCTGGATTAATCCGACCGGTCCCACACTCTCAGACACTGTGTTCCAGGCTCTAACCCCTGGATTAATCTGGCCTATCCCACACTCTCAGACACTGTGTTCCATACCCTAACCCTGGATTACGCCGGCCTATCCTACACTCTCGGACACAGTGTTACAGACCCTAATCCCTGGATTAATCCGACCGGTCCCACACTCTCAGACACTGTGTTCCAGACCCGAACCCCTGGATTAATCTGGCCTATCCTCCACTCTCAGACACTGTGTTCCAGACACTAACCCCTGGATTAATCCGACCGGTCCCACACTCTCAGACACTGTGTTCCAGGCTCTAACCCCTGGATTAATCTGGCCTATCCCACACTCTCAGACACTGTGTTCCAGGCCCTAACCCCTGGATTTACCCACTCTCCCCACACTCTCAGACACTGTATTCCAGACACAAACCCCTAGATTAATCCGGCCTATCCCACACTCTCCGGCACTTTGTTCCAGACCCTAACCCCTGTTTTAATCCGGCATGTCCCACACTCTCAGGGACTGTATTCCACACACTAACCCCTGGATTAATCCAGCCTATCCCACGCTCTCCGGCACTTTGTTCCAGACCCTAACCCCTGTTTTAATCCAGCATGTCCCACACTCTCAGGCGCTGTGTTCCAACCCTAACCCCTAGACTAAACTGGCCTATCCCACACTCTCAATCACTGTAATCCAGACTCTATCCCTGGATTACGCCGGCCTATCCTACACTCTCGGACACAGTGTTACAGACCCTAATCCCTGGATTAATCCGACCGGTCCCACACTCTCAGACACTGTGTTCCAGGCTCTAACCCCTGGATTAACCCGACCTCTCCCACACTCTCAGACACTGTGTTCCAGATCATTAACCCTGGAATATTGTGGCCTACCCCACACTCTCAGACACTGTGTTCCAGACACTAACCCCTGGATTAATCCCGCCTATCCCACACTCTCAGACACCCTGTGTTCCAGACCCTAATGCCTGGAATAATCCGGCCTATCCAACACTCTCCGGCACTTTGTTCCAGACCCTAACCCCTGGATTAATCCGGCCTATCCCACACTCTCATACATTGTATTCCAGATCCGAACCACTGGATAGACCGGGTCTATCGTACACTCTCAGACACTGTGTTCCAGGCCCTAACCCCTGGATTAATCCGGCCTCTCCCTCACTCTCAGACACTGTGTTCCAGACCCTAATCCCTGGAATATTCCGGCCTACCCCACACTCTCAACCACTGTGTTCCCGACACTATCCCCCGAATTAATCCAGCCTATCCCACACTCTCAGACACTGTGTTCCAGACCCTAATGCCTGGATTAATCCAGCCTCTCCCACACTCCCGGATACTTTATTCCAGTCTCTACCACCGGAATTGAACAGGCCTTCCCCACACTTTCCAGCACATTGTACCGGACCATAACCACTGGATTAATCCGGTTTATCCTACTCCCACAGACACTGTGTTCCAGACCATAAACCCTGGATTAATCCGGCCTATCCCACACTATCTGACACTGTGTTCCAGGCACTAACCCCTGAATATTGCGACTTACCCCACACACTCAGAGTTACATTGACAGAGAGTGGTCAGTCTGCTCATCCCTGGGTGTGTTACATTGACAGAGTGAGGTCAGTCTGATCTTCGCTGAGTGTGTTACATTGACGCAGTGAGGTCAGTCTGCTCTTCCCTGCGTGGGTTACATTGACAGAGTGGGGTCAGACTGCTCTTCCCTGGGTGTGTGACATTGACAGAGTGGGGTCAGTCTGCTTTTCCCTCGGTGTGTTACATTGACAGAGTGGGGTCAGTCTGCCCTTCCCTGGGTGTGTTACATTGACAGAGTGAGGTCAGTCTGCTCTTCACTAGGTGTGTTGCATTGACAGAGTGGGGTCAGTCTGCTATTCCCTGGGTGTGTGACATTGACAGAGTGGGGTCAGTCTGCTCTTCCCTCGGTGTGTTACATTGACAGAGTGGGGTCAGTCTGCCCTTCCCTGGGTGTGTTACATTGACAGAGTGGGGTCAGTCTGCTCTTCCCTGGGTGTGTTGCATTGACAGAGTGGGGTCAGTCTGCTCTTCCCTGGGTGTGTTACATTGACACAGTGGAGTCAGTCTGCTCTTCCCTCGGTTTGTTACATTGACAGAGTGCGGTCAGTCTGCTCTTCCCTGAGAGTGTCACATTGACAGAGTGCGGTCAGTCTGCTCTTCCCTGAGAGTGTCACATTGACAGAGTGGGGACAGTCTGCTCTTCCCTGGGTGTGTTACATTGACAGAGTGGGGTCCGTCTGCCCTTCACTGGGTGTGTTACATGGACAGAGTGGGGTCAGTCTGCTCTTACCTGGAGAGTTACATTGGCAGAGTGCGGTCAGTCTGCTCGTTTTTGAGTGTGTTACATTGACAGAGTGCGGTCAGTCTGATCTTCCTGGGTGCGTGACATTGACAGAGTGGGGTCAGTCTGCTCTTCCCTGGGTATGTTGCATTGACAGAGTGGGGTCAGTCTGCTCTTCCCTGGGTGGGTTACATTGACAGAGAGGGGTCAGTCTGCTCTTCCCTGGTTGTATTACATTGACAGAGTGGGGTCTGTCTGCTCTTTTTTGGGTGCGTTACATTGACAGAGTGGGGTCAGTCTGCTCTTCCCTGGGTGGGTTACATTGACAGAGAGGGGTCAGTCTGCTCTTCCCTGGGTGTGTTACATTGACAGAGTGGGGTCTGTCTGCTCTATTTTGAGTGCGTTACATTGACAGAGTGGGGTCAGTCTGCTCTTCACTGATAGTGTCACATTGACAGATTGGGGTCAGTCTGCTCTTCCCTGGGTGTTTTACATTGACAGAGCGCGGTCAGTCTGCTCTTTTTTGGGTGCGTTACATTGACAGATTGGGGTCAGTCTGCTCTTTTTTGGGTGCGTTACATTGACAGAGTGGGGTCAGTCTGCTCTTCCCTGGGTGTGTTATATTGACAGAGTGCGGTCAGTCTGCTCTTCCCTGGGTGTGTGACATTGACAGAGTGAGGTCAGTCTGCTCTTCCCTGGGTGTGTTATATTGACAGAGTGGGGTCAGGCTGCTCTTCCCTGGGGGTGTTACGTTGACAGAGTGGGGTCAGTCTGCCCTTCACTGGATGTGTTACATGGACAGAGTGGGGTCAGTCTGCTCTTACCTGTGTGAGTTACATTGGCAGAGTGCGGTCAGTCTGCTCGTTTTTGAGTGTGTTACATTGACAGAGTGCGGTCAGTCTGATCTTCCTGGGTGTGTGACATTGACAGATTGGGGTCAGTCTGCTCTTCCCAGGGTGTGTTGCATTGACAGAGTGTGGTCAGTCTGATCGTCCCTGGGTATGTTGCATTGACAGAGTGGGTTCAGTCTGCTCTTCCCTGCGTGGGTTCCATTGACAGAGTGGGGTCAGTCTGCTTTTTTTTGGGTGCGTTACATTGACAGAGTGGGGTCAGTCTGCTCTTCACTGGGTGTGTTACATTGACAGAGTGAGGTCAGTCTGCTCTTGTTTGGGTGCGTTACATTGACAGAGTGGGGTTAGTCTGCTCTTTTATGGGTGCATTACATTGACAGAGTGGGGTCAGTCTGCTCTTCCCTGGGTGTGTTACATTGACAGAGTGCTGAGAGTCTGCTCCTCCCTGGGTGTGTTGCATTGACAGAGTGGTGTCAGTCTGCTCTTCCCTGGGTGTGTTACATTGACACAGTGGGGTCAGTCTGCTGTTCCCTCGGTTTGTTACATTGACAGAGTGCGGTCGGTCTGCTCTTCCCTGAGAGTGTCACATTGACAGAGCGCGGTTAGTCTGCTCTTCCCTGAGTGACACATTGACAGAGAGGGGTCAGTCTGCTCTTCCCTTGGTGTGAGACATTGACAGAGTGGGGTCAGGCTGCTCTTCCCTGGGTGTGTTACATTGACAGAGTGGGGTCAGTCTGCTCTTCCCTGGGTGTGGTACATTGACAGAGTGGGGTCAGTCTGCCCCTAACTGGGTGTGTTACATTGACAGGTTGGGGTCAGTCTGCTCTTACCTGGGTGAGTTACATTGGCAGAGTGCGGTCAGTCTGCTCTTTTTTGAGTGTGTTACATTGACAGAGTGGGATCAGTCTGCTCTTTTTTGGGTGTGTTACATTGAGGAAGTGGGGTCAGTCTGATCTTCCCTGGGTGTGTGACATTGACAGAGTGAGGTCAGTCTGCTCTTCCCTGGGTGTGTTACATTGACAGAGTGGGGTCAGTCTGCTCTTCCCTGGGTGTGTTGCATTGACAGAGTGGGGTCAGTCTGCTCTACCCTGAGAATCTCACATTGACAGAGTGCGGTAAGTCTGCTCTTCCCTGAGAGTGTCACATTGACAGAGTGGGGTCAGTCTGCTCTTCACTGAGAGTGTCACATTGACAGATTGGGGTCAGTCTGCTCTTCCCTGGGTGTGTTATATTGACAGAGTGCGGTCAGTCTGCTCTTCCCTGGGTGTGTGACATTGACAGAGTGAGGTCAGTCTGCTCTTCCCTGGGTGTGTTATATTGACAGAGTGGGGTCAGGCTGCTCTTCCCTGGGGGTGTTACATTGACAGAGTGGGGTCAGTCTGCCCTTCACTGGATGTGTTACATGGACAGAGTGGGGTCAGTCTGCTCTTATTTGTGTGAGTTACATTGGCAGAGTGCGGTCAGTCTGCTCGTTTTTGAGTGTGTTACATTGACAGAGTGCGGTCAGTCTGATCTTCCTGGGTGTGTGACATTGACAGATTGGGGTCAGTCTGCTCTTCCCAGGGTGTGTTGCATTGACAGAGTGTGGTCAGTCTGATCGTCCCTGGGTATGTTGCATTGACAGAGTGGGTTCAGTCTGCTCTTCCCTGCGTGGGTTACATTGACAGAGTGGGGTCAGTCTGCTTTTTTTTGGGTGCGTTACATTGACAGAGTGGGGTCAGTCTGCTCTTCACTGGGTGTGTTACATTGACAGAGTGAGGTCAGTCTGCTCTTGTTTGGGTGCGTTACATTGACAGAGTGGGGTCAGTCTGCTCTTTTATGGGTGCATTACATTGACAGAGTGGGGTCAGTCTGCTCTTCCCTGGGTGTGTTACATTGACAGAGTGCTGTCAGGCTGCTCCTCCCTGGGTGTGTTGCATTGACAGAGTGGTGTCAGTCTGCTCTTCCCTGGGTGTGTTACATTGACACAGTGGGGTCAGTCTGCTGTTCCCTCGGTTTGTTACATTGACAGAGTGGGGTTAGTCTGCTCTTCCCTGAGTGACACATTGACAGAGTGGGGTCAGTCTGCTCTTCCCTGGGTGTGAGACATTGACAGAGTGGGGTCAGGCTGCTCTTCCCTGGGTGTGTTACATTGACAGAGTGGGGTCAGTCTGCTCTTCCCTGGGTGTGGTACATTGACAGAGTGGGGTCAGTCTGCCATTCACTGGGTGTGTTACATTGACAGGGTGGGGTCAGTCTGCTCTTACCTGGGTGAGTTACATTGGCAGAGTGCGGTCAGTCTGCTCTTTTTTGAGTGTGTTACATTGACAGAGTGGGATCAGTCTGCTCTTTTTTGTGTGTGTTACATTGACAGAGTGGGGTCAGTCTGATCTTCCCTGGGTGTGTGACATTGACAGAGTGAGGTCAGTCTGCTCTTCCCTGGGTGTGTTACATTGACAGAGTGGGGTCAGTCTGCTCTTCCCTGGGTGTGTTGCATTGACAGAGTGGGGTCAGTCTGCTCTTCCCTGGGTGTGTTGCATTGACAGAGTGGGGTCAGTCTGCTCTTCCCTGGGTGTGTTACATTGACACAGTGGAGTCAGTCTGCTCTTCCCTCGGTTTGTTACATTGACAGAGTGCGGTCAGTCTGCTCTTCCCTGAGAGTGTCACATTGACAGAGTGCGGTCAGTCTGCTCTTCCCTGAGAGTGTCACATTGACAGAGTGGGGACAGTCTGCTCTTCCCTGGGTGTGTTACATTGACAGAGTGGGGTCACGCTGCTCTTCCCTGGGGGTGTTACATTGACAGAGTGGGGTCCGTCTGCCCTTCACTGGGTGTGTTACATGGACAGAGTGGGGTCAGTCTGCTCTTACCTGGGTGAGTTACATTGGCAGAGTGCGGTCAGTCTGCTCGTTTTTGAGTGTGTTACATTGACAGAGTGCGGTCAGTCTGATCTTCCTGGGTGCGTGACATTGACAGAGTGGGGTCAGTCTGCTCTTCCCTGGGTGTGCTGCATTGACAGAGTGGGGTCAGTCTGATCTTCCCAGGGTATGTTGCATTGACAGAGTGGGGTCAGTCTGCTCTTCCCTGGGTGGGTTACATTGACAGAGAGGGGTCAGTCTGCTCTTCCCTGGTTGTGTTACATTGACAGAGTGGGGTCTGTCTGCTCTTTTTTGGGTGCGTTACATTGACAGAGTGGGGTCAGTCTGCTCTTCCCTGGGTGGGTTACATTGACAGAGAGGGGTCAGTCTGCTCTTCCCTGGGTGTGTTACATTGACAGAGTGGGGTCTGTCTGCTCTTTTTTGAGTGCGTTACATTGACAGAGTGGGGTCAGTCTGCTCTTCACTGATAGTGTCACATTGACAGATTGGGGTCAGTCTGCTCTTCCCTGGGTGTTTTACATTGACAGAGCGCGGTCAGTCTGCTCTTTTTTGGGTGCGTTACATTGACAGATTGGGGTCAGTCTGCTCTTTTTTGGGTGCGTTACATTGACAGAGTGGGGTCAGTCTGCTCTTCCCTGGGTGTGTTATATTGACAGAGTGCGGTCAGTCTGCTCTTCCCTGGGTGTGTGACATTGACAGAGTGAGGTCAGTCTGCTCTTCCCTGGGTGTGTTATATTGACAGAGTGGGGTCAGGCTGCTCTTCCCTGGGGGTGTTACGTTGACAGAGTGGGGTCAGTCTGCCCTTCACTGGATGTGTTACATGGACAGAGTGGGGTCAGTCTGCTCTTACCTGTGTGAGTTACATTGGCAGAGTGCGGTCAGTCTGCTCGTTTTTGAGTGTGTTACATTGACAGAGTGCGGTCAGTCTGATCTTCCTGGGTGTGTGACATTGACAGATTGGGGTCAGTCTGCTCTTCCCAGGGTGTGTTGCATTGACAGAGTGTGGTCAGTCTGATCGTCCCTGGGTATGTTGCATTGACAGAGTGGGTTCAGTCTGCTCTTCCCTGCGTGGGTTCCATTGACAGAGTGGGGTCAGTCTGCTTTTTTTTGGGTGCGTTACATTGACAGAGTGGGGTCAGTCTGCTCTTCACTGGGTGTGTTACATTGACAGAGTGAGGTCAGTCTGCTCTTGTTTGGGTGCGTTACATTGACAGAGTGGGGTTAGTCTGCTCTTTTATGGGTGCATTACATTGACAGAGTGGGGTCAGTCTGCTCTTCCCTGGGTGTGTTACATTGACAGAGTGCTGAGAGTCTGCTCCTCCCTGGGTGTGTTGCATTGACAGAGTGGTGTCAGTCTGCTCTTCCCTGGGTGTGTTACATTGACACAGTGGGGTCAGTCTGCTGTTCCCTCGGTTTGTTACATTGACAGAGTGCGGTCGGTCTGCTCTTCCCTGAGAGTGTCACATTGACAGAGCGCGGTTAGTCTGCTCTTCCCTGAGTGACACATTGACAGAGAGGGGTCAGTCTGCTCTTCCCTTGGTGTGAGACATTGACAGAGTGGGGTCAGGCTGCTCTTCCCTGGGTGTGTTACATTGACAGAGTGGGGTCAGTCTGCTCTTCCCTGGGTGTGGTACATTGACAGAGTGGGGTCAGTCTGCCCCTAACTGGGTGTGTTACATTGACAGGTTGGGGTCAGTCTGCTCTTACCTGGGTGAGTTACATTGGCAGAGTGCGGTCAGTCTGCTCTTTTTTGAGTGTGTTACATTGACAGAGTGGGATCAGTCTGCTCTTTTTTGGGTGTGTTACATTGAGGAAGTGGGGTCAGTCTGATCTTCCCTGGGTGTGTGACATTGACAGAGTGAGGTCAGTCTGCTCTTCCCTGGGTGTGTTACATTGACAGAGTGGGGTCAGTCTGCTCTTCCCTGGGTGTGTTGCATTGACAGAGTGGGGTCAGTCTGCTCTACCCTGAGAATCTCACATTGACAGAGTGCGGTAAGTCTGCTCTTCCCTGAGAGTGTCACATTGACAGAGTGGGGTCAGTCTGCTCTTCACTGAGAGTGTCACATTGACAGATTGGGGTCAGTCTGCTCTTCCCTGGGTGTGTTATATTGACAGAGTGCGGTCAGTCTGCTCTTCCCTGGGTGTGTGACATTGACAGAGTGAGGTCAGTCTGCTCTTCCCTGGGTGTGTTATATTGACAGAGTGGGGTCAGGCTGCTCTTCCCTGGGGGTGTTACATTGACAGAGTGGGGTCAGTCTGCCCTTCACTGGATGTGTTACATGGACAGAGTGGGGTCAGTCTGCTCTTATTTGTGTGAGTTACATTGGCAGAGTGCGGTCAGTCTGCTCGTTTTTGAGTGTGTTACATTGACAGAGTGCGGTCAGTCTGATCTTCCTGGGTGTGTGACATTGACAGATTGGGGTCAGTCTGCTCTTCCCAGGGTGTGTTGCATTGACAGAGTGTGGTCAGTCTGATCGTCCCTGGGTATGTTGCATTGACAGAGTGGGTTCAGTCTGCTCTTCCCTGCGTGGGTTACATTGACAGAGTGGGGTCAGTCTGCTTTTTTTTGGGTGCGTTACATTGACAGAGTGGGGTCAGTCTGCTCTTCACTGGGTGTGTTACATTGACAGAGTGAGGTCAGTCTGCTCTTGTTTGGGTGCGTTACATTGACAGAGTGGGGTCAGTCTGCTCTTTTATGGGTGCATTACATTGACAGAGTGGGGTCAGTCTGCTCTTCCCTGGGTGTGTTACATTGACAGAGTGCTGTCAGTCTGCTCCTCCCTGGGTGTGTTGCATTGACAGAGTGGTGTCAGTCTGCTCTTCCCTGGGTGTGTTACATTGACACAGTGGGGTCAGTCTGCTGTTCCCTCGGTTTGTTACATTGACAGAGTGGGGTTAGTCTGCTCTTCCCTGAGTGACACATTGACAGAGTGGGGTCAGTCTGCTCTTCCCTGGGTGTGAGACATTGACAGAGTGGGGTCAGGCTGCTCTTCCCTGGGTGTGTTACATTGACAGAGTGGGGTCAGTCTGCTCTTCCCTGGGTGTGGTACATTGACAGAGTGGGGTCAGTCTGCCATTCACTGGGTGTGTTACATTGACAGGGTGGGGTCAGTCTGCTCTTACCTGGGTGAGTTACATTGGCAGAGTGCGGTCAGTCTGCTCTTTTTTGAGTGTGTTACATTGACAGAGTGGGATCAGTCTGCTCTTTTTTGTGTGTGTTACATTGACAGAGTGGGGTCAGTCTGATCTTCCCTGGGTGTGTGACATTGACAGAGTGAGGTCAGTCTGCTCTTCCCTGGGTGTGTTACATTGACAGAGTGGGGTCAGTCTGCTCTTCCCTGGGTGTGTTGCATTGACAGAGTGGGGTCAGTCTGCTCTTCCCTGGGTGTGTTGCATTGACAGAGTGGGGTCAGTCTGCTCTTCCCTGGGTGTGTTACATTGACACAGTGGAGTCAGTCTGCTCTTCCCTCGGTTTGTTACATTGACAGAGTGCGGTCAGTCTGCTCTTCCCTGAGAGTGTCACATTGACAGAGTGCGGTCAGTCTGCTCTTCCCTGAGAGTGTCACATTGACAGAGTGGGGACAGTCTGCTCTTCCCTGGGTGTGTTACATTGACAGAGTGGGGTCACGCTGCTCTTCCCTGGGGGTGTTACATTGACAGAGTGGGGTCCGTCTGCCCTTCACTGGGTGTGTTACATGGACAGAGTGGGGTCAGTCTGCTCTTACCTGGGTGAGTTACATTGGCAGAGTGCGGTCAGTCTGCTCGTTTTTGAGTGTGTTACATTGACAGAGTGCGGTCAGTCTGATCTTCCTGGGTGCGTGACATTGACAGAGTGGGGTCAGTCTGCTCTTCCCTGGGTGTGCTGCATTGACAGAGTGGGGTCAGTCTGATCTTCCCAGGGTATGTTGCATTGACAGAGTGGGGTCAGTCTGCTCTTCCCTGGGTGGGTTACATTGACAGAGAGGGGTCAGTCTGCTCTTCCCTGGTTGTGTTACATTGACAGAGTGGGGTCTGTCTGCTCTTTTTTGGGTGCGTTACATTGACAGAGTGGGGTCAGTCTGCTCTTCCCTGGGTGGGTTACATTGACAGAGAGGGGTCAGTCTGCTCTTCCCTGGGTGTGTTACATTGACAGAGTGGGGTCTGTCTGCTCTTTTTTGAGTGCGTTACATTGACAGAGTGGGGTCAGTCTGCTCTTCACTGATAGTGTCACATTGACAGATTGGGGTCAGTCTGCTCTTCCCTGGGTGTTTTACATTGACAGAGCGCGGTCAGTCTGCTCTTTTTTGGGTGCGTTACATTGACAGATTGGGGTCAGTCTGCTCTTTTTTGGGTGCGTTACATTGACAGAGTGGGGTCAGTCTGCTCTTCCCTGGGTGTGTTATATTGACAGAGTGCGGTCAGTCTGCTCTTCCCTGGGTGTGTGACATTGACAGAGTGAGGTCAGTCTGCTCTTCCCTGGGTGTGTTATATTGACAGAGTGGGGTCAGGCTGCTCTTCCCTGGGGGTGTTACGTTGACAGAGTGGGGTCAGTCTGCCCTTCACTGGATGTGTTACATGGACAGAGTGGGGTCAGTCTGCTCTTACCTGTGTGAGTTACATTGGCAGAGTGCGGTCAGTCTGCTCGTTTTTGAGTGTGTTACATTGACAGAGTGCGGTCAGTCTGATCTTCCTGGGTGTGTGACATTGACAGATTGGGGTCAGTCTGCTCTTCCCAGGGTGTGTTGCATTGACAGAGTGTGGTCAGTCTGATCGTCCCTGGGTATGTTGCATTGACAGAGTGGGTTCAGTCTGCTCTTCCCTGCGTGGGTTCCATTGACAGAGTGGGGTCAGTCTGCTTTTTTTTGGGTGCGTTACATTGACAGAGTGGGGTCAGTCTGCTCTTCACTGGGTGTGTTACATTGACAGAGTGAGGTCAGTCTGCTCTTGTTTGGGTGCGTTACATTGACAGAGTGGGGTTAGTCTGCTCTTTTATGGGTGCATTACATTGACAGAGTGGGGTCAGTCTGCTCTTCCCTGGGTGTGTTACATTGACAGAGTGCTGAGAGTCTGCTCCTCCCTGGGTGTGTTGCATTGACAGAGTGGTGTCAGTCTGCTCTTCCCTGGGTGTGTTACATTGACACAGTGGGGTCAGTCTGCTGTTCCCTCGGTTTGTTACATTGACAGAGTGCGGTCGGTCTGCTCTTCCCTGAGAGTGTCACATTGACAGAGCGCGGTTAGTCTGCTCTTCCCTGAGTGACACATTGACAGAGAGGGGTCAGTCTGCTCTTCCCTTGGTGTGAGACATTGACAGAGTGGGGTCAGGCTGCTCTTCCCTGGGTGTGTTACATTGACAGAGTGGGGTCAGTCTGCTCTTCCCTGGGTGTGGTACATTGACAGAGTGGGGTCAGTCTGCCCCTAACTGGGTGTGTTACATTGACAGGTTGGGGTCAGTCTGCTCTTACCTGGGTGAGTTACATTGGCAGAGTGCGGTCAGTCTGCTCTTTTTTGAGTGTGTTACATTGACAGAGTGGGATCAGTCTGCTCTTTTTTGGGTGTGTTACATTGAGGAAGTGGGGTCAGTCTGATCTTCCCTGGGTGTGTGACATTGACAGAGTGAGGTCAGTCTGCTCTTCCCTGGGTGTGTTACATTGACAGAGTGGGGTCAGTCTGCTCTTCCCTGGGTGTGTTGCATTGACAGAGTGGGGTCAGTCTGCTCTACCCTGAGAATCTCACATTGACAGAGTGCGGTAAGTCTGCTCTTCCCTGAGAGTGTCACATTGACAGAGTGGGGTCAGTCTGCTCTTCACTGAGAGTGTCACATTGACAGATTGGGGTCAGTCTGCTCTTCCCTGGGTGTGTTATATTGACAGAGTGCGGTCAGTCTGCTCTTCCCTGGGTGTTTGACATTGACAGAGTGAGGTCAGTCTGCTCTTCCCTGGGTGTGTTTCTTGACAGAGTGGGGTCAGGCTGCTCTTCCCTGGGGGTGTTACATTGACAGAGTGGGGTCAGTCTGCCCTTCACTGGATGTGTTACATGGACAGAGTGGGGTCAGTCTGCTCTTACCTGTGTGAGTTAAATTGGCAGAGTGCGGTCAGTCTGCTCGTTTTTGAGTGTGTTACATTGACAGAGTGCGGTCAGTCTGATCTTCCTGGGTGTGTGACATTGACAGATTGGGGTCAGTCTGCTCTTCCCAGGGTGTGTTGCATTGACAGAGTGTGGTCAGTCTGATCGTCCCTGGGTATGTTGCATTGACAGAGTGGGTTCAGTCTGCTCTTCCCTGCGTGGGTTACATTGACAGAGTGGGGTCAGTCTGCTTTTTTTTGGGTGCGTTACATTGACAGAGTGGGGTCAGTCTGCTCTTCACTGGGTGTGTTACATTGACAGAGTGAGGTCAGTCTGCTCTTGTTTGGGTGCGTTACATTGACAGAGTGGGGTCAGTCTGCTCTTTTATGGGTGCATTACATTGACAGAGTGGGGTCAGTCTGCTCTTCCCTGGGTGTGTTACATTGACAGAGTGCTGTCAGGCTGCTCCTCCCTGGGTGTGTTGCATTGACAGAGTGGTGTCAGTCTGCTCTTCCCTGGGTGTGTTACATTGACACAGTGGGGTCAGTCTGCTGTTCCCTCGGTTTGTTACATTGACAGAGTGGGGTTAGTCTGCTCTTCCCTGAGTGACACATTGACAGAGTGGGGTCAGTCTGCTCTTCCCTGGGTGTGAGACATTGACAGAGTGGGGTCAGGCTGCTGTTCCCTGGGTGTGTTACATTGACAGAGTGGGGTCAGTCTGCTCTTCCCTGGGTGTGGTACATTGACAGAGTGGGGTCAGTCTGCCATTCACTGGGTGTGTTACATTGACAGGGTGGGGTCAGTCTGCTCTTACCTGGGTGAGTTACATTGGCAGAGTGCGGTCAGTCTGCTCTTTTTTGAGTGTGTTACATTGACAGAGTGGGATCAGTCTGCTCTTTTTTGGGTGTGTTACATTGACAGAGTGGGGTCAGTCTGATCTTCCCTGGGTGTGTGACATTGACAGAGTGAGGTCAGTCTGCTCTTCCCTGGGTGTGTTACATTGACAGAGTGGGGTCAGTCTGCTCTTCCCTGGGTGTGTTGCATTGACAGAGTGGGGTCAGTCTGATCTTCCCTGGGTATGTTGCATTGACAGAGTGGGGTCAGTCTGCTCTTCCCTGGGTGGGTAACATTGACAGAGTGGGGTCAGTCTGTTCTTCCCTGGGTGTGTTACTTTGACAGAGTGGGGTCAGTCTGCTCTTCCCTGAGAATCTCACATTGACAGAGTGCGGTAAGTCTGCTCTTCCCTGAGAGTGTCACATTGACAGAGTGGGGTCAGTCGGCTCTTCACTGAGAGTGTCACATTGACAGATTGGGGTCAGTCTGCTCTTCCCTGGGTGTGTTACATTGACAGAGTGCGGTCAGTCTGCTCTCCCCTGGGTGAGTTACATGGAGGGAGAGGGGTCAGTCTGCTCTTCACTGGGTGGGTTACATTGACAGAGTGGGGTCAGTCCGCTCTTCTCTGGGTGTGTTACATTGACAGAGTGGGGTCAGTCTGCTCTTCCCTGGGTGTGTTACATTGACAAAGTGCGGTCAGTCTGCTCTTCCCTGGGTGAGTTACATGGAGGGAGAGGGGTCAGTCTGCTCTTCACTGGGTGGGTTACATTGACAGAGTGGGGTCAGTCTGCTCTTCCCTGGGTGTGTTACATTGACAGAGTGGGGTCAGTCTGCTCTTCTCTGGGTGTGTTACATTGACAGAGTGGGGTCAGTCCGCTCTTCTCTTGGTGTGTTACACTGACAGAGAGGGGTCAGTCTGCTCTTCCCTGGGTGTGTTGCATTGACAGAGTGGGTTAAGTCTGCTCTCCCCTGGGTGTCTTACTTTGACAGAGTGGGGTCAGTCTGTTCTTCCCTGGGTGTGTTACATTGACAGAATGGGGTCAGTCTGCTCTTCCCTGGGTGTGTTACATTGACAGAGTGGGGTCAGTCTGCTCTTCCTTGGGTCTGTTACATTGACAGAGTGGGGTAAATCTGCTCTTCCCTGGGTGTGTTACATTGACAGAGAGGGTTCAGTCTGCTCTTCCCTGGGTGGGTTACATTGACCGAGTGCGGTCAGTCTGCTCTTCCCTGGATGTGTTACATTGACAGGGTGGGGTCAGTCTGCTCTTCACTGGGTGTGTTACATTGACACAGTGGGATCAATCTGCTCTTCCCTGGGTGTGTTACATTGACAGAGTGCGGTCAGTCTGCTCTTCCCTGGGTGCGTGACATTGACAGAGTGGGGTCAGTCTGCTCTTCCCTGGGTGTGTTACATTGACAGAGTGGGGTCAGTCTGCTCTTCCCTGGGTGTGTTACATTGACAGAGTGGGGTTAGTCTGCTCTTCCCTGGGTATGTTACATTGACCGAGTGAGGTCAATCTTCTGTTCCCTCGGTGAGTTACAGTGACAGAGAGGGGTCAGTCTGTTCTTCCCTGGCTGTGTTACAATGACAGAGTGGGGTCAGACGGCTCTTCCCTGGGTGTGTTAGATT
Organism: Chiloscyllium punctatum; assembly: GCF_047496795.1. Classification (NCBI taxonomy): domain Eukaryota; kingdom Metazoa; phylum Chordata; class Chondrichthyes; order Orectolobiformes; family Hemiscylliidae; genus Chiloscyllium; species Chiloscyllium punctatum. Next base: position 46,601,761 of record NC_092751.1, read on the forward strand.
GACAGAGTGGGGTCAGTCTGCTCTTCCCTGGGTGTGTTACATTGACAGAGTGGGGACAATCTGCTCTTCCCTGGGTGTGTTACATTGACAGAGTGAGGTTAGTCTGCTCTTCCCTGAGTGTGTTACTTTGACAGAGTGGGAAGAGTCTGCTCTTCCCTGAGTGTGTTACTTTGACAGAGTGGTATCTGTCTGCTCTTCCCTAGGTGAGTTACATTAAGATAGAGGGGTCACTCTGGTCTCCCCTGGGTGTGTTACATTGACAGAGTTGGGTGAGTCTGCTCTTCCCTGGGTCTGTGATAATGACAGAGTGGGGTCAGTCTGCTATTCCCTGGGTGGGTTACATTGACAGAATGGGGTCAGTCTGCTCTTCCCTGGGTGAGTTATATGGAGGGAGAGGGGTCAGTCTGCTCTTCACTGGGTGGGTTACATTGACAGAGTGGGGTCAGTCCGCTCTTCCCTGGGTGTGTTACATTGACAGAGTGGGGTCAGTCTGCTCTTCCCTGGGTGTGTTACACTGACAGAGTGGGGTCAGTCTGCACTTCCCTGGGTGTGTTACATTGACAGAGTGGGGTCAGTCTGCTCTTCCCTGGGTGGGTTACATTGTCAGAGTGGGGTCAGTCTGCTCTTCCCTGGGTGTGTTGCATTGACAGTGTAGGGTCAGTCTGCTCTTCCCTGGGTGTGTTACATTGACAGAGGGGGGTCAGTCTGCTCTTCCCAGGGTCTGCGATATTGACAGAGTGGGGTCAGTCTGCTCTTCCCTGGGTGTGTTACATTGACAGAGTGGGGTCAGTCTGCTTTTCCCTGGGTGTGTTACATTGACAGAGTGGGGTCAGTCTATGTTCCCTGGGTGAGTTACATGGAGAGAGAGGGGTCAGTCTGCTCTCCCCTGGGTGTGTTACATTGACAGAGTGGGGTCAGTCAGCTCTTCCCTGGGTGTGTTACATTGAAAGAGTGGGGTCAGTCTGCTCTTCCCTGGGTGAGTTACACGGAGGGAGAGGGGTCAGTCTGCTCTTCCCTGGGTGTGTTACATTGACAGAGTGAGGTCAGTCTGCTCTTCCCTGGGTGTGTCACATTGACAGAGTGCCGTCAGTCTGCTCTTCACTGAGAGTGTCACATTGACAGATTGGGGTCAGTCTGCTCTTCCCTGGGTGTGTGACATTGACAGAGTGCGGTCAGTCTACTCTTCCCTGGGTGAGTTACATGGAGGGAGAGGGGTCAGTCTGCTCTTCACTGGGTGGGTTACATTGACAGAGTGGGGTCAGTCCGCTCTTCTCTGGGTGTGTTTCATTGACAGAGTGGGGTCAGTCTGCTCTTCTCTGGGTGTGTTACTTTGACAGAGTGGGGTCAGTCTGCTCTTCCCTGGGTGTGTTACACTGACAGAGTGGGGTCAGTCTGCTCTTCCCTGCGTGTGTTACATTGACAGAGTGGGGTCAATCTGCTCTTCCCTGCGTGTGTTACATTGACAGAGTGGGGTAAGTCTGCTCTCCCCTGGGTGTCTGACATTGACAGAGTGGGGTCAGTCCGTTCTTCCCTGGGTGTGTTACATTGACCGAGTCCGGTCAGTCTGCTCTTCCCTGGGTGCGTGACATTGACAGAGTGGGGTCAGTCTGCTCTTCCCTTCGTGTGTTACATTGACAGAGTGGGGTCAGTCTTCTCTTCCTTGGGTGTGTTACAGTGACAGAGTGGGGTTAGTCTGCTCTTCCCTGGGTATGTTACATTGACCGAGTGAGGTCAATCTTCTGTTCCCTGGGTGAGTTACTTTGACAGAGAGGGGTCAGTCTGCTCTTCCCTGGCTGTGTTACAATGACAGAGTGGGGTCAGACTGCTCTTCCTTGGGTGTGTTAAATTGTCAGAGTTGGGTCAGTCTGCTATTCCCTGGGTGAGTTACATTGACAGGGTGGGGTCAGTCTGCTCTCCCCTGGGTGTGATACATTGACAGGGTGGGGTCAGACTGCTATTCCCTGAGTATGTTACATTGACAGAGTGGGATCAGTCTGCCCTTCCCTGGTTGTGTTACATTCACAGAGTGGGGTCAGTCTGCTCTTCCCTGGTTGTGTTACATTGACAGAGTGGGGCCTGTCTGCTCTTCCCTGGGTGCGTTATATTGACAGGGTGAGGACAGTCTGCTCTTCCCCGGGTGTGTTACATTGATGGAGTGGGGTCAGTCTGCTCTTCCCTGGGTGTGTTACATTGAGAGAGTGGGGTCAGTCTGCTCTTCCCTGGGTGAGTTACGCGGAGGGAGAGGGGTCAGTCTGCTCTTCCCTGGGTGTGTTACATTGACAGAGTGGGGTCAGTCTGCTCTTCCCTGGGTGTGTTACATTGACAGAGTGGGGTCAGTCTGCTCTTCCCTGGGTGTGTTACATTGACAGAGTGGGGTCAGTCTTCTCTTCCTTGGGTGTGTTACACTGACAGAGTGGGGTTAGTCTGCTCTTCCCTGGGTATGTTACATTGACCGAGTGAGGTCAATCTTCTGTTCCCTGGGTGAGTTACATTGACATAGTGGGGTCAGTCTTCTCTTTTTTGGGTTTGTTACAGTGACAGAGTGGGGTCAGTCTGTTCTTCCCTAGGTGAGTTACATTGAGATAGAGGGGTCACTCTGGTCTCCCCTGGGTGTGTTACATCGACAGAGTTGGGTGAGTCTGCTCTTCCCTGGGTCTGTGATAATGACAGAGTGGGGTCAGTCTGCTCTTCCCTGGGTGGGTTACATTGACTGAGTGCGGTCAGTCTGCTCTTCCCTGGGTGGGTTACATTGACAGAATGGGGTCAGTCTGCTCTTCCCTGGGTGAGTAACATGGAGGGAGAGGGGTCAGTCTGCCCTTCACTGGGTGGGTTACATTCACAGAGTGGGGTCAGTCCGCTCTTCCCTGGGTGTGTTACATTGACAGAGTGGGGTCAGTCTGCTCTTCCCTGGGTGTGTTACACTGACAGAGTGGGGTCAGTCTGCTCTTCCCTGGGTGTGTTACATTGACAGAGTGGGGTCAGTCTGCTCTTCCCTGGGTGGGTTCCATTGTCAGAGTGGGGTCAGTCTGCTCTTCCCTGGGTGTGTTGCATTGACAGTGTAGGGTCAGTCTGCTCTTCCCTGGGTGTGTTACATTGACAGAGGGGGGTCAGTCTGCTCTTCCCAGGGTCTGTGATATTGACAGAGTGGGGTCAGTCTGCTCTTCCCTGGGTGTGTTACATTGACAGAGTGGGGTCAGTCTGCTTTTCCCTGGGTGTGTTACATTGACAGGGTGGGGTTAGTCTATCTTCCCTGGGTGAGTTACATGGAGAGAGAGGGGTCAGTCTGCTCTCCCCTGGAGGTGTTGCATTGACAGAGTGGGGTCAGTCTGGTCTTCCCTGGGTGTGTTACATTGAAAGAGTGGGGTCAGTCTGCTATTCCCTGGGTGAGTTACACGGAGGGAGAGGGGTCAGTCTGCTCTTCCCTGGGTGTGTTACATTGACAGAGTGGGGTCGGTCTGCTCTTCCCTGGGTGTGTTACATTGACAGAGTGGGGACAGTCTGCTCTTCCCTGGGTGTGTTACATTGACAGAGTGAGGTCAGTCTGCTCTTCCCTGAGTGTGTTACATTGACAGAGAGAGGTCAGTCTGCTCTTCCCTGGGTGTGTTGCATTGACAGAGTGGGGTCAGTCTGATCTTCCCTGGGTATGTTGCATTGACAGAGTGGGGTCAGTCTGCTCTTCCCTGGGTGGGTTACATTGACAGAGTGGGGTCCGTCTGTTCTTCCCTGGGTGTGTTACTTTGACAGAGTGGGGTCAGTCTGCTCTTCCCTGAGAGTCTCACATTGACAGAGTGCGGTCAGTCAGCTCTTCCCTGAGAGTGTCACATTGACAGAGTGGGGTCAGTCTGCTCTTCACTGAGAGTGTCACATTGACAGATTGGGGTCAGTCTGCTCTTCCCTGGGTGTGTGACATTGACAGAGTGCGGTCAGTCTGCTCTTCCCTGGGTGTGTTGCATTGACAGTGTAGGGTCAGTCTGCTCTTCCCTGGGTGTGTTACATTGACAGAGCGGGGTCAGTCTGCTCTTCCCAGGGTCTGCGATATTGACAGAGTGGGGTCAGTCTGCTCTTCCCTGGGTGTGTTACATTGACAGAGTGGGGTCAGTCTGCTTTTCCCTGGGTGTGTTACATTGACAGAGTGGGGTCAGTCTATCTTCCCTGGGTGAGTTACATGGAGAGAGAGGGGTCAGTCTGCTCTCCCCTGGGTGTGTTACATTGACAGAGTGGGGTCAGTCAGCTCTTCCCTGTGTGTGTTACATTGAAAGAGTGGGGTCAGTCTGCTCTTCCCTGGGTGAGTTACACGGAGGGAGAGGGGTCAGTCTGCTCTTCCCTGGGTGTGTTACATTGACAGAGTGAGGTCAGTCTGCTCTTCCCTGGGTGTGTCACATTGACAGAGTGGGGTCAGTCTGCTCTTCACTGAGAGTGTCACATTGACAGATTGGGGTCAGTCTGCTCTTCCCTGGGTGTGTGACATTGACAGAGTGCGGTCAGTCTATTCTTCCCTGGGTGAGTTACATGGAGGAAGAGGGGTCAGTCTGCTCTTCACTGGGTGGGTTACATTGACAGAGTGGTGTCAGTCCGCTCTTCTCTGGGTGTGTTACATTGACAGAGTGGGGTCAGTCTGCTCTTCTCTGGGTGTGTTACTTTGACAGAGTGGGGTCAGTCTGCTCTTCCCTGGGTGTGTTACACTGACAGAGTGGGGTCAGTCTGCTCTTCCCTGGGTGTGTTACATTGACAGAGTGGGGTCAATCTGCTCTTCCCTGCGTGTGTTACATTGACAGAGTGGGGTAAGTCTGCTCTCCCCTGGGTGTCTGACATTGACAGAGTGGGGTCAGTCTGCTCTTCCCTGGGTGTGTTACACTGACAGAGTGGGGTCAGTCTGCTCTTCCCTGGGTGCGTGACATTGACAGAGTGGGGTCAGTCTGCTCTTCCCTTCGTTTGTTACATTGACAGAGTGGGGTCAGTGTTCTCTTCCTTGGGTGTGTTACAGTGACAGAGTGGGGTTAGTATGCTCTTCCCTGGGTATGTTACATTGACCGAGTGAGGTCAATCTTCTGTTCCCTGGGTGAGTTACATTGACAGAGAGGGGTCAGTCTGCTCTTCCCTGGCTGTGTTACAATGACAGAGTGGGGTCAGACTGCTCTTCCTTGGGTGTGTTAAATTGTCAGAGTTGGGTCAGTCTGCTCTTCCCTGGTTGTGTTACATTGACAGAGTGGGGTCTGTCTGCTCTTCCCTGGGTGCGTTATATTGACAGGGTGAGGACAGTCTGCTCTTCCCCGGGTGTGTTACATTGATGGAGTGGGGTCAGTCTGCTCTTCCCTGGGTGTGTTACATTGAGAGAGTGGGGTCAGTCTGCTCTTCCCTGGGTGAGTTACGCGGAGGGAGAGGGGTCAGTCTGCTCTTCCCTGGGTGTGTTACATTGACAGAGTGGGGTCAGTCTGCTCTTCCCTGGGTGTGTTACATTGACAGAGTGGGGTCAGTCTGCTCTTCCCTGGGTGTGTTACATTGACAGAGTGGGGTCAGTCTTCTCTTCCTTGGGTGTGTTACAGTGACAGAGTGGGGTCAGTCTGTTCTTCCCTAGGTGAGTTACATTGAGATAGAGGGGTCACTCTGGTCTCCCCTGGGTGTGTTACATCGACAGAGTTGGGTGAGTCTGCTCTTCCCTGGGTCTGTGATAATGACAGAGTGGGGTCAGTCTGCTCTTCCCTGGGTGGGTTACATTGACTGAGTGCGGTCAGTCTGCTCTTCCCTGGGTGGGTTACATTGAAAGAATGGGGTCAGTCTGCTCTTCCCTGGGTGAGTAACATGGAGGGAGAGGGGTCAGTCTGCCCTTCACTGGGTGGGTTACATTCACAGAGTGGGGTCAGTCCGCTCTTCCCTGGGTGTGTTACATTGACAGAGTGGGGTCAGTCTGCTCTTCCCTGGGTGTGTTACACTGACAGAGTGGGGTCAGTCTGCTCTTCCCTGGGTGGGTTACATTGTCAGAGTGGGGTCAGTCTGCTCTTCCCTGGGTGTGTTGCATTGACAGTGTAGGGTCAGTCTGCTCTTCCCTGGGTGTGTTACATTGACAGAGGGGGGTCAGTCTGCTCTTCCCAGGGTCTGTGATATTGACAGAGTGGGGTCAGTCTGCTCTTCCCTGGGTGTGTTACATTGACAGAGTGGGGTCAGTCTGCTTTTCCCTGGGTGTGTTACATTGACAGGGTGGGGTTAGTCTATCTTCCCTGGGTGAGTTACATGGAGAGAGAGGGGTCAGTCTGCTCTCCCCTGGGTGTGTTGCATTGACAGAGTGGGGTCAGTCTGGTCTTCCCTGGGTGTGTTACATTGAAAGAGTGGGGTCAGTCTGCTATTCCCTGGGTGAGTTACACGGAGGGAGAGGGGTCAGTCTGCTCTTCCCTGGGTGTGTTACATTGACAGAGTGGGGTCGGTCTGCTCTTCCCTGGGTGTGTTACATTGACAGAGTGGGGACAGTCTGCTCTTCCCTGGGTGTGTTACATTGACAGAGTGAGGTCAGTCTGCTCTTCCCTGAGTGTGTTACATTGACAGAGAGGGGTCAGTCTGCTCTTCCCTGGCTGTGTTACAATGACAGAGTGGGGTCAGACTGCTCTTCCTTGGGTGTGTTACATTGACAGAGTGGGGTCAGTCTGCTCTTCCCGCGGTGTGTAACATTGACAGAGTGAGGTCAGTCTGCTCTTCCCTGGGTGAGTTACATTGACCGGGTTGGTTTAGTCTGCTCTCCCCTGGGTGTGATACATTGACAGAGTGGGGTCAGACTGCTATTCCCTGAGTATGTTACATTGACAGAGTTGGGTGTGTCTGCTCTTCCCTGGGTGTGTTACATTGACAGGGTGTGGTCAGTCTGCTCTTCCCTGGGTGTGTTACATTGACAGAGTGGGGTCAGTCTGCTCTTCCCTGGGTGTGTTGCATTGACAGAGTGGGGTCAGTCTGTTCTTCCCTGGGTGTGTTACTTTGACAGAGTGGGGTCAGTCTGCTCTTCCCTGAGAGTCTCACATTGACAGAGTGCGGTCAGTCTGCTCTTCCCTGAGAGTGTCACATTGACAGAGTGGGGTCAGTATGCTCTTCATGAGAGTGTCACATTGACAGTTTGGGGTCAGTCTGCTCTTCCCTGGGTGTGTGACATTGACAGAGTGCGGTCAGTCTACTCTTCCCTGCGTGAGTTACATGGAGGGAGAGGGGTCAGTCTGCTCTTCACTGGGTGGGTTACATTGACAGAGTGGGGTCAGTACGCTCTTCTCTGGGTGTGTTACATTGACAGAGTGGGGTCAGTCTGCTCTTCACTGGGTGTGTTACACTGACAGAGTGGGGTCAATCTGCTCTTCCCTGGGTGTGTTACATTGACAGAGTGGGGTAAGTCTGCTCTCCCCTGGGTGTCTTACATTGACAGAGTGGGGTCAGTCTGTTCTTCCCTGGGTGTGTGACATTGACAGAGTGCGGTCAGTCTGCTCTTCCCTGGGTGAGTTACATGGAGGGAGAGGGGTCAGTCTGCTCTTCACTGGGTGGGTTACATTGACAGAGTTGGGTCAGTCCGCTCTTCTCTGGGTGTGTTACATTGACAGAGTGGGGTCAGTCTGCTCTTCTCTGGGTGCGTTACTTTGACAGAGTGTGGTCAGTCTGATCTTCCCTGGGTATGTTGCATTGACAGAGTGGGGTCAGTCTGCTCTTCCCTGGGTGGGTTACATTCACAGAGTGGGGTCCGTCTGTTCTTCCCTGGGTGTGTTACTTTGACAGAGTGGGGTCAGTCTGCTCTTCCCTGAGAGTCTCACATTGACAGAGTGCGGTCAGTCAGCTCTTCCCTGAGAGTGTCACATTGACAGAGTGGGGTCAGTCTGCTCTTCACTGAGAGTGTCACATTGACAGATTGGGGTCAGTCTGCTCTTCCCTGGGTGTGTGACATTGACAGAGTGCGGTCAGTCTGCTCTTCCCTGGGTGAGTTACATGGAGGGAGAGGGGTCAGTCTGCTCTTCACTGGGTGGGTTACATTGACAGAGTGGGGTCAGTCCGCTCTTCTCTGGGTGCTTTACATTGACAGAGTGGGGTCAGTCTGCTCTTCTCCGGGTGTGTTACTTTGACAGAGTGGGGTCAGTCTTCTCTTCCCTGGGTGTGTTACACTGGCAGAGTGGGGTCAGTCTGCTCTTCCCTGGGTGTGTGACATTGACAGAGTGGGGTCAGTCCGTTCTTCCCTGGGTGTGTTACATTGACAGAATAGGGTCAGTCTGCTCTTCGCTGGGTGTATTACATTGACAGAGTGGGGTCAGTCTGCTCTTCACTGGGTCTGTTACATTGACAGAGTGGGGTAAATCTGCTCTTCCCTGGGTGTGTTACATTGACAGAGAGGGGTCAGTCTGCTCTTCCCTGGGTGGTTTACATTGACCGAGTGCTGTCAGTCTGCTCTTCTCTGGATGTGTTACATTGAAAGTGTGGTGTCAGTCTGCTCTTCCCTGGGTGTGTTACATTGACACAGTGTGATCAATCTTCTCTTCCCTGGGTGTGTTACATTGACAGAGTGCGGTCAGTCTGCTCTTCCTTGGGTGCGTGACATTGACAGAGTGGGGTCAGTCTGCTCTTCCCTGGGTGTGTTACATTGACAGAGTGGGGTCAGTCTTCTCTTCCCTGGGTGTGTTACATTGACAGAGTGGGGTTAGTCTGCTCTTCCCTCGGTATGTTACATTGACCGAGTGAGGTCAATCTTCTGTTCCCTGGGTGAGTTACATTGACAGAGAGGGGTCAGTCTGCTCTTTCCTGGCTGTGTTACAATGACAGAGTGGGGTCAGACTGCTCTTCCTTGGGTGTGTTACATTGACAGAGTGGGGTCAGTCTGCTCTACCCTGGGTGACTTACATTGACAGGGTGGGGTCAGTCTGCTCTCCCGTGGGTGTGATACATTGACAGAGTGGGGTTAGACTGATATTCCCGGAGTATGTTACATTGACAGAGTGGGATCAGTCTGCCCTTCCCTGGTTGTGTTTCATTCACAGAGTGGGGTCAGTCTGCTCTTCCCTGGGTGTGTTACATTGAAAGAGTGGGGTCAGTCTGCTATTCCCTAGGTGAGTTACACGGAGGGAGAGGGGTCAGTCTGCTCTTCCCTGGGTGTGTTACATTGACAGAGTGGGGTCGGTCTGCTCTTCCCTGGGTGTGTTACATTGACAGAGTGGGGACAGTCTGCTCTTCCCTGGGTGTGTTACATTGACAGAGTGAGGTCAGTCTGCTCTTCCCTGAGTTTGTTACATTGACAGAGAGGGGTCAGTCTGCTCTTCCCTGGGTGTGTTACAATGACAGAGTGGGGTCAGACTGCTCTTCCTTGGGTGTGTTACATTGACAGAGTGGGGTCAGTCTGCTCTTCCCGCGGTGTGTAACATTGACAGAGTGAGGTCAGTCTGCTCTTCCCTGGGTGAGTTACATTGACAGGGTTGGTTCAGTCTGCTCTCCCCTGGGTGTGATACATTGACAGAGTGGGGTCAGACTGCTATTCCCTGAGTATGTTACATTGACAGAGTGGGATCAGTCTGCCCTTCCCTGGTTGTGTTTCATTCACAGAGTGGGGTCAGTCTGCTCTTCCCTGGGTGTGTTACATTGAAAGAGTGGGGTCAGTCTGCTATTCCCTAGGTGAGTTACACGGAGGGAGAGGGGTCAGTCTGCTCTTCCCTGAGTATGTTACATTGACAGAGTTGGGTGTGTCTGCTCTTCCCTGGGTGTGTTACATTGACAGGGTGGGGTCAGTCTGCTCTTCCCTGGGTGTGTTACATTGACAGAGTGGGGTCAGTCTGCTCTTCCCTGGGTGTGTTGCATTGACAGAGAGGGGTCAGTCTGATCTTCCCTGGGTATGTTGCATTAACAGAATGGGGTCAGTCTGCTCTTCCCTGGGTGGGTTATATTGACAGAGTGGGGTCCGTTTGTTCTTCCCTGGGTGTGTTACTTTGACAGAGTGGGGTCAGTCTGCTCTTCCCTGAGAGTCTCACATTGACAGAGTGCGGTCAGTCTGCTCTTCCCTGAGAGTGTCACATTGACAGAGTGGGGTCAGTATGCTCTTCATGAGAGTGTCACATTGACAGTTTGGGGTCAGTCTGCTCTTCCCTGGGTGTGTGACATTGACAGAGTGCGGTCAGTCTACTCTTCCCTGCGTGAGTTACATGGAGGGAGAGGGGTCAGTCTGCTCTTCACTGGGTGGGTTACATTGACAGAGTGGGGTCAGTACGCTCTTCTCTGGGTGTGTTACATTGACAGAGTGGGGTCAGTCTGCTCTTCACTGGGTGTGTTACACTGACAGAGTGGGGTCAGTCTGCTCTTCCCTGGGTGTGTTACATTGACAGAACGGGGTCAGTCTGTTCTTCCCTGGGTGGGTTACATTGACAGAACGGGGTCTGTCTGCTCTTCCCTGGGTGTGTTACATTGACGGAGTGGGGTCTGTCTGCTCTTCCCTGGGTGTGTTACATTGACAGAGTGGGGTCAATCTGCTCTTCCCTGGGTGTGTTACATTGACAGAGTGGGGTAAGTCTGCTCTCCCCTGGGTGTCTTACATTGACAGAGTGGGGTCAGTCTGTTCTTCCCTGGGTGTGTGACATTGACAGAGTGCGGTCAGGCTGCTCTTCCCTGGGTGAGTTACATGGTGGGAGAGGGGTCAGTCTGCTCTTCACTGGGTGGGTTACATTGACAGAGTTGGGTCAGTCCGCTCTTCTCTGGGTGTGTTACATTGACAGAGTGGGGTCAGTCTGCTCTTCTCTGGGTGTGTTACTTTGACAGAGTGGGGTCTGTCTGCTCTTCCCTGGGTGTGTTGCATTGACAGAGTGGGGTCAGTCTGATCTTCCCTGGGTATGTTGCATTGACAGAGTGGGGTCAGTCTGCTCTTCCCTGGGTGGGTTACATTGACAGAGTGGGGTCCTTCTGTTCTTCCCTGGGTGTGTTACTTTGACAGAGTGGGGTCAGTCTTCTCTTCCCTGAGAGTCTCACATTGACAGAGTGCGGTCAGTCAGCTCTTCCATGAGAGTGTCACATTGACAGAGTGGGGTCAGACTGCTCTTCACTGAGAGTGTCACATTGACAGATTGGGGTCAGTCTGCTCTTCCCTGGGTGTGTGACATTGACAGAGTGCGGTCTGTCTGCTCTTCCCTGGGTGAGTTACATGGAGGGAGAGGGGTCAGTCTGCTCTTCACTGGGTGGGTTACATTGACAGAGTGGGGTCAGTCCGCTCTTCTCTGGGTGTGTTACATTGACAGAGTGGGGTCAGTCTGCTCTTCTCTGGGTGTGTTACTTTGACAGAGTGGGGTCAGTCTGCTCTTCCCTGGGTGTGTTACACTGACAGAGTGGGGTCAGTCTGCTCTTCCCTGGGTGTGTGACATTGACAGAGTGGGGTCAGTCCGTTCTTCCCTGGGTGTGTTACATTGACAGAATAGAGTCAGTCTGCTCTTCCCTGGGTGTGTTACATTGACAGAGTGGGGTCAGTCTGCTCTTCACTGGGTCTGTTACATTGACAGAGTGGGGTAAATCTGCTCTTCCCTGGGTGTGTTACATTGACAGAGAGGGGTCAGTCTGCTCTTCCCTGGGTGGTTTACATTGACCGAGTGCGGTCAGTCTGCTCTTCTCTGGATGTGTTACATTGAAAGTGTGGTGTCAGTCTGCTCTTCCCTGGGTGTCTTACATTGACACAGTGTGATCAATCTTCTCTTCCCTGGGTGCGTGACATTGACAGAGTGGGGTCAGTCTGCTCTTCCCTGGGTGTGTTACATTGACAGAGTGGGGTCAGTCTTCTCTTCCCTGGGTGTGTTACATTGACAGAGTGGGGTTAGTCTGCTCTTCCCTCGGTGTGTTACATTGACCGAGTGAGGTCAATCTTCTGTTCCCTGGGTGAGTTACATTGACAGAGAGGGGTCAGTCTGCTCTTTCCTGGCTGTGTTACAATGACAGAGTGGGGTCAGACTGCTCTTCCTTGGGTGTGTTACATTGACAGAGTGGGGTCAGTCTGCTCTTTCCTGGCTGTGTTACAATGACAGAGTGGGGTCAGACTGCTCTTCCCTGGGTGAGTTACATTGACAGGGTGGGGTCAGTCTGCTCTCCCCTGGGTGTGATACATTGACAGAGTGGGGTCAGACTGCTATTCCCTGAGTATGTTACATTGACAGAGTGGGATCAGTCTGCCCTTCCCTGGTTGTGTTACATTCACAGAGTGGGGTCAGTCTGCTCTTCCATGGGGGTGTTACATTGACAGAGTGGGGTCAGTCTGCTCTTCTCTGGGTGTGTTACTTTGACAGAGTGGGGTCAGTCTGCTCTTCCCTGGGTGTGTTGCATTGACAGAGTGGGGTCAGTCTGATCTTCCCTGGGTATGTTGCATTGACAGAGTGGGGTCAGTCTGCTCTTCCCTGGGTGTGTTACATTGACAGAGTGGCGTCAGTCTGTTCTTCCCTGGGTGTGTTACTTTGACAGAGTGGGGTCAGTCTGCTCTTCCCTGAGAGTCTCACATTGACAGAGTGCGGTCAGTCAGCTCTTCCCTGAGAGTGTCACATTGACAGAGTGGGGTCAGTCTGCTCTTCACTGAGAGTGTCACATTGACAGATTGGGGTCAGTCTGCTCTTCCCTGGGTGTGTGACATTGACAGAGTGCGGTCAGTCTGCTCTTCCCTGGGTGAGTTACATGGAGGGAGAGGGGTCAGTCTGCTCTTCACTGGTTGGGTTACATTGACAGAGTGGGGTCAGTCCGCTCTTCCCTGCGTGTGTTACATTGACAGAGTTGGGTAAGTCTGCTCTCCCCTGGGTGTCTGACATTGACAGAGTGGGGTCAGTCCGTTCTTCCCTGGGTGTGTTACATTGACAGAATGGGGTCAGTCTGCTCTTCCCTGGGTGTGTTACATTGACAGAGTGGGGTCAGTCTGCTCTTCCCTGGGTGTGTTACATTGACAGAGTGGGGTCAGTCTTCTCTTCCCTGGGTTTGTTACATTGACAGAGTGGGGTTAGTCTGCTCTTCCCTGGGTATGTTACATTGACCGAGTGAGGTCAATCTTCTGTTCCCTGGGTGAGTTACATTGACAGAGAGGGGTCAGTCTGCTCTTGCTGGCTGTGTTACAATGACAGAGTGGGGTCAGACTGCTCTTCCTTGGGTGTGTTACATTGAGAGAGTGGGGTCCGTCTGCTCTTCCCTGGGTGAGTTACATTGACAGGGTGGGGTCAGTCTGCTCTCCCCTGGGTGTGATACATTGACAGAGTGGGGTCAGACTGCTATTCCCTGAGTAAGTTACATTGACAGAGTGGGATCAGTCTGCCCTTCCCTGGTTGTGTTACATTCACAGAGTGGGGTCAGTCTGCTCTTCCCTGGGTGTGTTACATTGACAGAGTGGGGTCTGTCTGCTCTTCCCTGGGTGCATTATATTGACAGGGTCAGGTCAGTCTGCTCTTCCGCGGGTGTGTTACATTGATGGAGTGGGGTCAGTCTGCTCTTCCCTGGGTGTGATACATTGAAAGAGTGGGGTCAGTCTGCTCTTCCCTGGGTGAGTTACACGGAGGGAGGGGGTCATTCTGCTCTTCCCTGGGTGTGTTACATTGACAGAGTGGGGTCAGTCTGCTCTTCCCTGGGTGTGTTACATTGACCGAGTGGGGACAGTCTGCTCTTCCCTGGGTGTGTTACATTGACAGAGTGAGGTCAGTCTGCTCTTCCCTGAGTGTGTTACTTAGACAGAGTGGGAAGAGTCAGCTCTTCCCTGAGTGTGTTACTTTGACAGAGTGGGGTCAGTCTGTTCTTCCCTAGGTGAGTTACATTGAGATAGAGGGGTCACTCTGGTCTCCCCTGGGTGTGTTACATCGACAGAGTTGGGTGAGTCTGCTCTTCCCTGGGTCTGTGATAATGACAGAGTGGGGTCAGTCTGCTCTTCCCTGGGTGGGTTACATTGACTGAGTGCGGTCAGTCTGCTCTTCCCCGGGTGGGTTACATTGACAGAATGGGGTCAGTCTGCTCTTCCCTGGGTGAGTTACATGGAGGGAGAGGGGTCAGTCTGCTCTTCACTGGGTGGGTTACATTGACAGAGTGGGGTCAGTCCGCTCTTCCCTGGGTGTGTTACATTGACAGAGTGGGGTCAGTCTGCTCTTCCCTGGGTGTGTTACACTGACAGAGTGGGGTCAGTCTGCTCTTCCCTGGGTGTGTTACATTGACAGAGTGGGGTCAGTCTGCTCTTCCCTGGGTGGGTTACATTGTCAGAGTGGGGTCAGTCTGCTCTTCCCTGGGTGTGTTGCATTGACAGTGTAGGGTCAATCTGCTCTTCCCTGGGTGTGTTACATTGACAGAGTGGGGTCAGTCTGCTCTCCCCTGGGTCTGTTACATTGACAGAGTGGGGTAAATCTGCTCTTCCCTGGGTGGGTTACATTGTCAGAGTGGGGTCAGTCTGCTCTTCCCTGGGTGTGTTGCATTGACAGTGTAGGGTCAATCTGCTCTTCCCTGGGTGTGTTACATTGACAGAGTGGGGTCAGTCTTCTCTTCCCTGGGTGTGTTACATTGACAGAGTGGGGTTAGTCTGCTCTTCCCTCGGTGTGTTACATTGACCGAGTGAGGTCAATCTTCTGTTCCCTGGGTGAGTTACATTGACAGAGAGGGGTCAGTCTGCTCTTTCCTGGCTGTGTTACAATGACAGAGTGGGGTCAGACTGCTCTTCCTTGGGTGTGTTACATTGACAGAGTGGGGTCAGTCTGCTCTTCCCTGGGTGAGTTACATTGACAGGGTGGGGTCAGTCTGCTCTCCCCTGGGTGTGATACATTGACAGAGTGGGGTCAGACTGCTATTCCCTGTGTATGTTACATTGACAGAGTGGGATCAGTCTGCCCTTCCCTGGTTGTGTTACATTCACAGAGGGGGTCTGTCTGCTCTTCCATGGGTGTGTTACATTGACAGAGTGGGGTCAGTCTGCTCTTCTCTGGGTGTGTTACTTTGACAGAGTGGGGTCAGTCTGCTCTTCCCTGGGTGTGTTACACTGACAGAGTGCGGTCAGTCTGCTCTTCCCTGGGTGTGTTGCATTGACAGAGTGGGGTCAGTCTGATCTTCCCTGGGTATGTTGCATTGACAGAGTGGGGTCAGTCTGCTCTTCCCTGGGTGTGTTACATTGACAGAGTGGCGTCAGTCTGTTCTTCCTTGGGTGTGTTACTTTGACAGAGTGGGGTCAGTCTGCTCTTCCCTGAGAGTCTCACATTGACAGAGTGCGGTCAGTCAGCTCTTCCCTGAGAGTGTCACATTGACAGAGTGGGGTCAGTCTGCTCTTCACTGAGAGTGTCACATTGACAGATTGGGGTCAGTCTGCTCTTCCCTGGGTGTGTGACATTGACAGAGTGCGGTCAGTCTGCTCTTCCCTGGGTGAGTTACATGGAGGGAGAGGGGTCAGTCTGCTCTTCACTGGGTGGGTTACATTGACAGAGTGGGGTCAGTCCGCTCTTCTCTGGGTATGTTACATTGACAGAGTGGGGTCAGTCTGCTCTTCTCTGGGTGTGTTACTTTGACAGAGTATGGTCAGTCTGCTCTTCACTGGGTGGGTTACATTGACAGAGTGGGGTCAGTCCGCTCTTCTCTGTGTGTGTTACATTGACAGAGTGGGGTCAGTCTACTCTTCTCTGGGTGTGTTACATTGACAGAGTGGGGTCAGTCTGCTCTTCTCTGGGTGTGTTACTTTGACAGAGTGGGGTCAGTCTGCTCTTACCTGGGGGTGTTACATTGACAGAGTGGGGTCAATCTGCTCTTTCCTGGGTGTGTTACATTGACAGAGTTGGGTAAGTCTGCTCTCCCCTGGGTGTCTGACATTGACAGAGTGGGGTCAGTCCGTTCTTCCCTGGGTGTGTTACATTGACAGAATGGGGTCACTCTGCTCTTCCCTGGGTGTGTTACATTGACAGAGTGGGGTCAGTCTGCTCTTCCCTGGGTGTGTTACATTGACAGAGTGGGGTCAGTCTTCTCTTCCCTGGGTTTGTTACATTGACAGAGTGGGGTTAGTCTGCTCTTCCCTGGGTATGTTACATTGACCGAGTGAGGTCAATCTTCTCTTCCCTGGGTGAGTTACATTGACAGAGAGGGGTCAGTCTGCTCTTGCTGGCTGTGTTACAATGACAGAGTGGGGTCAGACTGTTCTTCCTTGGGTGTGTTACATTGACAGAGTGGGGTCAGTCTGCTCTTCCCTGGGTGAGTTACATTGACAGGGTGGGGTCAGTCTGCTCTCCCCTGGGTGTGATACATTGACAGAGTGGGGTCAGACTGCTATTCCCTGAGTAAGTTACATTGACAGAGTGGGATCAGTCTGCCCTTCCCTGGTTGTGTTACATTCACAGAGTGGGGTCAGTCTGCTCTTCCCTGGGTGTGTTACATTGACAGAGTGGGGTCTGTCTGCTCTTCCCTGGGTGCATTATATTGACAGGGTGAGGTCAGTCTGCTCTTCCCCGGGTGTGTTACATTGATGGAGTGGGGTCAGTCTGCTCTTCCCTGGGTGTGATACATTGAAAGAGTGGGGTCAGTCTGCTCTTCCCTGGGTGAGTTACACGGAGGGAGAGGGGTCATTCTGCTCTTCCCTGGGTGTGTTACATTGACAGAGTGGGGTCAGTCTGCTCTTCCCTGGGTGTGTTACATTGACAGAGTGGGGACAGTCTGCTCTTCCCTGGGTGTGTTACATTGACAGAGTGAGGTCAGTCTGCTCTTCCCTGAGTGTGTTACTTAGACAGAGTGGGAAGAGTCAGCTCTTCCCTGAGTGTGTTACTTTGACAGAGTGGGGTCAGTCTGTTCTTCCCTAGGTGAGTTACATTGAGATAGAGGGGTCACTCTGGTCTCCCCTGGGTGTGTTACATCGACAGAGTTGGGTGAGTCTGCTCTTCCCTGGGTCTGTGATAATGACAGAGTGGGGTCAGTCTGCTCTTCCCTGGGTGGGTTACATTGACTGAGTGCGGTCAGTCTGCTCTTCCCCGGGTGGGTTACATTGACAGAATGGGGTCAGTCTGCTCTTCCCTGGTTGAGTTACATGGAGGGAGAGGGGTCAGTCTGCTCTTCACTGGGTGGGTTACATTGACAGAGTGGGGTCAGTCCGCTCTTCCCTGGGTGTGTTACATTGACAGAGTGGGGTCATTCTGCTCTTCCCTGGGTGTGTTACACAGACAGAGTGGGGTCAGTCTGCTCTTCCCTGGGTGTGTTACATTGATGGAGTGGGGTCAGTCTGCTCTTCCCTGGGTGGGTTACATTGTCAGAGTGCGGTCAGTCTGCTCTTCCCTGGGTGTGTTGCATTGACAGTGTAGGGTCAGTCTGCTCTTCCCTGGGTGTGTTACATTGACAGAGGGGTGTCAGTCTGCTCTTCACAGGGTCTGTGATATTGACAGAGTGGGGTCAGTCTGCTCTTCCCTGGGTGTGTTACATTGACAGAGTGGGGTCAGTCTGCTTTTCCCTGGGTATGTTACATTGACAGGGTGGGGTCAGTCTATTTTCCCTGGGTGAGTACATGGAGAGACAGGGGTCAGTCTGCTCTCCCCTGGTTGTCTTGCATTGACAGAGTGGGGTCAGTCTGCTCTTCCCTGGGTGTGTTACATTGAAAGAGTGGGGTCAGTCTGCTATTCCCTGGGTGTGTTACACGGAGGGAGAGGGGTCAGTCTGCTCTTCCCTGGGTGTGTTACATTGACAGAGTGGGGTCAGTCTGCTCTTCCCTGGGTGTGTTACATTGACAGAGTGGGGACAGTCGGCTCTTCCCTGGGTGTGTTACATTGACAGAGTGAGGTCAGTCTGCTCTTCCCTGAGTGGGTTGCATTGACAGAGAGGGGTCAGTCTGCTCTTCCCTGGCTGTGTTACAATGACAGAGTGGGGTCAGACTGCTCTTCCTTGGGTGGGTTACATTGACAGAGTGAGGTCAGTCTGCTCTTCCCGCGGTGTGTAACATTGACAGAGTGAGGTCAGTCTGCTCTTCCCTGGGTGATTTACATTGACAGGGTTGGTTCAGTCTGCTCTCCCCTGGGTGTGATACATTGACAGAGTGGGGTCAGACTGCTATTCCCTGAGTATGTTACATTGACAGAGTTGGGTGTGTCTGCTCTTCCCTGGGTGTGTTACATTGACAGGGTGGGGTCAGTCTGCTCTTCCCTGGGTGTGTTACATTGACAGAGTGCGGTCAGTCTACTCTTCCCTGGGTGAGTTACATGGAGGGAGAGGGGTCAGTCTGCTCTTCACTGGGTGGGTTACATTGACAGAGTGGGGTCAGTACGCTCTTCTCTGGGTGTGTTACATTGACAGAGTGGGGTCAGTCTGCTCTTCTCTGGGTGTGTTACTTTGACAGATTGGGGTCAGTCTGCTCTTCACTGGGTGTGTTACACTGACAGAGTGGGGTCAGTCTGCTCTTCCCTGGGTGTGTTACATTGACAGAACGGGGTCAGTCTGTTCTTCCCTGGGTGGGTTACATTGACAGAACGGGGTCTGTCTGCTCTTCCCTGGGTGTGTTACATTGACGGAGTGGGGTCAGTCTGCTCTTCCCTGGGTGTGTTACATTGACAGAGTGGGGTCAATCTGCTCTTCCCTGGGTGTGTTACATTGACAGAGTGGGGTCAGTCTGCTCTTCCCTGAGAGTCTCACATTGACAGAGTGCGGTCAGTCAGCTCTTCCCTGAGAGTGTCACATTGACAGAGTGGGGTCAGACTGCTCTTCACTGAGAGTGTCACATTGACAGATTGGGGTCAGTCTGCTCTTCCCTGGGTGTGTGACATTGACAGAGTGCGGTCTGTCTGCTCTTCCCTGGGTGAGTTACATGGAGGGAGAGGGGTCAGTCTGCTCTTCACTGGGTGGGTTACATTGACAGAGTGGGGTCAGTCCGCTCTTCTCTGGGTGTGTTACATTGACAGAGTGGGGTCAGTCTGCTCTTCCCTGGGTGTGTTACACTGACAGAGTGGGGTCAGTCTGCTCTTCCCTGGGTGTGTGACATTGACAGAGTGGGGTCAGTCCGTTCTTCCCTGGGTGTGTTACATTGACAGAATAGGGTCAGTCTGCTCTTCCCTGGGTGTGTTACATTGACAGAGTGGGGTCAGTCTGCTCTTCACTGGGTCTGTTACATTGACAGAGTGGGGTAAATCTGCTCTTCCCTGGGTGTGTTACATTGACAGAGAGGGGTCAGTCTGCTCTTCCCTGGGTGGTTTACATTGACCGAGTGCGGTCAGTCTGCTCTTCTCTGGATGTGTTACATTGAAAGTGTGGTGTCAGTCTGCTCTTCCCTGGGTGTGTTACATTGACACAGTGTGATCAATCTTCTCTTTCCTGGGTGTGTTACATTGACAGAGTGCGGTCAGTCTGCTCTTCCTTGGGTGCGTGACATTGACAGAGTGGGGTCAGTCTGCTCTTCCCTGGGTGTGTTACATTGACAGAGTGGGGTCAGTCTTCTCTTCCCTGGGTGTGTTACATTGACAGAGTGGGGTTAGTCTGCTCTTCCCTCGGTGTGTCACATTGACCGAGTGAGGTCAATCTTCTGTTCCCTGGGTGAGTTACATTGACAGAGAGGGGTCAGTCTGCTCTTTCCTGGCTGTGTTACAATGACAGAGTGGGGTCAGACTGCTCTTCCCTGGGTGTGTTACATTGACAGAGTGGGGTCAGTCTGCTCTTTCCTGGCTGTGTTACAATGACAGAGTGGGGTCAGACTGCTCTTCCCTGGGTGAGTTACATTGACAGGGTGGGGTCAGTCTGCTCTCCCCTGGGTGTGATACATTGACAGAGTGGGGTCAGACTGCTATTCCCTGAGTATGTTACATTGACAGAGTGGGATCAGTCTGCCCTTCCCTAGTTGTGTTACATTCACAGAGTGGGGTCAGTCTGCTCTTCCATGGGGGTGTTACATTGACAGAGTGGGGTCAGTCTGCTCTTCTCTGGGTGTGTTACTTTGACAGAGTGGGGTCAGTCTGCTCTTCCCTGGGTGTGTTGCATTGACAGAGTGGGGTCCGTCTGATCTTCCCTGGGTATGTTGCATTGACAGAGTGGGGTCAGTCTGCTCTTCCCTGGGTGTGTTACATTGACAGAGTGGCGTCAGTCTGTTCTTCCCTGGGTGTGTTACTTTGACAGAGTGGGTTCAGTCTGCTCTTCCCTGAGAGTCTCACATTGACAGAGTGCGGTCAGTCAGCTCTTCCCTGAGAGTGTCACATTGACAGAGTGGGGTCAGTCTGCTCTTCCCTGGGTGTGTTACATTGACAGAACGGGGTCAGTCTGTTCTTCCCTGGGTGGGTTACATTGACAGAACGGGGTCTGTCTGCTCTTCCCTGGGTGTGTTACATTGACGGAGTGGGGTCAGTCTGCTCTTCCCTGGGTGTGTTACATTGACAGAGTGGGGTCAATCTGCTCTTCCCTGGGTGTGTTACATTGACAGAGTGGGGTCAGTCTGCTCTTCCCTGAGAGTCTCACATTGACAGAGTGCGGTCAGTCAGCTCTTCCCTGAGAGTGTCACATTGACAGAGTGGGGTCAGACTGCTCTTCACTGAGAGTGTCACATTGACAGATTGGGGTCAGTCTGCTCTTCCCTGGGTGTGTGACATTGACAGAGTGCGGTCTGTCTGCTCTTCCCTGGGTGAGTTACATGGAGGGAGAGGGGTCAGTCTGCTCTTCACTGGGTGGGTTACATTGACAGAGTGGGGTCAGTCCGCTCTTCTCTGGGTGTGTTACATTGACAGAGTGGGGTCAGTCTGCTCTTCCCTGGGTGTGTTACACTGACAGAGTGGGGTCAGTCTGCTCTTCCCTGGGTGTGTGACATTGACAGAGTGGGGTCAGTCCGTTCTTCCCTGGGTGTGTTACATTGACAGAATAGGGTCAGTCTGCTCTTCCCTGGGTGTGTTACATTGACAGAGTGGGGTCAGTCTGCTCTTCACTGGGTCTGTTACATTGACAGAGTGGGGTAAATCTGCTCTTCCCTGGGTGTGTTACATTGACAGAGAGGGGTCAGTCTGCTCTTCCCTGGGTGGTTTACATTGACCGAGTGCGGTCAGTCTGCTCTTCTCTGGATGTGTTACATTGAAAGTGTGGTGTCAGTCTGCTCTTCCCTGGGTGTGTTACATTGACACAGTGTGATCAATCTTCTCTTTCCTGGGTGTGTTACATTGACAGAGTGCGGTCAGTCTGCTCTTCCTTGGGTGCGTGACATTGACAGAGTGGGGTCAGTCTGCTCTTCCCTGGGTGTGTTACATTGACAGAGTGGGGTCAGTCTTCTCTTCCCTGGGTGTGTTACATTGACAGAGTGGGGTTAGTCTGCTCTTCCCTCGGTGTGTCACATTGACCGAGTGAGGTCAATCTTCTGTTCCCTGGGTGAGTTACATTGACAGAGAGGGGTCAGTCTGCTCTTTCCTGGCTGTGTTACAATGACAGAGTGGGGTCAGACTGCTCTTCCCTGGGTGTGTTACATTGACAGAGTGGGGTCAGTCTGCTCTTTCCTGGCTGTGTTACAATGACAGAGTGGGGTCAGACTGCTCTTCCCTGGGTGAGTTACATTGACAGGGTGGGGTCAGTCTGCTCTCCCCTGGGTGTGATACATTGACAGAGTGGGGTCAGACTGCTATTCCCTGAGTATGTTACATTGACAGAGTGGGATCAGTCTGCCCTTCCCTAGTTGTGTTACATTCACAGAGTGGGGTCAGTCTGCTCTTCCATGGGGGTGTTACATTGACAGAGTGGGGTCAGTCTGCTCTTCTCTGGGTGTGTTACTTTGACAGAGTGGGGTCAGTCTGCTCTTCCCTGGGTGTGTTGCATTGACAGAGTGGGGTCCGTCTGATCTTCCCTGGGTATGTTGCATTGACAGAGTGGGGTCAGTCTGCTCTTCCCTGGGTGTGTTACATTGACAGAGTGGCGTCAGTCTGTTCTTCCCTGGGTGTGTTACTTTGACAGAGTGGGTTCAGTCTGCTCTTCCCTGAGAGTCTCACATTGACAGAGTGCGGTCAGTCAGCTCTTCCCTGAGAGTGTCACATTGACAGATTGGGGTCAGTCTGCTCTTCCCTGGGTGTGTGACATTGACAGAGTGCGGTCAGTCTGCTCTTCCCTGGGTGAGTTACATGGAGGGAGAGGGGTCAGTCTGCTCTTCACTGGTTGGGTTACATTGACAGAGTGGGGTCAGTCCGCTCTTCTCTGGGTATGTTACATTGACAGAGTGGGGTCAGTCTGCTCTTCTCTGGGTGTGTTACTTTGACAGAGTATGGTCAGTCTGCTCTTCACTGGGTGGGTTACATTGACAGAGTGGGGTCAGTCCGCTCTTCTCTGGGTGTGTTACATTGACAGAGTGGGGTCAGTCTGCTCTTCTCTGGGTGTGTTACATTGACAGAGTGGGGTCAGTCTGCTCTTCTCTGGGTGTGTTACTTTGACAGAGTGTGGTCAGTCTGCTCTTACCTGGGGGTGTTACATTGACAGAGTGGGGTCAATCTGCTCTTCCCTGGGTGTGTTACATTGACAGAGTTGGGTAAGTCTGCTCTCCCCTGGGTGTCTGACATTGACAGAGTGGGGTCAGTCCGTTCTTCCCTGGGTGTGTTACATTGACAGAATGGGGTCAGTCTGCTCTTCCCTGGGTGTGTTACATTGACAGAGTGGGGTCAGTCTGCTCTTCCCTGGGTGTGTTACATTGACAGAGTGGGGTCAGTCTTCTCTTCCCTGGGTTTGTTACATTGACAGAGTGGGGTTAGTCTGCTCTTCCCTGGGTATGTTACATTGACCGAGTGAGGTCAATCTTCTGTTCCCTGGGTGAGTTACATTGACAGAGAGGGGTCAGTCTGCTCTTGCTGGCTGTGTTACAATGACAGAGTGGGGTCAGTCTGCTCTTCCCTGGGTGTGTTACATTGACAGAGTGGGGACAGTCTGCTCTTCCCTGGGTGTGTTACATTGACAGAGTGGGGTCAGTCTGCTCTTCCCTGGGTGTGTTACATTGACAGAGTGGGGACAGTCTGCTCTTCCCTGGGTGTGTTACATTGACAGAGTGAGGTCAGTCTGCTCTTCCCTGAGTGTGTTACTTAGACAGAGTGGGAAGAGTCAGCTCTTCCCTGAGTGTATTACTTTGACAGAGTGGGGTCAGTCTGTTCTTCCCTAGGTGAGTTACATTGAGATAGAGGGGTCACTCTGGTCTCCCCTGGGTGTGTTACATCGACAGAGTTGGGTGAGTCTGCTCTTCCCTGGGTCTGTGATAATGACAGAGTGGGGTCAGTCTGCTCTTCCCTGGGTGGGTTACATTGACTGAGTTCGGTCAGTCTGCTCTTCCCCGGGTGGGTTACATTGACAGAATGGGGTCAGTCTGCTCTTCCCTGGGTGAGTTACATGGAGGGAGAGGGGTCAGTCTGCTCTTCACTGGGTGGGTTACATTGACAGAGTGGGGTCAGTCCGCTCTTCCCTGGGTGTGTTACATTGACAGAGTGGGGTCAGTCTGCTCTTCCCTGGGTGTGTTACACTGACAGAGTGGGGTCAGTCTGCTCTTCCCTGGGTGTGTTACATTGACAGAGTGGGGTCAGTCTGCTCTTCCCTGGGTGGGTTACATTGTCAGAGTGGGGTCAGTCTGCTCTTCCCTGGGTGTGTTGCATTGACAGTGTAGGGTCAATCTGCTCTTCCCTGGGTGTGTTACATTGACAGAGTGGGGTCAGTCTGCTCTTCACTGGGTCTGTTACATTGACAGAGTGGGGTAAATCTGCTCTTCCCTGGGTGGGTTACATTGTCAGAGTGGGGTCAGTCTGCTCTTCCCTGGGTGTGTTACATTGACAGAGTGGGGTCAATCTGCTCTTCCCTGGGTGTGTTACATTGACAGAGTGGGGTCAGTCTGCTCTTCACTGTGTCTGTTACATTGACAGAGTGGGGTAAATCTGCTCTTCCCTGGGTGTGTTACATTGACAGAGAGGGGTCAGTCTGCTCTTCCCTGGGTGGTTAACATTGACCGAGTGCGGTCAGTCTGCTCTTCTCTGGATGTGTTACATTGAAAGTGTGGTGTCAGTCTGCTCTTCCCTGGGTGTGTTACATTGACACAGTGTGATCAATCTTCTCTTCCCTGGGTGTGTTACATTGACAGAGTGCGGTCAGTCTGCTCTTCCTTGGGTGCGTGACATTGACAGAGTGGGGTCAGTCTGCTCTTCCCTGGGTGTGTTACATTGACAGAGTGGGGTCAGTGTTCTCTTCCCTGGGTGTGTTACATTGACAGAGTGGGGTTAGTCTGCTCTTCCCTCGGTGTGTTACATTGACCGAGTGAGGTCAATCTTCTGTTCCCTGGGTGAGTTACATTGACAGAGAGGGGTCAGTCTGCACTTTCCTGGCTGTGTTACAATGACAGAGTGGGGTCAGACTGCTCTTCCTTGGGTGTGTTACATTGACAGAGTGGGGTCAGTCTGCTCTTCCCTGGGTGAGTTACATTGACAGGGTGGGGTCAGTCTGCTCTCCCCTGGGTGTGATACATTGACAGAGTGGGGTCAGACTGCTATTCCCTGAGTATGTTACATTGACAGAGTGGGATCAGTCTGCCCTTCCCTGGTTGTGTTACATTCACAGAGTGGGGTCTGTCTGCTCTTCCATGGGTGTGTTACATTGACAGAGTGGGGTCAGTCTGCTCTTCTCTGGGTGTGTTACTTTGACAGAGTGGGGTCAGTCTGCTCTTCCCTGGGTGTGTTACACTGACAGAGTGGGGTCAGTCTGCTCTTCCCTGGGTGTGTTGCATTGACAGAGTGGGGTCAGTCTGATATTCCCTGGGTATGTTGCATTGACAGAGTGGGGTCAGTCTGCTCTTCCCTGGGTGTGTTACATTGACAGAGTGGCGTCAGTCTGTTCTTCCCTGGGTGTGTTACTTTGACAGAGTGGGGTCAGTCTGCTCTTCCCTGAGAGTCTCACATTGACAGAGTGCGGTCAGTCAGCTCTTCCCTGAGAGTGTCACATTGACAGAGTGGGGTCAGTCTGCTCTTCACTGAGAGTGTCACATTGACAGATTGGGGTCAGTCTGCTCTTCCCTGGGTGTGTGACATTGACAGAGTGCGGTCAGTCTGCTCTTCCCTGGGTGAGTTACATGGAGGGAGAGGGGTCAGTCTGCTCTTCACTGGGTGGGTTACATTGACAGAGTGGGGTCAGTCCGCTCTTCTCTGGGTATGTTACATTGACAGAGTGGGGTCAGTCTGCTCTTCTCTGGGTGTGTTACTTTGACAGAGTATGGTCAGTCTGCTCTTCACTGGGTGGGTTACATTGACAGAGTGGGGTCAGTCCGCTCTTCTCTGGGTGTGTTACATTGACAGAGTGGGGTCAGTCTGCTCTTCTCTGGGTGTGTTACATTGACAGAGTGGGGTCAGTCTGCTCTTCTCTGGGTGTTTTACTTTGACAGAGTGGGGTCAGTCTGCTCTTACCTGGGGGTGTTACATTGACAGAGTGGGGTCAATCTGCTCTTCCCTGGGTGTGTTACATTGACAGAGTTGGGTAAGTCTGCTCTCCCCTGGGTGTCTGACATTGACAGAGTGGGGTCAGTCCGTTCTTCCCTGGGTGTGTTACATTGACAGAATGGGGTCAGTCTGCTCTTCCCTGGGTGTGTTACATTGACAGAGTGGGGTCAGTCTGCTCTTCCCTTGGTGTGTTACATTGACAGAGTGGGGTCAGTCTTCTCTTCCCTGGGTTTGTTACATTGACAGAGTGGGGTTAGTCTGCTCTTCCCTGGGTATGTTACATTGACCGAGTGAGGTCAATCTTCTCTTCCCTGGGTGAGTTACATTGACAGAGAGGGGTCAGTCTGCTCTTGCTGGCTGTGTTACAATGACAGAGTGGGGTCAGACTGCTCTTCCTTGGGTGTGTTATATTGACAGAGTGGGGTCAGTCTGCTCTTCCCTGGGTGAGTTACATTGACAGGGTGGGGTCAGTCTGCTCTCCCCTGGGTGTGATACATTGACAGAGTGGGGTCAGACTGCTATTCCCTGAGTAAGTTACATTGACAGAGTGGGATCAGTCTGCCCTTCCCTGGTTGTGTTACATTCACAGAGTGGGGTCAGTCTGCCCTTCCCTGGGTGTGTTACATTGACAGAGTGGGGTCTGTCTGCTCTTCCCTGGGTGCATTATATTGACAGGGTGAGGTCAGTCTGCTCTTCCCCGGGTGTGTTACATTGATGGAGTGGGGTCAGTCTGCTCTTCCCTGGGTGTGATACATTGAAAGAGTGGGGTCAGTCTGCTCTTCCCTGGGTGAGTTACACGGAGGGAGAGGGGTCATTCTGCTCTTCCCTGGGTGTGTTACATTGACAGAGTGGGAAGAGTCAGCTCTTCCCTGAGTGTGTTACTTTGACAGAGTGGGGTCAGTCTGTTCTTCCCTAGGTGAGTTACATTGAGATAGAGGGGTCACTCTGGTCTCCCCTGGGTGTGTTACATCGACAGAGTTGGGTGAGTCTGCTCTTCCCTGGGTCTGTGATAATGACAGAGTGGGGTCAGTCTGCTCTTCCCTGGGTGGGTTACATTGACTGAGTGCGGTCAGTCTGCTCTTCCCCGGGTGGGTTACATTGACAGAATGGGGTCAGTCTGCTCTTCCCTGGTTGAGTTACATGGAGGGAGAGGTGTCAGTCTGCTCTTCACTGGGTGGGTTACATTGACAGAGTGGGGTCAGTCCGCTCTTCCCTGGGTGTGTTACATTGACAGAGTGGGGTCATTCTGCTCTTCCCTGGGTGTGTTACACAGACAGAGTGGGGTCAGTCTGCTCTTCCCTGGGTGTGTTACATTGACAGAGTGGGGTCAGTCTGCTCTTCCCTGGGTGGGTTACATTGTCAGAGTGCGGTCAGTCTGCTCTTCCCTGGGTGTGTTGCATTGACAGTGTAGGGTCAGTCTGCTCTTCCCTGGGTGTGTTACATTGACAGAGGGGGGTCAGTCTGCTCTTCACAGGGTCTGTGATATTGACAGAGTGGGGTCAGTCTGCTCTTCCCTGGGTGTGTTACATTGACAGATTGGGGTCAGTCTGCTTTTCCCTGGGTATGTTACATTGACAGGGTGGGGTCAGTCTATCTTCCCTGGGTGAGTTACATGGAGAGACAGGGGTCAGTCTGCTCTCCCCTGGTTGTCTTGCATTGACAGAGTGGGGTCAGTCTGCTCTTCCCTGGGTGTTTTACATTGAAAGAGTGGGGTCAGTCTGCTATTCCCTGGGTGTGTTACACGGAGAGAGAGGGGTCAGTCTGCTCTTCCCTGGGTGTGTTACATTGACAGAGTGGGGTCAGTCTGCTCTTCCCTGGGTGTGTTACATTGACAGAGTGGGGACAGTCGGCTCTTCCCTGGGTGTGTTACATTGACAGAGTGAGGTCAGTCTGCTCTTCCCGCGGTGTGTAACATTGACAGAGTGAGGTCAGTCTGCTCTTCCCTGGGTGATTTACATTGACAGGGTTGGTTCAGTCTGCTCTCCCCTGGGTGTGATACATTGACAGAGTGGGGTCAGACTGCTATTCCCTGAGTATGTTACATTGACAGAGTTGGGTGTGTCTGCTCTTCCCTGGGTGTGTTACATTGACAGGGTGGGGTCAGTCTGCTCTTCCCTGGGTGTGTTACATTGACAGAGTGGGGTCAGTCTGCTCTTCCCTGGGTGTGTTGCATTGACAGAGTGGGGTCAGTCTGATCTTCCCTGGGTATGTTGCATTGACAGAATGGGGTCAGTCTGCTCTTCCCTGGGTGGGTTATATTGACAGAGTGGGGTCAGTCTGTTCTTCCCTGGGTGTGTTACTTTGACAGAGTGGGGTCAGTCTGCTATTCCCTGAGAGTCTCACATTACAGAGTGCCGTCAGTCTGCTCTTCCCTGAGAGTGTCACATTGACAGAGTGGGGTCAGTCTGCTCTTCACTGAGAGTGTCACATTGACAGATTGGGGTCAGTCTGCTCTTCCCTGGGTGTGTGACATTGACAGAGTGCGGTCAGTCTACTCTTCCCTGGGTGAGTTACATGGAGGGAGAGGGGTCAGTCTGCTCTTCACTGGGTGGGTTACATTGACAGAGTGGGGTCAGTACGCTCTTCTCTGGGTGTGTTACATTGACAGAGTGGGGTCAGTCTGCTCTTCTCTGGGTGTGTTACTTTGACAGAGTGGGGTCAGTCTGCTCTTCACTGGGTGTGTTACACTGACAGAGTGGGGTCAGTCTGCTCTTCCCTGGGTGTGTTACATTGACAGAACGGGGTCAGTCTGTTCTTCCCTGGGTGGGTTACATTGACAGAACGGGGTCAGTCTGCTCTTCCCTGGGTGTGTTACATTGACAGAGTGGGGTCAATCTGCTCTTCCCTGGGTGTGTTACATTGACAGAGTGGGGTCAGTCTGCTCTCCCCTGGGTGTCTTACATTGACAGAGTGGGGTCAGTCTGTTCTTCCCTGGGTGTGTGACATTGTCAGAATGCGGTCAGTCTGCTCTTCCCTGGGTGAGTTACATGGAGGGAGAGGGGTCAGTCTGCTCTTCACTGGGTGGGTTACATTGACAGAGTGGGGTCAGTCCCCTCTTCTCTGGGTGTGTTACATTGACAGAGTGGCGTCAGTCTGCTCTTCTCTGGGTGTGTTACTTTGACAGAGTGGGGTCAGTCTGCTCTTCTCTGGGTGTGTTACACTGACAGAGTGGGGTCAGTCTGCTCTTCCCTGGGTGTGTTGCATAGACAGAGTGAGGTCAGTCTGATCTTCCCTGGGTATGTTGCATTGACAGAGTGGGGTCAGTCTGCTCTTCCCTGGGTGGGTTACATTGACAGAGTGGGGTCAGTCTGTTCTTCCCTGGGTGTGTTACTTTGACAGAGTGGGGTCAGTCTGCTCTTCCCTGAGAGTCTCACATTGACAGAGTGCGGTCAGTCAGCTCTTCCCTGAGAGTGTCACATTGACAGAGTGGGGTCAGTCTGCTCTTCACTGAGAGTGTCACATTGACAGATTGGGGTCAGTCTGCTCTTCCCTGGGTGTGTGACATTGACAGAGTGCGGTCAGTCTGCTCTTCCCTGGGTGAGTTACATGGAGGGGGAGAAGTCAGTCTGCTCTTCACTGGGTGGGTTACAATGACAGAGTGGGGTCAGTCCGCTCTTCTCTGGGTGTGTTACATTGACAGAGTGGGGTCAGTCTGCTCTTCTCTGGGTGTGTTACTTTGACAGAGTGGGGTCAGTCTGCTCTTCCCTGGGTGTGTTACACTGGCAGAGTGGGGTCAGTCTGCTCTTCCCTGGATGTGTTACATTGACAGAGTGGGGTCAATCTGCTCATCCCTGGGTGTGTTACATTGACAGAGTGGGGTAAGTCTGGTCTCCCCTGGGTGTCTGACATTGACAGAGTGGGGTCAGTCTGCTCTTCCCTGGGTGGTTTACATTGACCGAGTGCGGTCAGTCTGCTCTTCTCTGGATGTGTTACATTGAAAGTGTGGGGTCAGTCTGCTCTTCCCTGAGTGTGTTACATTGACACAGTGTGATCAATCATCTCTTCCCTGGGTGTGTTACATTGACAGAGTGCGGTCAGTCTGCTCTTCCCTGGGTGCGTGACATTGACAGAGTGGGGTCAGTCTGCTCTTCCCTGGGTGTGTTACATTGACCTAGTGGGGTCAGTCTTCTCTTCCCTGGGTGTGTTACATTGACAGAGTGGGGTTAGTCTGCTCTTCCCTCGGTATGTTACATTGACCGAGTGAGGTCAATCTTCTGTTCCCTGGGTGAGTTACATTGACAGAGAGGGGTCAGTCTGCTCTTCCCTGGCTGTGTTACAATGACAGAGTGGGGTCAGACTGCTCTTCCTTGGGTGTGTTACATTGACAGAGTGGGGTCAGTCTGCTCTTCCCTGGGTGAGTTACATTGACAGGGTGGGGTCAGTCTGCTCTCCCCTGGGTGTGATACATTGACAGAGTGGGGTCAGACTGCTATTCCCTGAGTATGTTACATTGACAGAGTGGGATCAGTCTGCCCTTCCCTGGTTGTGTTACATTCACAGAGTGGGGTCAGTCTGCTCTTCACTGGGTGTGTTACTTTGACAGAATGGGGTCAGTCTGCTCTTCCCTTGGTGTGTTACGCTGACAGAGTGGGGTCAGTCTGCTCTTCCCTAGGTGTGTTGCATTGACAGAGTGGGGTCAGTCTTCTCTTCCCTGGGTGTGTTACATTGACAGAGTGGGGTTAGTCTGCTCTTCCCTCGGTATGTTACATTGACCGAGTGAGGTCAATCTTCTGTTCCCTGGGTGAGTTACATTCACAGAGAGGGGTCAGTCTGCTCTTCCCTGGCTGTGTTACAATGACAGAGTGGGGTCAGACTGCTCTTCCTTGGGTGTGTTACATTGACAGAGTGGGGTCAGTCTGCTCTTCCCTGGGTGAGTTACATTGACAGGGTGGGGTCAGTCTGCTCTCCCCTGGGTGTGATACATTGACAGAGTGGCGTCAGACTGCTATTCCCTGAGTATGTTACATTGACAGAGTGGGATCAGTCTGCCCTTCCCTGGTTGTGTTACATTCACAGAGTGGGGTCAGTCTGCTCTTCACTGGGTGTGTTACTTTGACAGAATGGGGTCAGTCTGCTCTTCCCTGGGTGTGTTACGCTGACAGAGTGGGGTCAGTCTGCTCATCCCTGGGTGTGTTGCATTGACAGAGTGGGGTCAGTCTGTTCTTCCCTGGGTGTGTGACTTTGACAGAGTGGGGTCAGTCTGCTCTTCCCTGAGAGTCTCACATTGACAGAGTGCGGTCAGTCAGCTCTTCCCTGAGAGTGTCACATTGACAGAGTGGGGTCAGTCTGCTCTTCACTGAGAGTGTCACATTGACAGAGTGCGGTCAGTCTGCTCTTCCCTGGGTGAGTAACATGGTGGGAGAGGGGTCAGTCTGCTCTTCACTGGGTGGGTTACATTGACAGAGTGGGGTCAGTCCGCTCTTCTCTGGGTGTGTTACATTGACAGAGTGGGGTCAGTCTGCTCTTCTCTGGGTGTGTTACTTTGACAGAGTGGGGTCAGTCTGCTCTTCACTGGGTGGGTTACATTGACAGAGTGGGGTCAGTCCGCTCTTCTCTGGGTGTGTTACATTGACAGAGTGGGGTCAGTCTGCTCTTCTCTGGGTGTGTTACTTTGACAGAGTGGGGTCAGTCTGCTCTTCCCTGGGTGTGTTACACTGACAGAGTGGGGTCAGTCTGCTCTTCCCTGGGTGAGTGACATTGACAGAGTGGGGTCAATCTGCTCTTCCCTGGGTGTGTTACATTGACAGAGTGGGGTCAGTCTGCTCTTCCCTGGGTCTGTTACATTGACAGAGTGGGGTAAATCTGCTCTTCCTTGGGTGTGTTACATTGACAGAGAGGGGTCAGTCTGCTCTTCCCTGGGTGGTTTACATTGACAGAGTGGGTTCAGTCTGCTCTTCCCAGGGCGTGTCACATTGACAGAGTGGGGTCAGTCTGCTCTTTTATGGGTGTTTTACATTGACAGAGTGGGGTCAGTCTGCTCTTCCCTGGGTGTGTTGCATTGACAGAGTGGGGTCAGTCTGTTCTTCCCTGGGTGTGTTACTTTGACAGAGTGGGGTCAGTCTGCTCTTCCCTGAGAGTCTCACATTGACAGAGTGCGGTCAGTCAGCTCTTCCCTGAGAGTGTCACATTGACAGAGTGGGGTCAGTCTGCTCTTCACTGAGAGTGTCACATTGACAGAGTGCGGTCAGTCTGCTCTTCCCTGGGTGAGTTACATGGTGGGAGAGGGGTCAGTCTGCTCTTCACTGGGTGGGTTACATTGACAGAGTGGGGTCAGTCCGCTCTTCTCTGGGTGTGTTACATTGACAGAGTGGGGTCAGTCTGCTCTTCTCTGGGTGTGTTACTTTGACAGAGTGGGGTCAGTCTGCTCTTCACTGGGTGGGTTACATTGACAGAGTGGGGTCAGTCCGCTCTTCTCTGGGTGTGTTACATTGACAGAGTGGGGTCAGTCTGCTCTTCTCTGGGTGTGTTACTTTGACAGAGTGGGGTCAGTCTGCTCTTCCCTGGGTGTGTTACACTGACAGAGTGGGGTCAGTCTGCTCTTCCCTGGGTGAGTGACATTGACAGAGTGGGGTCAATCTGCTCTTCCCTGGGTGTGTTACATTGACAGAGTGGGGTCAGTCTGCTCTTCCCTGGGTCTGTTACATTGACAGAGTGGGGTAAATCTGCTCTTCCCTGGGTGTGTTACATTGACAGAGAGGGGTCAGTCTGCTCTTCCCTGGGTGGTTTACATTGACCGAGTGCGGTCAGTGTGCTCTTCCCTGGGTGCATGACATTGACAGAGTGGGGTCAGTCTGCTCTTCCCTGGGTGGGTTACATTGACAGAGTGGGGTCAGTCTGCTCTTCTCTGGGTGTGTTACTTTGACAGAGTGGGGTCAGTCTGCTCTTCCCTGGTGTGTTAAACTGACAGAGTGGGGTCAGTCTGCTCTTCCCTGGGTGTGTTGCATTGACAGAGTGGGGTCAGTCTGATCTTCCCTGGGTGGGTTACATTGACAGAGTGGGGTCAGTCTGTTCTTCCCTGGGTGTGTTACTTTGACAGAGTGGGGTCAGTCTGCTCTTCCCTAGGTGTGTTGCATTGACAGAGTGGGGTCAGTCTTCTCTTCCCTGGGTGTGTTACATTGACAGAGTGGGGTTAGTCTGCTCTTCCCTCGGTATGTTACATTGACCGAGTGAGGTCAATCTTCTGTTCCCTGGGTGAGTTACATTCACAGAGAGGGGTCAGTCTGCTCTTCCCTGGCTGTGTTACAATGACAGAGTGGGGTCAGACTGCTCTTCCTTGGGTGTGTTACATTGACAGAGTGGGGTCAGTCTGCTCTTCCCTGGGTGAGTTACATTGACAGGGTGGGGACAGTCTGCTCTCCCCTGGGTGTGATACATTGACAGAGTGGGGTCAGACTGCTATTCCCTGAGTATGTTACATTGACAGAGTGGGATCAGTCTGCCCTTCCCTGGTTGTGTTACATTCACAGAGTGGGGTCAGTCTGCTCTTCACTGGGTGTGTTACTTTGACAGAATGGGGTCAGTCTGCTCTTCCCTGGGTGTGTTACGCTGACAGAGTGGGGTCAGTCTGCTCTTCCCTGGGTGTGTTGCATTGACAGAGTGGGGTCAGTCTGTTCTTCCCTGGGTGTGTTACTTTGACAGAGTGGGGTCAGTCTGCTCTTCCCTGAGAGTCTCACATTGACAGAGTGCGGTCAGTCAGCTCTTCCCTGAGAGTGTCACATTGACAGAGTGGGGTCAGTCTGCTCTTCACTGAGAGTGTCACATTGACAGAGTGCGGTCAGTCTGCTCTTCCCTGGGTGAGTTACATGGTGGGAGAGGGGTCAGTCTGCTCTACACTGGGTGGGTTACATTGACAGAGTGGGGTCAGTCCGCTCTTCTCTGGGTGTGTTACATTGACAGAGTGGGGTCAGTCTGCTCTTCTCTGGGTGTGTTACTTTGACAGAGTGGGGTCAGTCTGCTCTTCACTGGGTGGGTTACATTGACAGAGTGGGGTCAGTCCGCTCTTCTCTGGGTGTGTTACATTGACAGAGTGGGGTCAGTCTGCTCTTCTCTGGGTGTGTTACTTTGACAGAGTGGGGTCAGTCTGCTCTTCCCTGGGTGTGTTACACTGACAGAGTGGGGTCAGTCTGCTCTTCCCTGGGTGAGTGACATTGACAGAGTGGGGTCAATCTGCTCTTCCCTGGGTGTGTTACATTGACAGAGTGGGGTCAGTCTGCTCTTCCCTGGGTCTGTTACATTGACAGAGTGGGGTAAATCTGCTCTTCCCTGGGTGTGTTGCATTGACAGAGAGGGGTCAGTCTGCTCTTCCCTGGGTGGTTTACATTGACCGAGTGCGGTCAGTGTGCTCTTCCCTGGGTGCATGACATTGACAGAGTGGGGTCAGTCTGCTCTTCCCTGGGTGTGTTACATTGACAGAGTGGGGTCAGTCTGCTCTTCTCTGGGTGTGTTATTTGACAGAGTGGGGTCAGTCTGCTCTTCCCTGGTGTGTTACACTGACAGAGTGGAGTCAGTCTGCTCTTCCCTGGGTGTGTTGCATTGACAGAGTGGGGTCAGTCTGATCTTCCCTGGGTGGGTTACATTGACAGAGTGGGGTCAGTCTGTTCTTCCCTGGGTGTGTTACTTTGACAGAGTGGGGTCATTCTGCTCTTCCCTGAGAGTCTCACATTGACAGAGTGCGGTCAGTCAGCTCTTCCCTGAGAGTGTCACATTGACAGAGTGGGGTCAGTCTGCTCTTCACTGAGAGTGTCACATTGACAGATTGGGGTCAGTCTGCTCTTCCCTGGGTGTGTGACATTGACAGAGTGCGGTCAGTCTGCTCTTCCCTGGGTGAGTTACATGGAGGGAGAGGGGTCAGTCTGCTCTTCACTGGGTGGGTTACATTGACAGAGTGGGGTCAGTCCGCTCTTCTCTGGGTGTGTTACATTGACAGAGTGGGGTCAGTCTGCTCTTCTCTGGGTGTGTTACTTTGACAGAGTGGGGTCAGTCTGCTCTTCACTGGGTGGGTTACATTGACAGAGTGGGGTCAGTCCGCTATTCTCTGGGTGTGTTACATTGACAGAGTGGGGTCAGTCTGCTCTTCTCTGGGTGTGTTACTTTGACAGAGTGGGGTCAGTCTGCTCTTCCCTGGGTGTGTTACATTGACAGAGTGGGGTCAATCTGCTCTTCCCTGGGTGTCTGACATTGACAGAGTGGGGTCAGTCCGTTCTTCCCTGGGTGTGTTACATTGACAGAATGGGGTCAGTGTGCACATCACTGGGTGGGTTACATTGACAGAGTGGGGTAAGTCTGCAGTTCACTGTGTGAGTAATTTTGCAGAAGAGGACATTCTGCTCTTCTCTGGGTGGGTTACATTGACAGAGTGAGGTCAGTCTGCTCTTCACTGGGTTTGTTACATTGACAGAGTTTGGTCAGTCTGCTCTTCCCTCGGTGTGATACATTGACAGAGTTGGGTCAGTGTGCTCTTCCCAGGGCGTGTCACATTGACAGAGTGGGGTCTTTCTGCTCTTTTATGGGTATGTTACATTGACAGAGTGAGGTTAGTCTGCTCTTCCCAGGGCGTGTCACATTGACAGAGTGGGGTCAGTCTGTTCTTCCTTGGGTGTGTTAAATTGACAGTGTTGGGTCAGTCTGCTCTTCCCTGGGTGTGTTACATTGACAGAGTGGCGTCAGTCTGTTCTTCCCTGGGAGTGTTACTGTGACAGGGTGGTGTCAGTCTGTTCTACCCTGGGTGTGTTACATTGACAGAGTGGGGTCAGTCTGCTCTTCCCTGGGTGTTTTAAATTGACAGAGTGGGGTCAGTCTGTTCTTCCCTTGGTGTGTTACATTGACAGAGTGGTATCTGTCTGCGCTTCCCTGGGTGTGTTACGTTGACAGAGTGGGGTCAGTCTGTTCTCCCATTGTGTGTTACATTGACAGAGTGGGGTCAGTCTGCTCTTCCCTGGGTGGGTTACATTGACAGAGTGGGGTAAGTCTTCAATTCACTGTGTGAGTAATTTTGCAGAAGAGGACATTCTGCTCTTCTCTGGGTGGGTTACATTGAAAGAGTGAGGTCAGTCTGCTCTTCCCTGGGTTTGTTACATTGACAGAGTTTGGTCAGTCTGCTCTTCCCTGGGTGTGTTACATTGACAGAGTTGGGTCAGTGTGCTCTTTCCAGGGCGTGTCACATTGACAGAGTGGGGACAGTCTGCTCTTTTATGGGTGGGTTACATTGACAGAGTGGTGTCAGTCTGCTCTTCCCTGGGTGTGTTACATTGACAGAGTGGGGTCAGTCTGATCTTCCCTGGTTGTGTTACATTGACAAAGTGAGTTCAGTCTGCTCTTCCCTGGGTGTGTTACATTGACAGAGTGGGGTCAGTCTGATCTTCCCTGGGAGGGTTACATTGATAGAGTGGGGTCAGTCTTCTCTTCCCTGAGTGTGTTACATTGACAGAGTGGGGTCAGTCTGATCTTCCCTGGTTGTGTTACATTGACAGAGTGAGTTCAGTCTGCTCTTCCCTGGGTGTGTTACATTGACAGAGTGGTATCTGTCTGCTCTTCCCAGGGCGTGTCACATTGACAGAGTGGGGACAGTCTGCTCTTCCCTGGGTGTGTTACATTGACAGAGTCGGGTCAGTCTGCTCTTCCCTGGGTGTGTTACATTGACAGAGTGGGGTCAGTCTGCTCTTCCCTGGGTGTGTGACATTGACAGAGTGGCGTCAATCTGCTCTTCCCTGGGTGTGTTTCATTGACAGAGTGGGGTCAGTTTGCTCTTTCCTGGGTGTGTTACATTGACAGAGTGGTGTCAGTCTGCTCTTCCCTGGGTGTGTTACATTGACAGAGTGAGGTTAGTCTGCCCTTCCCTAGGTGTGTTCCATTGACAGAGTGGCGTCAGTCTGTTCTCCCAGTGTTTGTTACATTGACAGAGTGGGGTCAGTCTGTTCTTCCCTGGGTGTGTTACATTGACAGAGTAAGGTCAGTCTGCTCTTCCCTGGGAGGGTTACATTGACAGAGTGGGGTCAGTCCTCTCTTCCCTGGGTGTGTTACATTGACAGATTGGGGTCAGTCTGCTCTTCCTCAAGTTGGTTACATTGACAGAGTGAGTTCAGTCTGCTCTTCCCTGGGTGTGTTACATTGACAGAGTGGGGTCAGTCTTCTCTTCCCTGGGTGTGTTACATTGACTGATTGGGGTCAGTCTGCTCTTCCCCAAGTGTGTTACATTGACACAGTGGGGTCAGTCTGCTCTTCCCTTGGTGTGTTACAATGACAGAGTGGGGTCAGTGTGCAATTCCCTGGGTGTGTTACTTTGACAGAGTGGGGGTCAGTCTGATCTTCCCAGGGTGTGTTGCATTGACAGAGTGTGGTCAGTCTGCTCTTCCCAGGGCGTGTCACATTGACAGAGTGGGGTCAGTCTGCTCTTTTATGGGTGGGTTACATTGACTGAGTGGGGTCAGTCTGTTCTTCCCTGGGTGTGTTACATTGACAGAGTGGGTTCAGTCTGCTCTTCCCAGGGCGTGTCACATTGACAGAGTGGGGTCAGTCTGCTCTTTTATGGGTGTTTTACATTGACAGAGTGGGGTCAGTCTGTTCTTCCCTGGGTGTGTTACATTGACAGAGTGGGTTCAGTCTGCTCTTCCCTGGGTGTTTTACATTGACAGAGTGGGGTCAGTCTGTTCTTCCCTGGGTGTGTCACATTGACAGAGTGGGTTCAGTCTGCTCTTCCCTGGGTGTGTTACATTGACAGAGTGGGGTCAGTCTGTTCTCCCAGGGTTTGTTACATTGACAGAGTGGTGTCAGTCTGCTCTTCCCTTGCTGTGTTACAATGACAGAGTGGGGTCAGTGTGCACTTCCCTGTGTGTGTTACATTGACAGAGTGGGGGTCAATCTGCTCTTCCCAGGGTGTGTTACATTGACAGAGTGGGGTCAGTCTCTTCTCCCATTGTGTGTTACATTGACAGAGTGCGGTCAGTCTGCTCTTCCCTGGGTGTGTTACAATGACAGAGTGGGGTCAGTGTGCACATCACTGGGTGGGTTACATTGACAGAGTGGGGTAAGTCTTCAGTTCACTGTGTGAGTAATTTTGCAGAAGAGGACATTCTGCTCTTCTCTGGGTGGGTTACATTGACAGAGAGGGGTCAATCTGCTCTTCCCGCGTTTGTTCCATTGACAGAGTTTGGTCAGTCTGCTCTTCCCTGGGTGTGTTACATTGACAGAGTGGGGTCAGTCTGATCTTCCCTGGTTGTGTTACATTGACAGAGTGAGTTCAGTCTGCTCTTCCCTGGGTGTGTTACATTGACAGAGTGGTATTTGTCTGCTCTTCCCAGGGCCTGTCACATTGACAGAGTGGGGACAGTCTGCTCTTTTATGGGTGTGTTACATTGACAGAGTGGGGTCAGTCTGTTCTTCCCTGGGTGTGTTACATTGACAGAGTCGGGTCAGTCTGCTCTTCCCTGGGTGTGTTACATTGACAGAGTGGGGTCAGTCTGCTCTTCCCTGGGTGTGTTACATTGACAGAGTGGGGTCAATCTGCTCTTCCCTGGGTGTTTTTCATTGACAGACTGGGGTCAGTTTGCTCTTCCCTGGGTGTGTTACATTGACAGAGTGGTGTCAGTCTGCTCTTCCCTGGGTGTGTTACATTGACAGAGTGGTGTCAGTCTGCTCTTCCCTGGGTGTGTTACATTGACAGAGTGAGGTTAGTCTGCCCTTCCCTAGGTGTGTTCCATTGACAGAGTGGCGTCAGTCTGTTCTCCCAGGGTTTGTTACATTGACAGAGTGGGGTCAGTCTGTTCTTCCCTGGGTGTGTTACATTGACAGAGTAAGGTCAGTCTGCTCTTCCCTGGGTGGGTTACATTGACAGAGTGGGGTCAGTCTTCTCTTCCCTGGGTGTGTTACATTGACAGATTGGGGTCAGTCTGCTCTTCCCCAAGTTGGTTACATTGTCACAGTGGGGTCAGTCTGTTTTTCCCTGGGTGTGTTACATTGACAGATTGGGGTCAGTCTGCTCTTTTATGGTAGGGTTACATTGACAGAGTGGGGTCAGTCTTCTCTTCCCTGGGTGTGTTACATTGACTGATTGGGGTCAGTCTGCTCTTCCCCAAGTGTGTTACATTGACACCGTGGGGTCAGTCTGCTCTTCCATTGGTGTGTTACAATGACAGAGTGCGGTCAGTCAGCTCTTCCCTGAGAGTGTCACATTGACAGAGTGGGGTCAGTCTGCTCTTCACTGAGAGTGTCACATTGACAGATTGGGGTCAGTCTGCTCTTCCCTGGGTGTGTGACATTGACAGAGTGCGGTCAGTCTGCTCTTCCCTGGGTGAGTTACATGGAGGGAGAGGGGTCAGTCTGCTCTTCACTGGGTGGGTTACATTGACAGAGTGGGGTCAGTCCGCTCTTCTCTGGGTGTGTTACATTGACAGAGTGGGGTCAGTCTGCTCTTCTCTGGGTGTGTTACTTTGACAGAGTGGGGTCAGTCTGCTCTTCACTGGGTGGGTTACATTGACAGAGTGGGGTCAGTCCGCTCGTCTCTGGGTGTGTTACTTTGACAGAGTGGGGTCAGTCTGCTCTTCACTGGGTGGGTTACATTGACAGAGTGTGGTCAGTCCGCTCGTCTCTGGGTGTGTTACATTGACAGAGTGGGGTCAGTCTGCTCTTCTCTGGGTGTGTTACTTTGACAGAGGGTGGTCAGTCTGATCTTCCCTGGGTGTGTTACACTGACAGAGTGGGGTCAGTCTGCTCTTCCCTGGGTGTGTTACATTGACAGAGTGGGGTCAATCTGCTCTTCCCTGTGTGTGTTACATTGACAGAGTGGGGCAAGTCTGCTCTCCCCTGGGTGTCTGACATTGACAGAGTGGGGTCAGTCCGTTCTTCCCTGGGTGTGTTACATTGACAGAATGGGGTTAGTGTGCACATCACTGGGTGGGTTACATTGACAGAGTGGGGTAAGTCTGCAGTTCACTGTGTGAGTAATTTTGCAGAAGAGGACATTCTGCTCTTCTCTGGGTGGGTTACATTGACAGAGTGAGGTCAGTCTGCTCTTCCCTGGGTTTGTTACATTGACAGAGTTTGGTCAGTCTGCTCTTCCCTGGGTGTGATACATTGACAGAGTTGGGTCAGTGTGCTCTTCCCAGGGCGTGTCACATTGACAGAGTGGGGTCAGTCTGCTCTTTTATGGGTGTGTTACATTGACAGAGTGAGGTTAGTCTGCTCTTCCCAGGGCGTGTCACATTGACAGAGTGGGGTCAGTCTGTTCTTCCTTGGGTGTGTTAAATTGACAGTGTTGGGTCAGTCTGCTCTTCCCTGGGTGTGTTACATTGAAAGAGTGGCGTCAGTCTGTTCTTCCCTGGGAGTGTTACTGTGACAGGCTGGTGTCAGTCTGTTCTACCCTGGGTGTGTTACATTGACAGAGTGGGGTCAGTCTGCTCTTCCCTGGGTGTTTTAAATTGACAGAGTGGGGTCAGTCTGTTCTTCCCTTGGTTTGTTACATTGACAGAGTGGTATCTGTCTGCTCTTCCCTGGGTGTGTTACGTTGACAGAGTGGGGTCAGTCTGTTCTCCCATTTTGTGTTACATTGACAGAGTGGGGTCAGTCTGCTCTTCCCTGGGTGTGTTACAATGACAGAGTGGGGTCAGTGTGCACATCACTGGGTGGGTTACATTGACAGAGTGGGGTAAGTCTTCAGTTCACTGTGTGAGTAATTTTGCAGAAGAGGACATTCTGCTCTTCTCTGGGTGGGTTACATTGAAAGAGTGAGGTCAGTCTGCTCTTCCCTGGGTTTGTTACATTGACAGAGTTTGGTCAGTCTGCTCTTCCCTGGGTGTGTTACATTGACAGAGTTGGGTCAGTGTGCTCTTTCCAGGGCGTGTCACATTGACAGAGTGGGGACAGTCTGCTCTTTTATGGGTGGGTTACATTGACAGAGTGGGGTCAGTCTGATCTTCCCTGGTTGTGTTACATTGACAGAGTGAGTTCAGTCTGCTCTTCCCTGGGTGTGTTACATTGACAGAGTGGGGTCAGTCTTCTCTTCCCTGGGTGTGTTACATTGACTGATTGGGGTCAGTCTGCTCTTCCCCAAGTGTGTTACATTGACACAGTGGGGTCAGTCTGCTCTTCCCTTGGTGTGTTACATTGACAGAGTGGGGTCAGTGTGCAATTCCCTGGGTGTGTTACATTGACAGAGTGGGGGTCAGTCTGATCTTCCCAGGGTGTGTTGCATTGACAGAGTGTGGTCAGTCTGCTCTTCCCAGGGCGTGTCACATTGACAGAGTGGGGTCAGTCTGCTCTTTTATGGGTGGGTTACATTGACTGAGTGGGGTCAGTCTGCTCTTCCCTGCGTGTTTTACATTGACAGAGTGGGGTCAGTCTGTTCTTCCCTGGGGGTGTTACATTGACAGAGTGGGTTCAGTCTGCTCTTCCCTGGGTGTTTTACATTGACAGAGTGGGGTCAGTCTGTTCTTCCCTGGGTGTGTCACATTGACAGAGTGGGTTCAGTCTGCTCTTCCCTGGGTGTGTTACATTGACAGAGTGGGGTCAGTCTGTTCTCCCAGGGTTTGTTACATTGACAGAGTGGGGTCAGTCTGCTCTTCCCTTGCTGTGTTACAATGACAGAGTGGGGTCAGTGTGCACTTCCCTGTGTGTGTTACATTGACAGAGTGGGGGTCAATCTGCTCTTCCCAGGGTGTGTTACATTGACAGAGTGGGGTCAGTCTCTTCTCCCATTGTGTGTTACATTGACAGAGTGCGGTCAGTCTGCTCTTCCCTGGGTGTGTTACAATGACAGAGTGGGGTCAGTGTGCACATCACTGGGTGGGTGACATTGACAGAGTGGGGTAAGTCTTCAGTTCACTGTGTGAGTAATTTTGCAGAAGAGGACATTCTGCTCTTCTCTGGGTGGGTTACATTGACAGAGTGGGGTCAGTCTGCTCTTCCCTGCGTTAGTTCCATTGACAGAGTTTGGTCAGTCTGCTCTTCCCTGGGTGTGTTACATTGACAGAGTGGGGTCAGTCTGATCTTCCCTGGTTGTGTTACATTGACAGAGTGAGTTCAGTCTGCTCTTCCCTGGGTGTGTTACATTGACAGAGTGGTATCTGTCTGCTCTTCCCAGGGCCTGTCACATTGACAGAGTGGGGACAGTCTGCTCTTTTATGGGTGTGTTACATTGACAGAGTGGGGTCAGTCTGTTCTTCCCTGGGTGTGTTACATTGACAGAGTCGGGTCAGTCTGCTCTTCCCTGGGTGTGTTACATTGACAGAGTGGGGTCAGTCTGCTCTTCCCTGGGTGTGTTACATTGACAGAGTGGGGTCAATCTGCTCTTCCCTGGGTGTGTTTCATTGACAGACTGGCGTCAGTTTGCTCTTCCCTGGGTGTGTTACATTGACAGAGTGGTGTCAGTCTGCTCTTCCCTGGGTGTGTTACATTGACAGAGTGGTGTCAGTCTGCTCTTCCCTGGGTGTGTTACATTGACAGAGTGGTATCTGTCTGCTCTTCCCAGGGCCGGTCACATTGACAGAGTGGCGTCAGTCTGTTCTCCCAGGGTTTGTTACATTGACAGAGTGGGGTCAGTCTGTTCTTCCCTGGGTGTGTTACATTGACAGAGTAAGGTCAGTCTGCTCTTCCCTGGGAGGGTTACATTGACAGAGTGGGGTCAGTCT
Organism: Chiloscyllium punctatum; assembly: GCF_047496795.1. Taxonomy (NCBI): domain Eukaryota; kingdom Metazoa; phylum Chordata; class Chondrichthyes; order Orectolobiformes; family Hemiscylliidae; genus Chiloscyllium; species Chiloscyllium punctatum. Next base: position 46,643,711 of record NC_092751.1, read on the forward strand.
TCTCTTCCCTGGGTGTGTTACATTGACAGATTGGGGTCAGTCTGCTCTTCCCCAAGTTGGTTACATTGACACAGTGGGGTCAGTCTGTTTTTCCCTGGGTGTGTTACATTGACAGATTGGGGTCAGTCTGCTCTTCCCTGGCTTAGTTACATTGACAGAGTGGGGTCAGTCTGCTCTTTTATGGTAGGGTTACATTGACATTTTGGGGTCAGTCTTCTCTTCCCTGGGTGTGTTACATTGACTGATTGGGGTCAGTCTGCTCTTCCCCAAGTGTGTTACATTGACACCGTGGGGTCAGTCTGCTCTTCCATTGGTGTGTTACAATGACAGAGTGCGGTCAGTCAGCTCTTCCCTGAGAGTGTCACATTGACAGAGTGGGGTCAGTCTGCTCTTCACTGAGAGTGTCACATTGACAGATTGGGGTCAGTCTGCTCTTCCCTGGGTGTGTGACATTGACAGAGTGCGGTCAGTCTGCTCTTCCCTGGGTGAGTTACATGGAGGGAGAGGGGTCAGTCTGCTCTTCACTGGGTGGGTTACATTGACAGAGTGGGGTCAGTCCGCTCTTCACTGGGTGTGTTACAGTGACAGAGTGGGGTCAGTCTGCTCTTCTCTGGGTGTGTTACTTTGACAGAGTGGGGTCAGTCTGCTCTTCACTGGGTGGGTTACATTGACAGAGTGGGGTCAGTCCGCTCGTCTCTGGGTGTGTTACATTGACAGAGTGGGGTCAGTCTGCTCTTCTCTGGGTGTGTTACTTTGACAGAGTGGGGTCAGTCTGATCTTCCCTGGGTGTGTTACACTGACAGAGTGGGGTCAGTCTGCTCTTCCCTGGGTGTGTTACATTGACAGAGTGGGGTCAATCTGCTCTTCCCTGGGTGTGTTACATTGACAGAGTGGGGAAAGTCTGCTCTCCCCTGGGTGTCTGACATTGACAGAGTGTGGTCAGTCCTTTCTTCCCTGGGTGTGTTACATTGACAGAATGGGGTCAGTGTGCACATCACTGGGTGGGTTACATTGACAGAGTGGGGTAAGTCTGCAGTTCACTGTGTGAGTAATTTTGCAGAAGAGGACATTCTGCTCTTCTCTGGGTGGGTTACATTGACAGAGTGAGGTCAGTCTGCTCTTCCCTGGGTTTGTTACATTGACAGAGTTTGGTCAGTCTGCTCTTCCCTGGGTGTGATACATTGACAGAGTTGGGTCAGTGTGCTCTTCCCAGGGCGTGTCACATTGACAGAGTGGGGTCAGTCTGCTCTTTTATGGGTGTGTTACATTGACAGAGTGAGGTTAGTCTGCTCTTCCCAGGGCGTGTCACATTGACAGAGTGGGGTCAGTCTGTTCTTCCTTGGGTGTGTTAAATTGACAGTGTTGGGTCAGTCTGCTCTTCCCTGGGTGTGTTACATTGACAGAGTGGCGTCAGTCTGTTCTTCCCTGGGAGTGTTACTGTGACAGGGTGGTGTCAGTCTGTTCTACCCTGGGTGTGTTACATTGACAGAGTGGGGTCAGTCTGCTCTTCCCTGGCTGTTTTAAATTGACAGAGTGGGGTCAGTCTGTTCTTCCCTTGGTGTGTTACATTGACAGAGTGGTATCTGTCTGCTCTTCCCTGGGTGTGTTACGTTGACAGAGTGGGGTCAGTCTGTTCTCCCATTGTGTGTTACATTGACAGAGTGGGGTCAGTCTGCTCTTCCCTGGGTGTGTTACAATGACAGAGTGGGGTCAGTGTGCACATCACTGGGTGGGTTACATTGACAGAGTGGGGTAAGTCTTCAGTTCACTGTGTGCGTAATTTTGCAGAAGAGGACATTCTGCTCTTCACTGGGTTTGTTACATTGAAAGAGTGAGGTCAGTCTGCTCTTCCCTGGGTTTGTTACATTGACAGAGTTTGGTCAGTCTGCTCTTCCCTGGGTGTGTTACATTGACAGAGTTGGGTCAGTGTGCTCTTTCCAGGGCGTGTCACATTGACAGAGTGGGGACAGTCTGCTCTTTTATGGGTGGGTTACATTGACAGAGTGGGGTCAGTCTGATCTTCCCTGGTTGTGTTACATTGACAGAGTGAGTTCAGTCTGCTCTTCCCTGGGTGTGTTACATTGACAGAGTGGGGTCAGTCTGCTCTTCCCTGGGAGGGTTACATTGATAGAGTGGGGTCAGTCTTCTCTTCCCTGAGTGTGTTACATTGACAGAGTGGGGTCAGTCTGATCTTCCCTGGTTGTGTTACATTGACAGAGTGAGTTCAGTCTGCTCTTCCCTGGGTGTGTTACATTGACAGAGTGGTATCTGTCTGCTCTTCCCAGGGCGTGTCACATTGACAGAGTGGGGACAGTCTGCTCTTCCCTGGGTGTGTTACATTGACAGAGTCGGGTCAGTCTGCTCTTCCCTGGGTGTGTTACATTGACAGAGTGGGGTCAGTCTGCTCTTCCCTGGGTGTGTGACATTGACTGAGTGGGGTCAATCTGCTCTTCCCTGGGTGTGATTCATTGACAGAGTGGGGTCAGTTTGCTCTTCCCTGGGTGTGTTACATTGACAGAGTGGTGTCAGTCTGCTCTTCCCTGGGTTTGTTACATTGAGAGAATGAGGTTAGTCTGCCCTTCCCTAGGTGTGTTCCATTGACAGAGTGGCGTAAGTCTGTTCTCCCAGGGTTTGTTACATTGCCAGAGTGGGGTCAGTCTGTTCTTCCCTGGGTGTGTTACATTGACAGAGTAAGGTCAGTCTGCTCTTCCCTGGGAGGGTTACATTGACAGAGTGGGGTCAGTCCTCTCTTCCTTGGGTGTGTTACATTGACAGATTGGGGTCAGTCTGCTCTTCCCCAAGTTGGTTACATTGACACAGTGGGGTCAGTCTGCTCTTTTATGGGAGGGTTACATTGACAGAGTGGGGTCAGTCTTCTCTTCACTGGGTGTGTTACATTGACTGATTGGGGTCAGTCTGCTCTTCCCCAAGTGTGTTACATTGACACAGTGGGGTCAGTCTGCTCTTCCCTTGGTGTGTTACAGTGACAGAGTGGGGTCAGTGTGCAATTCCCTGGGTGTGTTACTTTGACAGAGTGTGGGTCAGTCTGATCTTCCCAGGGTGTGTTGCATTGACAGAGTGTGGTCAGTCTGCTCTTCCCAGGGCGTGTCATATTGACAGAGTGGGGTCAGTCTGCTCTTTTATGGGTGGGTTACATTGACTGAGTGGGGTCAGTCTGCTCTTCCCTGGGTGTTTTACATTGACAGAGTGGGGTCAGTCTGTTCTTCCCTGGGTGTGTTACATTGACAGAGTGGGTTCAGTCTGCTCTTCCCTGGGTGTTTTACATTGACAGAGTGGGGTCAGTCTGTTCTTCCCTGGGTGTGTCACATTGACAGAGTGGGTTCAGTCTGCTCTTCCCTGGGTGTGTTACATTGACAGAGTGGGGTCAGTCTGTTCTCCCAGGGTTTGTTACATTGACAGAGTGGGGTCAGTCTGCTCTTCCCTTGCTGTGTTACAATGACAGAGTGGGGTCAGTGTGCACTTCCCTGTGTGTGTTACATTGACAGAGTGGGTGTCAATCTGCTCTTCCCAGGGTGTGTTACATTGACAGAGTGGGGTCAGTCTCTTCTCCCATTGTGTGTTACATTGACAGAGTGCGGTCAGTCTGCTCTTCCCTGGGTGTGTTATAATGACAGAGTGGGGTCAGTGTGCACATCACTGGGTGGGTTACATTGACAGAGTGGGGTAAGTCTTCAGTTCACTGTGTGAGTAATTTTGCAGAAGAGGACATTCTGCTCTTCTCTGGGTGGGTTACATTGACAGAGTGGGGTCAGTCTGCTCTTCCCTGCGTTTGTTCCATTGACAGAGTTTGGTCAGTCTGCTCTTCCCTGGGTGTGTTACATTGACAGAGTGGGGTCAGTCTGATCTTCCCTGGTTGTGTTACATTGACAGAGTGAGTTCAGTCTGCTCTTCCCTGGGTGTGTTACATTGACAGAGTGGTATCTGTCTGCTCTTCCCAGGGCCTGTCACATTGACAGAGTGGGGACAGTCTGCTCTTTTATGGGTGTGTTACATTGACAGAGTGGGGTCAGTCTGTTCTTCCCTGGGTGTGTTACATTGACAGAGTCGGGTCAGTCTGCTCTTCCCTGGCTGTGTTACATTGACAGAGTGGGTTCCGTCTGCTCTTCCCTGGGTGTGTTACATTGACAGAGTCGGGTCAGTCTGCTCTTCCCTGGGTTTGTTACATTGACAGAGTGGGGTCAGTCTGCTCTTCCCTGGGTGTGTTACATTGACAGAGTGGGGTCAATCTGCTCTTCCCTGGGTGTGTTTCATTGACAGAGTGGGGTCAGTTTGCTCTTCCCTGGGTGTGTTACATTGACAGAGTGGTATCTGTCTGCTCTTCCCAGGGCCGGTCACATTGACAGAGTGGGGACAGTCTGCTCTTTTATGGGTGTGTTACATTGACAGAGTAGGGTCAGTCTGTTCTTCCCTGGGTGTGTTACATTGACAGAGTAGGGTCAGTCTGCTCTTCCCTGGCTGTGTTACATTGACAGAGTGGGGTCCGTCTGCTCTTCCCTGGGTGTGTTACATTGACAGAGTCGGGTCAGTCTGCTCTTCCCTGGGTGTGTTACATTGACAGAGTGGGGTCAGTCTGTTCTTCCCTGGGTGTGTTACATTGACAGAGTAAGGTCAGTCTGCTCTTCCCTGGGAGGGTTACATTGACAGAGTGGGGTCAGTCTTCTCTTCCCTGGGTATGTTACATTGACAGATTGGGGTCAGTCTGCTCTTCCCCAAGTTGGTTACATTGACACAGTGGGGTCAGTCTGTTTTTCCCTGGGTGTGTTACATTGACAGATTGGGGTCAGTCTGCTCTTCCCTGGCTTAGTTACATTGACAGAGTGGGGTCAGTCTGCTCTTCCCTGGGTGTGTTACATTGACTGATTGGGGTCAGTCTGCTCTTCCCCAAGTGTGTTACATTGACACAGTGGGGTCAGTCTGCTCTTCCATTGGTGTGTTAAAATGACAGAGTGGGGTCAGTGTGCACTTCCCTGGGTGTGTTACTTTGACAGAGTGGGGGTCAGTCTGCTCTTCCCAGGGCGTGTCACATTGACAGAGTGGGGTCAGTCTGCTCTTTTATGGGTGGGTTACATTGACTGAGTGGGGTCAGTCTGCTCTTCCCTGGGTGTTTTACATTGACAGAGTGGGGTCAGTCTGTTCTTCCCTGGGTGTGTTACATTGACAGAGTGGGTTCAGTCTGCTCTTCCCTGGGTGTTTTACATTGACAGAGTGGGGTCAGTCTGTTCTTCCCTGGGTGTGTCACATTGACAGAGTGGGTTCAGTCTGCTCTTCCCTGGGTGTGTTCCATTGACAGAGTGGGGTCAGTCTGTTCTCCCAGGGTTTGTTACATTGACAGAGTGGGGTCAGTCTGCTCTTCCCTTGCTGTGTTACAATGACAGAGTGGGGTCAGTGTGCACTTCCCTGTGTGTGTTACATTGACAGAGTGGGGGTCAATCTGCTCTTCCCAGGGTGTGTTACATTGACAGAGTGGGGTCAGTCTGTTCTCCCATTGTGTGTTACATTGACAGAGTGCGGTCAGTCTGCTCTTCCCTGGGTGTGTTATAATGACAGAGTGGGGTCAATCTGCTCTTCCCTGGGTGTGTTACATTGACAGAGTGGGGTAAGTCTGCTCTCCCCTGGGTGTCTGACATTGACAGAGTGGGGTCAGTCCTTTCTTCCCTGGGTGTGTTACATTGACAGAATGGGGTCAGTGTGCACATCACTGGGTGGGTTACATTGACAGAGAGGGGTAAGTCTTCAGTTCACTGTGTGAGTAATTTTGCAGAAGAGGACATTCTGCTCTACTCTGGGTGGGTTACATTGAAAGAGTGAGGTCAGTCTGCTCTTCCCTGGGTTTGTTACATTGACAGAATTGGGTCAGTGTGCTCTTCCCAGGGCGTGTCACATTGACAGAGTGGGGACAGTCTGCTCTTTTATGGGTGGGTTACATTGACAGAGTGGGGTCAGTCTGCTCTTCCCTGGGTGTGTTACATTGACAGAGTGGGGTCAGTCTGATCTTCCCTGGTTGTGTTACATTGACAGAGTGAGTTCAGTCTGCTCTTCCCTGGGTGTGTTACATTGACAGAGTGGGGTCAGTCTGCTCTTCCCTGGGAGTGTTACATTGACAGAGTGGGGTCAGTCTGTTCTTCCCTGGGTGTGTTACATTGACAGAGTAGGGTCAGTCTGCTCTTCCCTGGCTGTGTTACATTGACAGAGTGGGGTCAGTCTGCTCTTCCCTGGGTGTGTTACATTGACAGAGTCGGGTCAGTCTGCTCTTCCCTGGGTGTGTTCCATTGACAGAGTGGCGTCAGTCTGTTCTCCCAGGGTTTGTTACATTGACAGAGTGGGGTCAGTCTGTTCTTCCCTGGGTGTGTTACATTGACAGAGTAAGGTCAGTCTGCTCTTCCCTGGGAGGGTTACATTGACAGAGTGGGGTCAGTCTTCTCTTCCCTGGGTGTGTTACATTGACAGATTGGGGTCAGTCTGCTCTTCCCCAAGTTGGTTACATTGACAAAGTGGGGTCAGTCTGTTTTTCCCTGGGTGTGTTACATTGACAGATTGGGGTCAGTCTGCTCTTCCCTGGCTTAGTTACATTGACAGAGTGGGGTCAGTCTGCTCTTTTATGGTAGGGTTACATTGACAGAGTGGGGTCAGTCTTCTCTTCCCTGGGTGTGTTACATTGACTGATTGGGGTCAGTCTGCTCTTCCCCAAGTGTGTTACATTGACACCGTGGGGTCAGTCTGCTCTTCCATTGGTGTGTTACAATGACAGAGTGCGGTCAGTCAGCTCTTCCCTGAGAGTGTCACATTGACAGAGTGGGGTCAGTCTGCTCTTCACTGAGAGTGTCACATTGACAGATTGGGGTCAGTCTGCTCTTCCCTGGGTGTGTGACATTGACAGAGTGCGGTCAGTCTGCTCTTCCCTGGGTGAGTTACATGGAGGGAGAGGGGTCAGTCTGCTCTTCACTGGGTGGGTTACATTGACAGAGTGGGGTCAGTCCGCTCTTCACTGGGTGTGTTACAGTGACAGAGTGGGGTCAGTCTGCTCTTCTCTGGGTGTGTTACTTTGACAGAGTGGGGTCAGTCTGCTCTTCACTGGGTGGGTTACATTGACAGAGTGGGGTCAGTCCGCTCGTCTCTGGGTGTGTTACATTGACAGAGTGGGGTCAGTCTGCTCTTCTCTGGGTGTGTTACTTTGACAGAGTGGGGTCAGTCTGATCTTCCCTGGGTGTGTTACACTGACAGAGTGGGGTCAGTCTGCTCTTCCCTGGGTGTGTTACATTGACAGAGTGGGGTCAATCTGCTCTTCCCTGGGTGTGTTACATTGACAGAGTGGGGAAAGTCTGCTCTCCCCTGGGTGTCTGACATTGACAGAGTGTGGTCAGTCCTTTCTTCCCTGGGTGTGTTACATTGACAGAATGGGGTCAGTGTGCACATCACTGGGTGGGTTACATTGACAGAGTGGGGTAAGTCTGCAGTTCACTGTGTGAGTAATTTTGCAGAAGAGGACATTCTGCTCTTCTCTGGGTGGGTTACATTGACAGAGTGAGGTCAGTCTGCTCTTCCCTGGGTTTGTTACATTGACAGAGTTTGGTCAGTCTGCTCTTCCCTGGGTGTGATACATTGACAGAGTTGGGTCAGTGTGCTCTTCCCAGGGCGTGTCACATTGACAGAGTGGGGTCAGTCTGCTCTTTTATGGGTGTGTTACATTGACAGAGTGAGGTTAGTCTGCTCTTCCCAGGGCGTGTCACATTGACAGAGTGGGGTCAGTCTGTTCTTCCTTGGGTGTGTTAAATTGACAGTGTTGGGTCAGTCTGCTCTTCCCTGGGTGTGTTACATTGACAGAGTGGCGTCAGTCTGTTCTTCCCTGGGAGTGTTACTGTGACAGGGTGGTGTCAGTCTGTTCTACCCTGGGTGTGTTACATTGACAGAGTGGGGTCAGTCTGCTCTTCCCTGGCTGTTTTAAATTGACAGAGTGGGGTCAGTCTGTTCTTCCCTTGGTGTGTTACATTGACAGAGTGGTATCTGTCTGCTCTTCCCTGGGTGTGTTACGTTGACAGAGTGGGGTCAGTCTGTTCTCCCATTGTGTGTTACATTGACAGAGTGGGGTCAGTCTGCTCTTCCCTGGGTGTGTTACAATGACAGAGTGGGGTCAGTGTGCACATCACTGGGTGGGTTACATTGACAGAGTGGGGTAAGTCTTCAGTTCACTGTGTGCGTAATTTTGCAGAAGAGGACATTCTGCTCTTCACTGGGTTTGTTACATTGAAAGAGTGAGGTCAGTCTGCTCTTCCCTGGGTTTGTTACATTGACAGAGTTTGGTCAGTCTGCTCTTCCCTGGGTGTGTTACATTGACAGAGTTGGGTCAGTGTGCTCTTTCCAGGGCGTGTCACATTGACAGAGTGGGGACAGTCTGCTCTTTTATGGGTGGGTTACATTGACAGAGTGGGGTCAGTCTGATCTTCCCTGGTTGTGTTACATTGACAGAGTGAGTTCAGTCTGCTCTTCCCTGGGTGTGTTACATTGACAGAGTGGGGTCAGTCTGCTCTTCCCTGGGAGGGTTACATTGATAGAGTGGGGTCAGTCTTCTCTTCCCTGAGTGTGTTACATTGACAGAGTGGGGTCAGTCTGATCTTCCCTGGTTGTGTTACATTGACAGAGTGAGTTCAGTCTGCTCTTCCCTGGGTGTGTTACATTGACAGAGTGGTATCTGTCTGCTCTTCCCAGGGCGTGTCACATTGACAGAGTGGGGACAGTCTGCTCTTCCCTGGGTGTGTTACATTGACAGAGTCGGGTCAGTCTGCTCTTCCCTGGGTGTGTTACATTGACAGAGTGGGTTCAGTCTGCTCTTCCCTGGGTGTGTGACATTGACTGAGTGGGGTCAATCTGCTCTTCCCTGGGTGTGATTCATTGACAGAGTGGGGTCAGTTTGCTCTTCCCTGGGTGTGTTACATTGACAGAGTGGTGTCAGTCTGCTCTTCCCTGGGTTTGTTACATTGAGAGAATGAGGTTAGTCTGCCCTTCCCTAGGTGTGTTCCATTGACAGAGTGGCGTAAGTCTGTTCTCCCAGGGTTTGTTACATTGCCAGAGTGGGGTCAGTCTGTTCTTCCCTGGGTGTGTTACATTGACAGAGTAAGGTCAGTCTGCTCTTCCCTGGGAGGGTTACATTGACAGAGTGGGGTCAGTCCTCTCTTCCCTGGGTGTGTTACATTGACAGATTGGGGTCAGTCTGCTCTTCCCCAAGTTGGTTACATTGACACAGTGGGGTCAGTCTGCTCTTTTATGGGAGGGTTACATTGACAGAGTGGGGTCAGTCTTCTCTTCACTGGGTGTGTTACATTGACTGTTTGGGGTCAGTCTGCTCTTCCCCAAGTGTGTTACATTGACACAGTGGGGTCAGTCTGCTCTTCCCTTGGTGTGTTACAGTGACAGAGTGGGGTCAGTGTGCAATTCCCTGGGTGTGTTACTTTGACAGAGTGTGGGTCAGTCTGATCTTCCCAGGCTGTGTTGCATTGACAGAGTGTGGTCAGTCTGCTCTTCCCAGGGCGTGTCATATTGACAGGGTGGGGTCAGTCTGCTCTTTTATGGGTGGGTTACATTGACTGAGTGGGGTCAGTCTGCTCTTCCCTGGGTGTTTTACATTGACAGAGTGGGGTCAGTCTGTTCTTCCCTGGGTGTGTTACATTGACAGAGTGGGTTCAGTCTGCTCTTCCCTGGGTGTTTTACATTGACAGAGTGGGGTCAGTCTGTTCTTCCCTGGGTGTGTCACATTGACAGAGTGGGTTCAGTCTGCTCTTCCCTGGGTGTGTTACATTGACAGAGTGGGGTCAGTCTGTTCTCCCAGGGTTTGTTACATTGACAGAGTGGGGTCAGTCTGCTCTTCCCTTGCTGTGTTACAATGACAGAGTGGGGTCAGTGTGCACTTCCCTGTGTGTGTTACATTGACAGAGTGGGTGTCAATCTGCTCTTCCCAGGGTGTGTTACATTGACAGAGTGGGGTCAGTCTCTTCTCCCATTGTGTGTTACATTGACAGAGTGCGGTCAGTCTGCTCTTCCCTGGGTGTGTTATAATGACAGAGTGGGGTCAGTGTGCACATCATTGGGTGGGTTACATTGACAGAGTGGGGTAAGTCTTCAGTTCACTGTGTGAGTAATTTTGCAGAAGAGGACATTCTGCTCTTCTCTGGGTGGGTTACATTGACAGAGTGGGGTCAGTCTGCTCTTCCCTGCGTTTGTTCCATTGACAGAGTTTGGTCAGTCTGCTCTTCCCTGGGTGTGTTACATTGACAGAGTGGGGTCAGTCTGATCTTCCCTGGTTGTGTTACATTGACAGAGTGAGTTCAGTCTGCTCTTCCCTGGGTGTGTTACATTGACAGAGTGGTATCTGTCTGCTCTTCCCAGGGCCTGTCACATTGACAGAGTGGGGACAGTCTGCTCTTTTATGGGTGTGTTACATTGACAGAGTGGGGTCAGTCTGTTCTTCCCTGGGTGTGTTACATTGACAGAGTAGGGTCAGTCTGCTCTTCCCTGGCTGTGTTACATTGACAGAGTGGGTTCCGTCTGCTCTTCCCTGGGTGTGTTACATTGACAGAGTCGGGTCAGTCTGCTCTTCCCTGGGTTTGTTACATTGACAGAGTGGGGTCAGTCTGCTCTTCCCTGGGTGTGTTACATTGACAGAGTGGGGTCAATCTGCTCTTCCCTGGGTGTGTTTCATTGACAGAGTGGGGTCAGTTTGCTCTTCCCTGGGTGTGTTCCATTGACAGAGTGGTATCTGTCTGCTCTTCCCAGGGCCGGTCACATTGACAGAGTGGGGACAGTCTGCTCTTTTATGGGTGTGTTACATTGACAGAGTAGGGTCAGTCTGTTCTTCCCTGGGTGTGTTACATTGACAGAGTAGGGTCAGTCTGCTCTTCCCTGGCTGTGTTACATTGACAGAGTGGGGTCCGTCTGCTCTTCCCTGGGTGTGTTACATTGACAGAGTCGGGTCAGTCTGCTCTTCCCTGGGTGTGTTACATTGACAGAGTGGGGTCAGTCTGTTCTTCCCTGGGTGTGTTACATTGACAGAGTAAGGTCAGTCTGCTCTTCCCTGGGAGGGTTACATTGACAGAGTGGGGTCAGTCTTCTCTTCCCTGGGTATGTTACATTGACAGATTGGGGTCAGTCTGCTCTTCCCCAAGTTGGTTACATTGACACAGTGGGGTCAGTCTGTTTTTCCCTGGGTGTGTTACATTGACAGATTGGGGTCAGTCTGCTCTTCCCTGGCTTAGTTACATTGACAGAGTGGGGTCAGTCTGCTCTTCCCTGGGTGTGTTACATTGACTGATTGGGGTCAGTCTGCTCTTCCCCAAGTGTGTTACATTGACACAGTGGGGTCAGTCTGCTCTTCCATTGGTGTGTTAAAATGACAGAGTGGGGTCAGTGTGCACTTCCCTGGGTGTGTTACTTTGACAGAGTGGGGGTCAGTCTGCTCTTCCCAGGGCGTGTCACATTGACAGAGTGGGGTCAGTCTGCTCTTTTATGGGTGGGTTACATTGACTGAGTGGGGTCAGTCTGCTCTTCCCTGGGTGTTTTACATTGACAGAGTGGGGTCAGTCTGTTCTTCCCTGGGTGTGTTACATTGACAGAGTGGGTTCAGTCTGCTCTTCCCTGGGTGTTTTACATTGACAGAGTGGGGTCAGTCTGTTCTTCCCTGGGTGTGTCACATTGACAGAGTGGGTTCAGTCTGCTCTTCCCTGGGTGTGTTCCATTGACAGAGTGGGGTCAGTCTGTTCTCCCAGGGTTTGTTACATTGACAGAGTGGGGTCAGTCTGCTCTTCCCTTGCTGTGTTACAATGACAGAGTGGGGTCAGTGTGCACTTCCCTGTGTGTGTTACATTGACAGAGTGGGGGTCAATCTGCTCTTCCCAGGGTGTGTTACATTGACAGAGTGGGGTCAGTCTGTTCTCCCATTGTGTGTTACATTGACAGAGTGCGGTCAGTCTGCTCTTCCCTGGGTGTGTTATAATGACAGAGTGGGGTCAATCTGCTCTTCCCTGGGTGTGTTACATTGACAGAGTGGGGTAAGTCTGCTCTCCCCTGGGTGTCTGACATTGACAGAGTGGGGTCAGTCCTTTCTTCCCTGGGTGTGTTACATTGACAGAATGGGGTCAGTGTGCACATTACTGGGTGGGTTACATTGACAGAGTGGGGTAAGTCTTCAGTTCACTGTGTGAGTAATTTTGCAGAAGAGGACATTCTGCTCTACTCTGGGTGGGTTACATTGAAAGAGTGAGGTCAGTCTGCTCTTCCCTGGGTTTGTTACATTGACAGAATTGGGTCAGTGTGCTCTTCCCAGGGCGTGTCACATTGACAGAGTGGGGACAGTCTGCTCTTTTATGGGTGGGTTACATTGACAGAGTGGGGTCAGTCTGCTCTTCCCTGGGTGTGTTACATTGACAGAGTGGGGTCAGTCTGATCTTCCCTGGTTGTGTTACATTGACAGAGTGAGTTCAGTCTGCTCTTCCCTGGGTGTGTTACATTGACAGAGTGGGGTCAGTCTGCTCTTCCCTGGGAGGGTTACATTGACAGAGTGGGGTCAGTCATCTCTTCCCTGGGTGTGTTACATTGACAGAGTGGGGTCAGTCTGATCTTCCCTGGTTGTGTTACATTGACAGAGTGAGTTCATTCTGCTCTTCCCTGGGTGTGTTACATTGACAGAGTGGTATCTGTCTGCTCTTCCCAGGGCGTGTCACATTGACAGAGTGGGGACAGTCTGCTCTTTTATGGGTGTGTTACATTGACAGAGTGGGGTCAGTCTGTTCTTCCCTGGGTGTGTTACATTGACAGAGTAGGGTCAGTCTGCTCTTCCCTGGCTGTGTTACATTGACAGAGTGGGGTCAGTCTGCTCTTCCCTGGGTGTGTTACATTGACAGAGTCGGGTCAGTCTGCTCTTCCCTGGGTTTGTTACATTGACAGAACGGGGTCAGTCTGTTCTTCCCTGGGTGTGTTACATTGACAGAGTAGGGTCAGTCTGCTCTTCCCTGGCTGTGTTACATTGACAGAGTGGGGTCAGTCTGCTCTTCCCTGGATGTGTTACATTGACAGAGTCGGGTCAGTCTGCTCTTCCCTGGGTTTGTTACATTGACAGAGTGGGGTCAGTCTGCTCTTCCCTGGGTGTGTTACATTGACAGAGTGGGGTCAATCTGCTCTTCCCTGGGTGCGTTTCATTGACAGAGTGGGGTCAGTTTGCTCTTCCCTGGGTGTGTTACATTGACAGAGTCGGGTCAGTCTGCTCTTCCCTGGGTTTGTTACATTGACAGAGTGTGGTCAGTCTGTTCTTCCCTGGGTGTGTTACATTGACAGAGTAGGGTCAGTCTGCTCTTCCCTGGCTGTGTTACATTGACAGAGTGGGATCAGTCTGCTCTTCCCTGGGTGTGCTACATTGACAGAGTCGGGTCAGTCTGCTCTTCCCTGGGTTTGTTACATTGACAGAGTGGGGTCAGTCTGCTCTTCCCTGGGTGTGTTACATTGACAGAGTGGGGTCAATCTGCTCTTCCCTGGGTGCGTTTCATTGACCGAGTGGGGTCAGTTTGCTCTTCCCTGGGTGTGTTAAATTGACAGAGTGGTGTCAATCTGCTCTTCCCTGGGTGTGTTACATTGACAGAGTGAGGTTAGTCTGCCCTTCCCTAGGTGTGTTCCATTGACAGAGTGGGGTCAGTCTGTTCTCCCAGGGTTTGTTACATTGACAGAGTGGGGTCAGTCTGTTCTTCCCTGGGTGTGTTACATTGACAGAGTAAGGTCAGTCTGCTCTTCCCTGGGAGGGTTACATTGACAGAGTGGGGTCAGTCTTCTCTTCCCTGGGTGTGTTACATTGACAGATTGGGGTCAGTCTGCTCTTCCCCAAGTTGGTTACATTGACACAGTGGGGTCAGTCTGTTTTTCCCTGGGTGTGTTACATTGACAGATTGGGGTCAGTCTGCTCTTCCCTGGCTGTGTTACATTGACAGAGTGTGGTCAGTCTGCTCTTTTATTGGTGGGTTACATTGACTGAGTGGGGTCAGTCTGCTCTTCCCTGGGTGTTTTACATTGACAGAGTGGGGTCAGTCTGTTCTTCCCTGGGTGTGTTACATTGACAGAGTGGGTTCAGTCTGCTCTTCCCTGGGTGTTTTACATTGACAGAGTGGGGTGAGTCTCTTCTTCCCTGGGTGTGTCACATTGATAGAGTGGGTTCAGTCTGCTCTTCCCTGGGTGTGTTACATTGACAGAGTGGGGTCAGTCTGTTCTCCCAGGGTTTGTTACATTGACAGAGTGGGGTCAGTCTGCTCTTCCCTTGCTGTGTTACAATGACAGAGTGGGGTCAGTGTGCACCTCCCTGTGTGTGTTACATTGACAGAGTGGGGGTCAATCTGCTCTTCCCAGGGTGTGTTACATTGACAGAGTGTGGTCAGTCTGTTCTCCCATTGTGTGTTTCATTGACAGAGTGCGGTCAGTCTGCTCTTCCCTGGGTGTGTTATAATGACAGAGTGGGGTCAGTGTGCACATCACTGGGTGGGTTACATTGACAGAGTGGGGTAAGTCTTCAGTTCACTGTGTGAGTAATTTTGCAGAAGAGGACATTCTGCTCTTCTCTGGGTGGGTTACATTGAAAGAGTGAGGTCAGTCTGCTCTTCCCTGGGTTTGTTACATTGACAGAATTGGGTCAGTGTGCTCTTCCCAGGGCGTGTCACAATGACAGAGTGGGGACAGTCTGCTCTTTTATGGGTGGGTTACATTGACAGAGTGGTGTCAGTCTGCTCTTCCCTGGGTGTGTTGCATTGACAGAGTGGGGTCAGTCTGATCTTCCCTGGTTGTGTTACATTGACAGAGTGAGTTCAGTCTGCTCTTCCCTGGGTGTGTTACATTGACAGAGTGGGGTCAGTCTGCTCTTCCCTGGGAGTGTTACATTGACAGAGTGGGGTCAGTCATCTCTTCCCTGGGTGTGTTACATTGACAGAGTGGGGTCAGTCTGATCTTCCCTGGTTGTGTTACATTGACAGAGTGAGTTCAGTCTGCTCTTCCCTGGGTGTGTTACATTGACAGAGTGGTATCTGTCTGCTCTTCCCAGGGCCTGTCACATTGACAGAGTGGGGACAGTCTGCTCTTTTATGGGTGTGTTACATTGACAGAGTGGGGTCAGTCTGTTCTTCCCAGGGTGTGTTACATTGACAGAGTAGGGTCAGTCTGCTCTTCCCTGGCTGTGTTACATTGACAGAGTGGGGTCAGTCTGCTCTTCCCTGGGTGTGTTACATTGACAGAGTCGGGTCAGTCTGCTCTTCCCTGGGTGTGTTACATTGACAGAGTGGGGTCAGTCTGCTCTTCCTTGGGTGTGTTACATTGACAGAGTGGGGTCAATCTGCTCTTCACTGGGTGCGTTTCATTGACAGAGTGGGGTCAGTTTGCTCTTCCCTGGGTGTGTTACATTGACAGAGTGGTGTCAGTCTGCTCTTCCCTGGCTGTGTTACATTGACAGAGTGAGGTTAGTCTGCCCTTCCCTAGGTGTGTTCCATTGACAGAGTGGCGTCAGACTGTTCTCCCAGGGTTTGTTACATTGACAGAGTGGGGTCAGTCTGTTCTTCCCTGGGTGTGTTACATTGACAGAGTAAGGTCAGTCTGCTCTTCCCTGGGAGGGTTACATTGACAGAGTGTGGTCAGTCTTCTCTTCCCTGGGTGTGTTACATTGACAGATTGGGGTCAGTCTGCTCTTCCCCAAGTTGGTTACATTGACACAGTGGGGTCAGTCCTCTCTTCCCTGGGTGTGTTACATTGACAGATTGGGGTCAGTCTGCTCTTCCCTGGCTGTGTTACATTGACAGAGTGGGGTCAGTCTGCTCTTTTATGGGAGGGTTACATTGACAGAGTGGGGTCAGTCTTCTCTTCCCTGGGTGTGTTACATTGACTGATTGGGGTCAGTCTACTCTTCCCCAAGTGTGTTACATTGACACAGTGGGGTCAGTCTGCTCTTCCCTTGGTGTGTTACAATGACAGAGTGGGGTCAGTGTGCACTTCCTTGGGTGTGTTACTTTGACAGAGTGGGGGTCAGTCTGCTCTTCCCAGGGTGTGTTGCATTGACAGAGTTGGGTCAGTGTGCTCTTCCCAGGGCGTGTCACATTGACAGAGTGGGGACAGTCTGCTCTTTTATGGGTGGGTTACATTGACAGAGTGGGGTCAGTCTGCTCTTCCCTGGGTGTGTTACATTGACAGAGTGGGGTCAGTCTGATCTTCCCTGGTTGTGTTACATTGACAGAGTGAGTTCAGTCTGCTCTTCCCTGGGTGTGTTACATTGACAGAGTGGGGTCAGTCTGCTCTTCCCTGGGAGGGTTACATTGACAGAGTGGGGTCAGTCTTCTCTTCCCTGGGTGTGTTACATTGACAGATTGGGGTCAGTCTGCTCTTCCCCAAGTTTGTTACATTGACACAGTGGGGTCAGTCTGTTCTTCGCTGGGTGTGATACATTGACAGAGTAGGGTCAGTCTGCTCTTCCCTGGCTGTGTTACATTGACAGAGTGGGGTCAGTCTGCTCTTCCCTGGGTGTGTTACATTGACAGAGTGGTGTCAGTCTGCTCTTCCCTGGGTGTGTTACATTGACAGAGTGGTGTCAGTCTGCTCTTCCCTGGGTGTGTTACATTGACAGAGTGGGGTCAATCTGCTCTTCCCTGGGTGTGTTTCATTGACAGAGTGGGGTCAGTCTGTTCTCCCAGGGTTTGTTACATTGACAGAGTGGGGTCAGTCTGTTCTTCCCTGGGTGTGTTACATTGACAGAGTAAGGTCAGTCTGCTCTTCCCTGGGAGGGTTACATTGACAGAGTGGGGTCAGTCTTCTCTTCCCTGGGTGTGTTACATTGACAGATTGGGGTCAGTCTGCTCTTCCCAAGTTGGTTACATTGACACAGTGGGGTCAGTCTGTTTTTCCCTGGGTGTGTTACATTGACAGAGTAAGGTCAGTCTGCTCTTCCCTGGGAGGGTTACATTGACAGAATGAATTCAGTCTGCTCTTCCCTGCGTGTGTTACATTGACAGAGTGGGGTCAGTCTGCTCTTCCCTGGGTGTGTTACATTGACAGAGTGAGGTCAGTCTGCTCTTTCCCGGGTTTGTTACATTGACAGAGGGGGGTCAGTCTTCTCTTCCCTGGGTGTGTTACATTGACAGATTGGGGTCAGCCTGCCCTTCCCTGAGTGTGTTACATTGACAGAGTGGGGTCAGTCTGTTCTTCCTTGGGTGTGTTAAATTGACAGTGTTGGGTCAGTCTGCTCTTCCCTGGGTGTGTTAAATTGACAGAGTGGGGTCAGTCTGTTCTTCCGTTGGTGTGTTACATTGACAGAGTGGTATCTGTCTGCTCTTCCCTGGGTGTGTTACATTGACAGAGTGGTTTCAGTCTGTTCTCCTATTTTGTGTTACATTGACAGAGTGGGGTCAGTCTGCTCTTCCCTGGGTGTGTTACAATGACAGAGTGGGGTCAGTGTGCACATCACTGGGTGGGTTACATTGACAGAGTGGGGTAAGTCTGCAGTTCACTATGTGAGTAATTTTGCAGAAGAGGACATTCTGCTCTTCTCTGGGTGGGTTACATTGACAGAGTGAGGTCAGTCTGCTCTTCCCCGGGTTTGTTACATTGACAGAGTTTGGTCAGTCTGCTCTTCCCCGGGTGTGTTACATTGACAGAGTTGGGTCAGTGTGCTCTTCCAGGGCGTGTCACATTGACAGAGTGGGGTCAGTCTGCTCTTCCCTGGGTGTGTTACATTGGCAGAGTGAGGTTAGTCTGCTCTTCCCTGGGTGTGTTACATTGACAGATTGGGGTCAGCCTGCCCTTCCCTGAGTGTGTTACATTGACAGAGTGGGGTCAGTCTGTTCTTCCTTGGGTGTGTTAAATTGACAGTGTTGGGTCAGTCTGCTCTTCCCTGGGTGTGTTAAATTGACAGAGTGGGGTCAGTCTGTTCTTCCCTTGGTGTGTTACATTGACAGAGTGGTATCTGTCTGCTCTTCCCTGGGTGTGTTACATTGACAGAGTGGTTTCAGTCTGTTCTCCCATTTTGTGTTACATTGACAGAGTGGGGTCAGTCTGCTCTTCCCTGGGTGTGTTACAATGACAGAGTGGGGTCAGTGTGCACATCACTGGGTGGGTTACATTGACAGAGTGGGGTAAGTCTGCAGTTCACTATGTGAGTAATTTTGCAGAAGAGGACATTCTGCTCTTCTCTGGGTGGGTTACATTGACAGAGTGAGGTCAGTCTGCTCTTCCCCGGGTTTGTTACATTGACAGAGTTTGGTCAGTCTGCTCTTCCCCGGGTGTGTTACATTGACAGAGTTGGGTCAGTGTGCTCTTCCAGGGCGTGTCACATTGACAGAGTGGGGTCAGTCTGCTCTTCCCTGGGTGTGTTACATTGGCAGAGTGATGTTAGTCTGCTCTTCCCAGGGCGTGTCACATTGACAGAGTGGGGTCAGTCTGCTCTTTTATGGGTGGGTTACATTGACAGAGTGGGGTCAGTCTGCTCTTCCCTGGATGTGTTACATTGGCAGAGTGAGGTCAGTCTGCTCTTCCCTGGGTTTGTTACATTGACATAGTGGGGTCAGTCTGTACTTCCCTGGGTGTGTTACATTGACAGAGTGGGCTCAGTCTGCTCTTTTATGGGTGGGTTACATTGACAAAGTGGGGTCAGTCTGCTCTTCCCTGGGTGTGTAACTTTGGCAGAGTGGGGTCAGTTTGCTCTTCCCTGGGTTTGTTACATTTACAGAGTGTGGTCAGTCTACTCTTCCCTGGGTGTGTTACATTGACAGAGTGGGGTAAGACTGCAGTTGACTGTGTGAGTAATTTTGCAGAAGCGGTCATTCTGCTCTTCTCTGGGTGGGTTACATTGGCTGAGTGAGGTCAGTCTGCTCTTCCCTGGGTTTGTTAAATTGACAGAGTGGGGATAGTCTGCTCTTCCCTGCGTGTGTTACAGTGACAGGGTGGGTTCAGTCTGCTCCTCCCTGGGTGCGTTACATTGACAGAGTTGGGTCAGTCTGCTTTTCCCTGGGTGTGTTACATTGACAGAGTGGGGTAAGACTGCAGTTGACTGTGTGAGTAATTTTGCAGAAGCGGTCATTCTGCTCTTCTCTGGTTGGGTTACATTGACAGAGTGAGGTCAGTCTGCTCTTCCCTGGGTGTGTTACATTGACAGATTGGGGTCAGTCTTCTCTTCCATGAGTGTGTTACATTGACAGAGTGGGGTCAGTCTGTTCTTCCTTGGGTGTGTTAAATTAACACTGTTGGGTCAGTCTGCTCTTCCCTGGGTGTGTTACATTGACAGAGTGGGGTCAGTCTGCTCTCCCCTGGGTGTGTTACATTGACAGAGTGGGGTCAGTCTGTTCTCCCATTGTGTGTTACATGGACAGAGTGGTTCAGTCTGCTCTTCCCTGGGTGTGTTACAATGACAGATTGGTGTCAATGTGCACTTCACTGGGTGGGTTACATTGACAGAGTGGGGAAGTCTGCAGTTCACTGTGTGAGTAACTTTGCAGAAGAGGTCATTCTGCTCTTCTCTGGGTGGGTTACATTGACAGAGTGAGGTCAGTCTGCTCTTCCCTGGGTTTGTTACATTGAAAGAGTTTGGTCAGTCTGCTCTTCCCTGGGTTTGTTACATTGACAGATTGGGGTCAGTCTTCTCTTTCCTGGGTGTGTTACATTGACAGATTGGGGTCAGTCTGCTCTTCCCTGCGTGTGTTGCATTGACAGAGTGGGGTCAGTCTGATCTTCCCTGGTTGTGTTACATTGACAGAGTGAGTTCAGTCTTCTCTTCCCTGGGTGTGTTACATTGACAGATTGGGGTCAGTCTGCTCTTCCCCAAGTTGGTTACATTGACACAGTGGGGTCAGTCTGTTTTTCCCTGGGTGTGTTACATTGACAGAGTAAGGTCAGTCTGCTCTTCCCTGGGAGGGTTACATTGACAGAATGAATTCAGTCTGCTCTTCCCTGCGTGTGTTACATTGACAGAGTGGGGTCAGTCTGCACTTCCCTGGGTGTGTTACATTGACAGAGTGAGGTCAGTCTGCTCTTCCCCGGGTTTGTTACATTGACAGAGGGGGGTCAGTCTTCTCTTCCCTGGGTGTGTTACATTGACAGATTGGGGTCAGCCTGCCCTTCCCTGAGTGTGTTACAGTGACAGAGTGGGGTCAGTCTGTTCTTCCTTGGGTGTGTTAAATTGACAGTTTTGGGTCAGTCTGCTCTTCCCTGGGTGTGTTAAATTGACAGAGTGGGGTCAGTCTGTTCTTCCCTTGGTGTGTTACATTGACAGAGTGGTTTCAGTCTGTTCTCCAATTTTGTGTTACATTGACAGAGTGGGGTCAGTCTGCTCTTCCCTGGGTGTGTTACAATGACAGAGTGGGGTCAGTGTGCACATCACTGGGTGGGTTACATTGACAGAGTGGGGTAAGTCTGCAGTTCACTATGTGAGTAATTTTGCAGAAGAGGACATTCTGCTCTTCTCTGGATGGGTTACATTGACAGAGTGAGGTCAGTCTGCTCTTCCCCGGGTTTGTTACATTGACAGAGTTTGGTCAGTCTGCTCTTCCCCGGGTGTGTTACATTGACAGAGTTGGGTCAGTGTGCTCTTTCAGGGCGTGTCACATTGACAGAGTGGGGTCAGTCTGCTCTTCCCTGGGTGTGTTACATTGGCAGAGTGAGGTTAGTCTGCTCTTCCCTGGGTGTGTTACATTGACAGATTGGGGTCAGCCTGCCCTTCCCTGAGTGTGTTACATTGACAGAGTGGGGTCAGTCTGTTCTTCCTTGGGTGTGTTAAATTGACAGTGTTTGTTCAGTCTGTTCTTCCCTGGGTTTGTTACATTGACATAGTGGCGTCAGTCTGTACTTCCCTGGGTGTGTTACATTGACAGAGTGGGCTCAGTCTGCTCTTTTATGGGTGGGTTACATTGACAAAGTGGGGTCAGTCTGCTCTTCCCTGGGTGTGTAACTTTGGCAGAGTGAGGTCAGTTTGCTCTTCCCTGGGTTTGTTACATTTACAGAGTGTGGTCAGTCTACTCTTCCCTGGGTGTGTTACATTGACAGAGTGGGGTAAGACTGCAGTTGACTGTGTGAGTAATTTTGCAGAAGCGGTCATTCTGCTCTTCTCTGGGTGGGTTACATTGAC